>NC_053159.1:135380391-135980391 GCF_016835505.1 Polypterus senegalus
GTGGTTTTTATTCCAACCCAGTTTCTTACTGAGAAGTCAATTATTCCTGATGAAGCCCTTATTGCTTAAGTGACATTTTGATTCTTCATTTTAGTTGTCTCTCTTGTTAAGAGTCCCCAACCTTAATTGCTTATTTCAATCTTAAACAGCTGCGTTCAGGGTTTTAATGGCTTCGTATTAGCAATAATTTAATTTAAATGACAAAGCACTTAGAAGTTCTCCATCTAGCTTGTTTCTGTTTATATCTGTGTGTGTGTTCATTCAGCACTGTATGAATTAATAAAAAACTTAATAGAAAAATGTGACAGACTGAAAATGATATGTTCAAAATCATTTGGATGATATCCTTGGAAAGGAAAAAATCTATTATATAAGAACCTTACATTGCAGAGTAACAAGCTGTAAGATTAAATAAGGTCTGAGATTGGCAAAGATAGGTTTCTAATTAAGCAACTAGGTTGGAACGGAAACCTGTAGCCACTGTGGATCTCCAGGACCAACATTGCCCACCCCTGGTCTAGGGGAATTTTAAAGATCAAAGTGTACAACATTGATTATCATAAGTGGAGAGCTTTAAATCAAAAGAAAACAAAACTACAGTAGTTACTCTCTTCTTAGCTACAAGAACATATCAAAGTTATTAGAAAGATATTCACAGAACACGAGAGTCTTCAAACTCTTCTTAAGCACAGTGTCAGCAGTTTGGATGGTGGTGCACAGCTCACACATTAAAAGAGTCTGGCAAGCCAGGAACTGTTCTGCATACTCTAAGATACAGGCTGGTCTTCTGAATGTTATAGAGAATGAATCTGCAATAATGAGAAACTTTTGCAACTTAGTCAAGTGAAGGATAGCTGGTTACCTCTCGACCACATACTGACATACTGACTTGGCGGGTGAGCCGAGCTGAACAGAAGTGAAGTGTTGAAAGGTCTGGCTAGAGTAACAAAAAGGTGTGTCTTTGCAAGGCTGAGATGGAGATGTTGCTCCTTCATCTAATCTATGTTAGATTTATAGTTGATACCATGTGGTCCTCTGAAGGGAACAACATTTACAGCTGTGTATGACAATATATAAGAAATAATGGCACTGGATGATAGGGCCTAGTGAGATGATATAAAAAGAGAAGAGGAGAGGACCCAGTACTGGTTCTTGGTACACTCCCATGCTTGCCATCTCTCTTTGGCAGGCACACAATAAGATCTGCCCAAGAGGTAGAATTAGGATCCTCTACGAGAATTCCTAGTGAAACCTATGTAAAGGAGGGTGGCAAGGAGAATTAGATGGTTGATTATGTCAGAGGCAGAGGAGAGATCTTGAAGTTTGAGGCGGGTGGGGTGTGCAATTGTATCAAGTTGAAAAAGCAAAGAAGAGAAAGGAAGTCCATAGCAGGTGGATGTTCAAGTCCCTGAGGTTTAGAAGTGGGCTGTCACCATCTGAGTTTGAGGAGAGTATCATGTCCAGCTTGTCAAGGAATTTCTTTAGCAGACCTGGAAGCTGATAAATAATAGCAATTTTTTTTAGTTAATAACAGACACAGATTGTACAGTACTCAAAGATGTTGTAGTTGTGTGCAGCACCCATATGGTACACCAGGGCGTGAATCTCCACTTCTTGGAGACATGTGTGTCTGGTCCCTCCCCACCTTCCAGCTCATTTACATGCCCATACTCACTTGATTGGGGCTAACTCCATGTGCTTGTCTTTTGGCAGTATGAGGGAAGGCAGAATACAGTGCCTATGAAAAGTATTCACCCCTTGGAAATGTCTCCTGTTCGACTTTGAATAACTGAAGAAGACTCTTTAATGTCAAGTGAAAATGGATCTCTGCAAAGTGGTCTAAATTAATTACAAATATAAAAAATAAAGTAATTGATGAAAGTATTCACCCCCTTCAAGACAGTATTTAGTAGACACACCTCTGTCAGCCATTATAGGCTTGAGTCTATGTGCACTCATCTCTGCTTCTATCTATCAGCTTTGCACATTTAGTAATTTTTCCCCATTCTTCTTGTTTGAAGATCATGAGTGAACAGCTTTTTCCCAGTCCAGCTACAACTTTGCAGTTGGATTGTGAGCTGGGGCCTCATGTATAAACGGTGCGTATGCACAAAAATGTTGCGTACGAACGTTTCCATGTTCGAATCGCGATGTATAAAACCTAAACTTGGCATAAAGCCACACACATTTTCACGGTAGCTCCAACCCTGGCGTACGCAAGTTCTCCGCTCGGTTTTGCAAACTGGCGGCACCCAGCGTCAAAGCAGTGCTACTGTTCCAGTGTGGTTTCCCTTTCTTTTTTAGATCCACATCCCTGATGCGGCTTTATTAAATACACTGTAATTAACCGCATTCTGTTTATTAGTTTAATGCATCTGATTGTAATTAACCTGTAACAATATAATGGTCCACAGAATGGACAAACTATTCTAAATACCATAACTGCTTTAGCGTTGTTACTCTCACTGAGCCTTTTTCTTCTTCTTCTTTCAGCTGCTCCCATTAGGGGTTGCCACAGCGGATCATCTTTTTCCATATTACTCTCACTGCACCACTCGGAGTATTTATATCACTGTATCTGAGTGGGGAATCACAGATCTACAGCAGCTTATTGGAAAGAGAATTATCGGGACACAGCATCAAGCACACTCTGCCTCAGCCATGCTGTCTATTGAAGTGCTCTCATACGGCAAACGCTTCAGAGCCTTTCCTGTACGGACCTCGCAGTTCAGAAACAGTTTCATCCCTAGAACTACAAACGCACTCAATCAGTCCATCAAGTGCTCCTTGTAGAAAGCTTTGTACTTATAAGTACAATTACCTCACTGTAAACTTGTGATACAGTTATAATATTGCATAACCTGAGCCACTTTATAAAGCGCGTATTTACATATGATGACGATATCATTTTATGATGAAATGCAGCAAAATATGTTTATTATATTATACAGATAAAACTTTAACTTCATTTAAATAATCTATATTGTTAATAATTAAACATGTGAGGACACGGTGCCACAGCGCTAGCGAGGAGCTGGTGCTCCGTTCATGGATTGTTCCTGCCTCAGGCTGTATTCTTGCTGAGACTGACGCAATAAGGGAAGGATAGATGGATGGAGTAATTAAACATGTACTATGAAGATATTTCAATGTTCCTTAAAAGTTTTTCAGAATCGGCGTTCTAAGCTTACAGATGGCTTAATGTCTATTACAGAGCTGATTGTGTGGCAATTGGTTACTTGGAGAAAGAAAAGGAAGGACAGGAATTGGAGGTTAGTACATTTGAAAGAGACAGTACTGCTGTTGTTGTTTATACCACAGGGTGGTGCAGTGGTAGCACTGCTGCCTCGCAGTTTGGAGACCCAGGTTCACTTCCCGGGTCCTACCTGCGTGGAGTTTAAATGTACTCCCCGTGTCTGCGTGAGTTTCCTCCGGGTGCTCCCGTTTCCTCTCACAGTCCAAAGACATGCAAGTTAGGTGCATTGGCGATCCTAAATTGTCTGTAGTGTGTGCTTGGTGTGAGGGTGTGCCCTACGTTGGGTTGGCGCCATGCCCAGGGTTTGTTTCCTGCCTTGCGCCCTGTGTTAGCTGGGATTGGCTCCAGAAGACCCCCGTGACCCTGTAGTTAGGATATAGCGGGTTGGATAATGGATGGATGTTTTTACCACTGTTTAAACCAACAAAAAGTACGTTTTTCCTTGTCTCCACTTGGTCTTTGCTGAAATTCTTCTATTCCCCCCAGTGCTTTTGCCATTGCCTTTTCACAGAACTCTGAGCTTAAGGGCTATTTATATTGATTTGCATATTCAAAGAGGCGTAATTCTGGGAGGAGATGGGGTGGGACAGCAGGTGCGTGCACGTGCGTTACGTTTCATGCTGACCGGGATTTATGTAGCGGAAGAACATGGAAGTTGGCATTCGCAGATTTATGCATCTGGATTTTTTTGTGCGTAAGCACATTTCCTCTTTTGTCCGTACGCCATGTTATAGTGTGAATTCTACGCACTGCGTTATGCATGAGGCCCCTGGACTTTGATTTGGCCCCTCTAGGACATTAATATTATTGATAGATAGATAGATAGATAGATAGATAGATAGATAGATAGATAGATAGATAGATAGATACTTTATTAATCCCAAGGGGAAATTCACAAATTGTTTTAAAGCCATTCCTGTGTAGCTTTGACTATATACTTGGGGTTGTTGTCTTGCAGGAAAACAAATCTTCCTTGAAGGCTTAAGTTTAATGATCTCCCTATACCATGCTAAATTAATTTTACCTTCCACCCTCACATTTTTTTTAGGGCCTGCTGCATAGATGTGTCGCGAACAGGATGATGTTTCCACCAAATGTTTCATAGTGGAGATGGTGAGCTTTTGCTAATGTGCAGTGTTAGGGTTACATGAAATGTGGTGTTAACTTAAAAGCCCAGTTTCGGTCGCATCAGACCATAGAACCTTCTTCCAGCTGAGAGTCTTCCATGTGCCTTCTGGCAAACTCCAGCTGAGATTTCATGTACGTTTTTCTCTTTGCCTTTCTTCCAGGTGAAAGAGCATGTAGTTGAATGTGCAATCTCTGCAATCTCAGCCTTTGTAGCTTGTAACTCATAGGTCTCTTAGTGGCCTGTCTTGGTATTGTACTTCTTGCATGAACACTCAGTTTATGCAAATTGTCTGCTCTAGATAGATTTCCAGCTATGCTATACTCATATCTCTTAATAATTACTTTAACTGGACTCTAAGGGATATTCAGTGACTTTGATGTTTTCTTGTCTACCTCGACTGAATTTTGGTTTTCAGTCACCTTTTCACGGAGTTACCTGAAGTGCTCTTTTGTCTTCATTGTGCAGGACATCCCGCCATAATGACTCACAGTAAGTTGAACCTTCCAAATACAGTGCAATTATATTACAATCAATAGAAACCCCTTGACAAATGACAGGTGATCTCCATTGAACTATTGATGTGACTTATAAAACCAATTGGCTCCACCAGTTATGATTTAGGGGTGCCATATTAAAGGGGTGAATAGTTATGTGATGAACTTATTTCCTGCTTATATTTATAATTTATTTAGACCACTTTTTCTTAAATAATGGGTCACAGATGTGTCTCTGATAGGTAGCTACATGCTGGTGTAGTAAAATTAGTCAAGTTCAAATTGTGTCAAATGATATGCCAATTGCTTTTTAGCATACTATTTATTGCGAAGTATAGTAAATGAAAAAACAACATTAATGCATCATGGAGAGATTTTCTATTGTTTAAAAGAAAATATATAATATATAATAAATATTTCCCACCTCCTGTCTCACAACCTATTAAAAAATCAGTCTGAGAAGACAAACATCAAAGACATATATAGGAGAGTAGGGAGGAAATGACAGATAAACTTGTCAGGTGTAGAGACAGAGGCACTAGCTTGAAATGTCGAAATGAAAATAAAAGTTGTGGGATAAGAAATGTGACAAGACATGTGAAATGCTTTCAGGGTGTTTTGAAGGGTGAGTGAATTGGACCAAGCACCTAACATTCACAGGCTTGGACACAAGTATAAAATGAGCAAGATATTTTTTTGTGGGGAAACTCTTCACTAGTAAGCATTTCCTACCACAGCCACAACTAAAATACAAACCACACAACAACTCTTTGTTTTTGTCTTTCTCTTTCTATCTCTCTCCCTCGGTCACTGCCTTCACTCCTCCACTTAAGTTTTGTCACCTTCCTTCTGACTCTGGCTCCTTGGGTTAAGGGAGGCGGTTGTTTTTATATTGTCAATGGAAGTACTGCCGATGTCTGAAAGGCTTGGCCTGGTGTTGTGATCCTGGTTGAGTTTAGAAAAGCACAGCTGCCAAAACACTTTCAAGGTTGCTCAATAGAGGGGGGAAACATGGTCAAAAAATGCCAACTAGGAACCCAAAAGGCCAAGACAAATGTTGATAAAAGGTTTATTTCAGCAAACCAGAGAATCATGGTCTAAAACAGAGCAGAGGTTCAAAAAATAAAAATAACACAGTCCCAGTCTGAAATCCAGAGGTGAGATCAAACACAGAGCAATGCCTGAAAAAATCAATAATCATATTCCCAAAACAAAATCCAAAGAAAAGGTTGAAAAACAACCAACATCAATAATCCACAGAAACTCACCAAAACTCTTCACTCCTTAGTTCAATGAAGCTCTAGAAACTATGAGAGGCCCTCCCTTAAATAGGGTGAAGGGCCATTCCTGGTGGCCCTGCCCCTTGGGGAGCCTCCCACAAAACACAAGGGATATAGTCTTGGCCACGCCTCTATCCCAACACATGCAAACACACAGTAAAATGTACAAAAGAAACATTAATACAAATAAATGATACAAAATTAAACAAAGTAGCCAAGAAACACAACTGTGAACAGTTGGAAACAGTTGGAACAGCCAGGAAGCATGACACCATCACTACAGCCCATGAGCTGTCTCCATGCACATGCATGTGACTATACATGTATATGTAGTGCTGTGGCAGTTTAATCGTCATGTACAACTCGTCAGTGCCTCATTTTGTGTTCACAGTTATGGTATAATAAATGTGAAACAGAGGTGCAGAGGCAATTTTACATTAGGCTTAACATGTCTCAGTGAGGAAGTATTCCTTCCTGTCATAATATTTTCAGTATGGTTCGATAAATGGCCATCAACTAGTAGTGTGAAGAGTGCTTTTGTTAGACCATTGAGAACCGTATGAACACCAGAAACTATGTAAATGTTGAAATAAGCTGTAGACATTCAGCACAATGTCAGTTGGTGGAGTTCAACCTTTCAGACTGTACTGTTTGCCAAATTATTGAGCAATTCTTATTTTATCCATGTAATATATGAACAGTGCATACATGTTTGGAATAATTTAGCTTTATGTTTTCACTTGGGTAAATGAATTGTTGTTAAAGTATTAAATATTAAATAGCTTTAAACTTTTTAAATATTAAACTATTTGTGAACTCATTTGGAAAAATGTAGTGTTACTGAGGGAGCTACTTTAAAAAACATTATTACTTAAGAAAAGGTGAAGTACTGTTCCTTTTCAGGTAATGGCTCAAGTTACTAAGTTAGGGGACCTTTCATACTGTCCCATCAGATATCATCATACCCTCACCTCAACCGGTATTTTTTCTCAGCTTTACTAAACCTTACACTAAGCATTTCCATCGACAGTAATAAACCTCAGGAATTTATTCCTGTTTTTGGTGATAGTAAATGTTTCAGTTTCAAGCCCCAGGTGCTCCTTGTGTGGAGTTTGCATGTTCTTCCCATGTGTATTTGTGTTTTCTCCAGGTGAATGGGTTTCCTCACACAGTTTAATGGCATGCATGTTAGGTGGACTGGTGATATTTAATTGGCCTGTGTGAGTGCGCGTGTGTGAGTGTGTTCATCCTGCCATGGGCTGCACCCTGTCCAGGAGATGTTCCTTCTTTGCCCCATATGCTTGCTGGGATAAGCTGTAGCTGTCCCATGACCCTATTCAGGATAAGCGGGTTTGGAAAATGGATAGATGGAGTATAGTTTTAAAAAAAAACATTTGTAATATTCATTTGAGAAATATGTTTGAAAGGAAACAAAAACATTTTTATTATATTAACATTTGCCCCCTGCTCGCTTCGCTCACCAGCTCCCGGGCGGGCGCTATGCACCAGCCTCTTTGCGGTTCTGCCACTCACATATGGGAATGCGGATGTACAATTCAAACAGATTTTTATTTTCATGGAAATTGTTACATATGCATAATAGAACTAACTATTTTACATTACAGAGAGTAATTAACCATATTAATAAATAATAAAACGGAATAATTTGGAAGTAAATTATGTTTCATGTTATGTTACAGTTACTCATTGCGTAATACGATTTTGTTCTGTTTGGCTTTAAAATTAACACGCAAATACTTTTTAAACTCACACTTTTACTGTAAAACTTTAGCAAAAACAATTTTTTGAATAATATTTTCGTCAATATTGCATTGAATTTTGATTCTGTGTTCGGACTTTCATTGTGACAACACAACATATAACTGCCCATGATTACATTTTGTTTCTTTCTCTCTATTAAATAAAATACATTTTTTGAATGTTTGGCTCTGAGATTTGTTAATTGTCTTTGCAAAAGTTATTCTAACAGGAAACTGTTAACGTTTTAATACGAATAGCATATCAAGATCTCCTTTGTTGTGTAATGTTGTCCACGGAAGATTTACTACATTACCTTTCTTGGCTACATTCTTCTTTCTACAGTAATTCATACGGAGGAAGACCGAACAGTGTTAATGGTTGTAGATATTCTTCAAAATATTGTAAGTTGATGTCTTCATGTTCCGCACGATCACCACCAACTGTTTCAGCATAGTTTATTGGTAAGCATTTAACCAATTTGCTGTGTAACCGATCAACTTTTTTGGCTTTAATTCATTTGAATTCATCGTTTCTTGGTGCTAGGATTGCCCGTGTACTCATTTTTTCTATCGATAACCCTTCATGATGAAATTCTTCAATAAGATTTGGACATAATATGTCTTCTTTAATTGGGAACTTAAAGTGAGGAAACCGTTAAAATTTATAAAAACTGAGAAAGCATGAACTTTGTCTGTCAAAAGCATTCACACGAATGAGAGGTGAGAGTACCAAGTCTCGCGGGACTTGAAAAAATCTCTTGAAAAAAGTTTTGTCTCGTCCCAGGATTTCTTTATATAATAGAGAGATTTGTCTCTTTATTCTGCTGTCATTATAATAATAATCCTCTTCTTGGGTCTCAGTATGGTACAGATCTTCTAATTTGGGTACTCAGATTAAAACCTCCTGATTTAAAAACTCTGCAGAGATCTGTTTTCACTTTGACATTAAAGACTCTTTATCTTTTGATTGGTGTCAAAAATGGCAAATTAAAATCAATGTAATTAACATTGTATAAGAATTAAAACTGAAAACATCCAAAGTGGTGAACACTTTTTATAGGGACTGTCATTGGCGAAAATCTAGATTCAGAGAAAAGATGCAAACTTCACAGTGAAAGAGAGCATTACATTTGAGAAGGTAGATTAGGCAAACCTCTTCCTTTGAGAATAAGTTCAGAAAGCAGGAATCGTATATATTTGGTGACAGGTAATGTTAGGGCAGAACTGATGTAGTATTTGCAGTCCTGGCAGTAATCTGAAAAGGCTCCATTTAAATTTCAAAAAATTTGTCAGTACTAGATATTTGCTTTGTAAAGTGAACTGTGACAGTTCCCATTCTGAAAGGCACTGTATAAATAATTGGAATGCAGCATTAGCATTATGTGAGAAGGCATCCTAGAGAGGAAATGAGGTTAAAAAACAACTGTAACATGTAAAGAATGAAAGTTGGATGGAAAAAGAGTCCCTGATGCAGGCGGTAAATGATGAAGATCAAGTCTGCTTTCTTTAATTCCTAACTGGCCAGTGCAGAAGACTCGAGAGCATCAAGCGCAATACTTCTTTCAGTAAGGGGGATTTCACCCCTAATGGCTCAAATTGATATTAAAAGCTCCTCATTAAAGATTCTGTTTGAAAATCTGCACAATTACTGGCCCCAAAGCATTGCCCAGCAGTGTTCTTCTCTCAGAATTCGCTTGGGTCCCAATATTTCAGGAATACGAGCCTCTGCTCATGAATACTGTATAATGTCATTCCTTTTGAAGTTACTTTTGCTAACTGCTGTCTAGGTGGAAATGCAACTCTAACAGTGCACAGATCGGTGCCGCTATGAATGGGCACTGACATCCTCGGTTGAAGTAGTCGGTGTCTCTCTCATACAAAGGAAGAAAAGACCCTGCAAAGATATGTTAGAGTCAGAGTGACAAGAACCTGCAAAGATATGTTAGAGTCAGAGTGACATAATCCTGTACCAGTTAATGTCATCCCAACCTTTCCAAGGTTCAGTGGTTGCTGTGGCATTGATTTGTAAAGTTGTATTCAAACCTGTGGTGGATTTTGATTTTGTGCTGTTACAACGGCCAAGTTATTTCAAGAGGAGACACATTTAGTTTACGTATGCATTTTGTTTAAATAAAGGGAAGACTCGCTGGTGACAAAAATAGGCTAGATTCTAAAAGAATGAATATTCTTAATTATAGGTATTACATCAGAATTTCTACATGTAGTGCATTGTATGAGTTTGTTTTGTCCTTGGCTATAGGTGCTTTTTCTGCCACTTGAGGATCAACCCCTGCTTGTCTGACTTCTCTTACAAGTATGCCCTTGATTTCACTTGGTCATTTCTTAAAAATTCACTCTATGGATCACATTTTTGTGCAATAAGACAAGCATTGCAGTTAGCTTTCTTTTACATGAAATATTTGTAACAAGGACAGGTAGAATGTTTGGCGATCTATCCGTTCATTTTCTAACAAGCTCAGGTTTGTGGAAGGCCAGAGAATTTGATAGCAACATCAGACACAAGGCAGAAAGAAACCCTAAATGTGGCACCAGTTCATGGGGTATTTGACTATTAATCATTCAATACATATTTATAGCACCTTTTAGAGTAATCACTCTCACAAGGTGCGTTAGAAAAGCAAGTAGAAAATTAAGCTAGATTCAATTATGTTGTTAGACTTAAGGGCATCCTTTAATACCATTGACCATTCTGTTTTACTGCACAGGCTAGAAAATGATGTTGGGCTTACCGGCACTGTCCTTGTCTGGTTTAGTTCTTATTTATCAAATCAATTCCAGTATGTACAGAAATGTGCAGACAGTACTCCGTCATTATACACAGAAATGAGATATGGTGTCCCGCAAGGCTCAGTACTGAGACCTTTACTGTTTTTACTTTACTTGCTTCCTCTGGGATCTCACATTAGAAAACATCATTTTAATTTTCACTCATTTGCAGATGACACCCAGCTATACTTTTCTTTTAGACCAAATGAAGTTTCTCTGATGTTGTCTTTAATTAGTTGTGTTAGTGAATTTAACGAGTGGATCAATGAGAACTACTTGTCTTTAAACACTGATAAAACAGAGATGATAATTATTGGAGCTGCGGTGGGCTGGCGCCCTGCCTGGGGTTTGTTTCCTGCCTTGCGCCCTGTGTTGGCTGGGATTGGCTTCAGTGGATCCCTGTGACCCTGTAGTTTGGATATAGCAGGTTGGATAATGGATGGATGGACGGATAATTATTGGAGGGAATGACGCTGATCACAACAATATTTTTTGTCACCAATAACTCAGTTGGAATCACCATTAGCTTAATTGAATCAGCCCGCAATCTAGCAGTTATCTTTGACTCTAGCATGTCATTTAAAGCGCACATTACAAAGTTGTCAAAATCATGTTTCTTCCATCTTAGAAATGTTGGGAAATGAAGGTGTTTTCTAAATAACCAGGATTCTGAGAAGTTAATTTATGCCTTTATTTCTACTAGGATTAACTACTGCAATTCGTTATTCACTGGATTCTGCTCTGTACTTGTAGTATGTTTATTTTACTATTATATTGTATTGAGGATTACTTATGTTCTGTTCTGTGTATTGTATTGTATTTAACCCCTTTCTTTGGACACCCACTGCAAACCCAGTCTACCTGGAAAGGGCTCTTTCTCTGAACTGCCTTTCCTGAGGTTTCTTCCATTTTTTTGCCTATAAGGGTTTTTTTGGGAGTTTTTTCTTGTCTTCTTAGAGAGTCAAGGCTGGGAGGCTGTCAAGAGACAGGGCCTGATCAAGCCCATTGCGGCACTTCTTGTGTGATTTTGGGCTATACAAAAATAAATTGTATTGTATTTTGCTGTATTGTATTGTATTTTACTTGTCCAGGCCAAAGTGAACTTTTAGATTTTTTGCCTTAATGTGATAGAAATCTGATGTTTTCAGGACTGTATGGACACAACAAATTGCAACAAATTGGCCAAGCACAGCATGGGTTTAATTTAATTTGGTCTGCCATAAAAATGTTTGGTAACACTTTACATTAACTGTCCATAATTACACTGTAACTACTATGTAATTACCTGTATAAGTACAGTGTAACTATGAGTTATTACTCCGTACTTACTGTATAATACAAATTAACGTTATAGTTAACTACTCAGTTGTCATTGTTATTCCACATTTTATATAATTATAATGTAACAATTTATCACTAATCCAAAAACAAGTGTACTTACATAGTTACATTGTATCTGTACTTGCAAAATGTAATAAAAAACATCAGGGTATGTAACTACAACTATGTAACAAATGTTCCATGGTTTGGGAAATTGTAATGGAGAATTGCAGTGATAACTGCATAGGTTTTCAATGATATTTCAAGATCTTTTCTAAACGGTTAACGCTTTTTCCCAAAATCTAGGGGGCACCTCCTTGATATGTTTTGCTTAAACAAACATTTGTCACATCCTTGTAGCTGTGTTACACTATTTATTGTTGAATTTTTTGGGCTATTATTATACCCATCCCTAACATAATACTGCCAAACTTGCATCATTTAATCAAAGTACACAGGGCTGCAGAGCCATTCAAAGCATCACACAAGGCACAAGGCAGGAAACAGCCCAGGATGGGGAGCCATCCCATTGCAAGGCCCACTGACAAACATACCAGAAGTCACGCTCTCACACATGTGGCCACGTAACCCAACCTACATGTCCCTGGGATGTGGCAGTAAAACCCATGAAGAAGACATAGGGACACATGGGTAGAACGTACAAATTTTACACACATATCCATCCATTCATTATCCAACCCGCAATATCCTAACACAGGGTCACGGGGGTCTGCTGGAGCCTCCAGACAGAATTCCATCTCAGGATAATGGATCTGTGAGGCAAAAGCGTTAACTATTTTGCAAATGTGTTTTCACCATTTAAAACAGATCTTGAAATATCATCGAAAACCTGTGCAGTTATCACTGCAATTCTCCATTACAATTGCCCAGACCATGGAACATCTGTTACATAGTTGTAGTTACATACCCTGATGTTTTTATTACATTGTGAAAGTACAGATAAAATGTAACTATGTAAGTAGACTTGTTTCTGGATCAGTGATAAATTGTTACATTGTAATTATATACACTGTGGAATAACAATGACAACTGAGTAATTAACTATAACGTTACTTTGTATTACACAGTAAGTACGGATTAATAACTCGTAGTTACATTGTACTTATACAGGTAATTACATAGTAGTTACAATATAATTATGGACACTTAATGTAAAGTGTCACCAAATGTTTATTTAAATAGCTTCTAGCTTCAGCAGAGAGGCAGGTAGGTTTGAAATGAATGCTGTCTTTTGGAGTGAACTTCCCAGATTTGCTGTTGCTGAAGACTAAGAGATTTGCACAATGCCAGTGACTGTCAGCCTCACTGCACAACTGGCCTAATTTGTGGAGTAAACAAGATTTGGGTGCACAAATGTACAGTAATTGACAGGCGTGCCTGCAGCAAACCTGCAATTGTGAAGCACAGAATAAGTTCAACATTCTCTTTACTGTGCATTTATTAACAGACTGCTGAATCACCGCCATATAAGACTACAAACTTTAAGTAACTGGTCTTTTATTTGCCTATTGCTGCCTTGACTTTGACATACTGTTTGACTTGTATACCCTGCAGCAGTCTTCCGATTGTATGAATCTGAGCTTCCCTTCTGTGTGGGCTGCTCAAAGGGTCTCCCACCTTAGCACTAGTTGTAGTTGCCTTTCTATCTCTCTCTTTCTACCCAAACTTCTTCTGTCTCGTCCTGATCGCTTCAGAATAGTGAATAGAAGATGGTATCAAACTACCTGACCTCTTCCTTGCAACTTTACAAATAAAGGTGATGTAATCATTGATCAAGGACTAATTAGCTTGATATGTTTTTCATGCCAGAGGCAGTTGTTCTTTAAACTGAAAACAAAGTGAGAGTGGAGTGACCTATACAAGGGAACCGCTTTCTTGTCGGTGAGATAGGAAGAATATTAAAAGGCACGTTGAGATGTAGGGTGAGAGACAAGCCGGTAATATGATAACTCTCTAAATGTTTGAAATGCTCCCTCATTTCTCACAGTTGTCAATAGGTATATTACTTTCAAATGCACAGGCACAGAATGCAGTCTTCCAAAAAGGAACCACTGAATAAAGAAAAGGTGGGAAAATGTTTAAGATATGACGACCACACCCTTATCCTTAACTCTTCCACATGATGTGCAAAAGTAACACACAGTCAGGAGTCTTGGTGCAATGTCAAACACACCTGCTGATGTATTCATTTTTAACATGGACTGATGGCTGAAGGTGAACTGGAAGGTCTTTAGCTTTTATTTCAGTGTCCAAAAATATTTCCTGTGATAAGAATATGTGCAGTTATTTCATACCTTTCCATCTATAACTTTGAGAGTCCTCAGAGTATTTATTTCTACTGTCAACACAGCAGTGTTGGACAGAAGACAATAGCAAAGCCTGATCAGGATGTCAGTCAATGGCTGGGCACACACACATTTACTTAAAGTCATGTGTAAATTTAGAGTCACTAGTTAACCTAAAAGGATTATTTTGTATTAATGTGAGCAGAAACTCACTGGACTCTGGTACAACGTGCAATACTTACACAGACAGTAACCAGGCTGAGAAATTAATTCATGTCCCTGGACACAGCAGTCAGTACTGTGTGTGCCATCTTTGATTGTGGGTTAATTGAGTCTAGGGTTGAGGATGGGGTTCTGCAAGTAAACTTTAACCAGCACTAAGTAGAGAGACCAAGGTCACAATAAAGATGAGAAAGTAGGAAGAAGTCTGTTTTATATGATATGTGGATGGTACCCTATTTATGCGTACTTTGAAGTTTCCTTGTATCATCCCTCCTTATGTTTGTTTTTTAAGCAAAATGAAATTTTTGTTCTGATATACAGTATTTTGTACTTTTTCGGCATTATTTTGACATTGGAGAAACACCACAAGGGCACCCTTCCCTGGTGCAAAATATTAAAGGAAACAATATCACGGGCGGCACGGTGGTGCAGTGGGTAGCGCTGCTGTCTCGCAGTTAGGAGACCCAGGTTCGCTTCCCGGGTCCTCCCTGCGTGGAGTTTGCATGTTCTCCCCGTGTTTGTGTGGGTTTCCTCCCACAGTCCAAAGACATGCTGGTTAGGTGGATTGGCTATTCTAAATTATCTATAGTGTTTTCTTGGTGTGTGGGTGTGTGTGTGACCTGCAGTGGGCTGGCGCCCTGCCCGGGGTTTGTTTCCTGCCTTGCTCCCTGTGTTGGCTGGAATTGACACCAGCAGACCCCCGTGACCCTATGGTTAGGATATAGCGGGTTGGATAATGGATGGATGGATGGAAACAATATCATGGTGGGCTCATCCTCATGCAGCAGTGTGCTGGGTGTTCCACAGGATAACACTTAGCATCCTTGTCTTTCTCGTTTTGCTTTCCTAAATTCCTATCTTCTCTTCGGCCCCTGGCTCATCGCTTCATGATTATCCATACCGACTGCTCTGTGTGGGAGCAGAGGCTTTTTGGGATGCGCTGGCTGCTGCTGTGTCTTGCCTTGCCATGGCGCGGCTCCCAGCTGCACTCACATTGATAGATTAATGCAAACATTACTAGTGACAAAGACGAATGGGGTGCTAAAAACCCAACATTAAAATAAATTGCTTTTAAAATCTGAGCTGTGCAACCTTTCAACTCTAATTAGGCAACTAACTTTTTTGCAGCAGCAATTTAATTACAGAAACAGTAAAAATGAAGTCTGTAACAACAGTGTTATTAGGTTTTAAGTAATAGGCTGTCGCCCGTCGAGGGCCGATTCGCCCCTGCACTGTGCCACCTCTCCTTATTGAATGAGGTTATTACATGTTGGCACTTCTGGCGGCTCGCTGGAGAAAATGTAAAGAATGGCTGCAGCAAATCTTATAATAAAGAGGACTCTTGGTCAGCTGGTGGGTGCTGAGGGTCTGGGCATTGATATTCAGGGAACTGTTTATATGAGCTTACAGTCCATTTTTCCTCTGTAGTAAATTTTGTTTGCCGTCACTCAGGTTAGTACTTGCCCTGCCAGCTGTTTATATGAATGATGCCACTGGCATATCTCAAAATTTATGCTTGTCCCTACAATAATGGAGGTGGGGTCCTCACCCCCTTGAAAAAAAGTTTTTCTTTTAAACCTGTCTCACTCTCTCATCTGAAATCAGAAACAACAGATTTAAACTGTTTTTTGGAGATCATGAGGTGCCTGGCAAATTTTTTGTAATTTATGGAATAGAGTACTAGGGTGTTGTATCGTGTTAGCCATTATGAATATAGAGAAAAGCCAAGCAAAATGACACCTTTTATTGGCTAACTAAAGAGATTACAATATGCAACCTTTCGAGGCAACTCAGGCCCCTTCTTCAGGCAAGATGTAATACAGAAACTGGAGTTCCCTGTGTTTATATACACTCTAGGACAAGAAACAACATTGGTAAATCTTTAAATGAGAAATCTTAAATGTAAAAAATTAGATTCATTAAGGCTAGGGTTAATTTAACAACAGAGAGAAGAACAATGCATGGTCAAGATCTTTGGATAAGAGAACTGTCCAAAAAAGTCTTTCTAAGTTTCTAATGAGTTTTTCAAAACAATGTGGGTCTGTAGTCAGGATGTCTGTGCCAGTCTGAGAGATGCAAACAATCCTCATTCCTGGCTATAAAACTCTTGTCTCTATTCAAGCCATGTTGTAATGTATTCAATTTTAACATGAGTTTAACTTCCCATTCTTTTCTCTCTTGCTGTGTTTTGAAGTTGCCCATAAGCACCGTGACTTTAAAGTCCCTCTCACAGCATCCATGGCTGTTGAAGTGGGCCGCTACAGGAACATCTGTGTTGCCATTTTTACGCTACAGGAACATCTGTGTTGCCATGTTTAATGTGGAACCTGTGTAAATTCATTCTCTGGTGGAGTGTTTGTTCAGTTTCTCCCACATAGAGTGCAGTGTCAGGCCATTTCATGTAGAGAATTAGGTAGACAACATTAGATGTTCTGCAGGAGAATGATCCTTTTATGTGACGTTCAAGTCGGCAGTGTGGTATAACTATACAGTCTGTATTGTAAATGTGGGCACACGTTTTACTTTTATTTTACTTATCTTTTCTGTAGGCAGGGAGATGTGCCATTTTCTGTCGGTTCATTTTGGGAGCTTCGGACAATTAGTTGCTGAGGGGAGGTTCAGGAAATACATTTTTCAGTGTTTGGTCATTATTTAGCATTGGCTGAAGTTCTTATATAATTTTTCGAAGTGTTTCAAGATGTGGGTTGTAGGTGACAACAAGGGGGATGCGGTTCTTGTTGTCTTTGTTTTTATATTCCAGATGGTTGTCTCTGGGTATGGCAGTAGCTCCTATTTGAGTGTCTGTCATTTTGGGAGTATAACCTTGCCTGATGAAATCTTGTCTGAGCTCCTGCAGTTGTTGATCCTGGTCTGTCGGGTCTGAGCAAATACGATTGTACCGTATTCCTTGGCTAAAAATAATGGAGCGCCTTATATGCTTGGGGTGGAAGCTATCACTTCTTAGGTAGGTCCGTCTGTCTGTTGGTTTGTGAAAAACAGAAGTTACAAGGGTGTTGTATTTCAGTTGAATGGTGGTGTCAAGGAAGCTGACTTCTGTTTTTGAGTAATTCAGCTTCAGCTTTATGTTGGGTTGAAAAGAATTATATTCATTATGAAAATGGAGGAGGTCCTTCTCACTGCAGTCCAGATTATGAAGATGTCATCTATGTAACGGAGATACAACATTAGTTTTAAGATGCACATTGACATGAAATCTTCCTCCAATTTTGCCATAAATATGTTTGCATAGTGAAGTTCAAACCGACAGCCCATTTGCAGTCCCCATTTGTTGCAAGTAGCAATCTTGTCCAAAAGAGAATAGATTATGTGTCAAAGTGAATTTTATCATTTCTATTACTGACTTTGTGGGTAAATCATGTTGTCTGAGGTACGTAATTTATGGAGAAACTTTTGTGGTGTTAACATAATAATTATGAAACATTCTGAGACACCAGGATTTTTATTTTACTTGTTTTTGTTCAAATATCTTAAATTGATACATCTGCCTTGGTGTATCTTTACTAATAAGTTCTTGGTCAATGTGTGAAATATCCCGTTGTAATCATTGGAGTCCTGTTGGCTGAACACTGAAGTCTTACTCTGGTGCTAGAGTTAGAGTTGTGTTAGAGTTAGAGTTGTGAATTTCCCCTTGGGATATCTATCTATCTATCTATCTATCTATCTATCTATCTATCTATCTATCTATCTATCTATCTATCTATCTATCTATCTATCTATCTAGAGAATACATAATGAATTGCATATGAAGAATGTTATCAGTTAAGATACACATATCTTAAGCATACAAAATTGTATTGTACAATATGCAGTCTGCAAAAAAAACCCAAAACAGACATAACTGAAATGATGTTACCTGTAGCCTCACCTGGACCTCTTCATTTCCTGCTGAAGCTGAATACCAGCTTCTTTTAAAGTGCATGCCAATCTCCGGTAACTCTCTGCACACTCCTACTGAAGTCTTCTTGATAGCACTGGCGCTGGATCATCCCAATTACAGGCTTGATTATTGAGAAACTAAATGCAGCAACGCTGTAGTGCCTGAATGGGGCTCTAATTTATTCATTTTTCTAAGAAAGTCTGCACAAACCCCCCACACCTCCATTTTAAAGCATGTGTACTTCTGCCACTCAAGCATTTAGCCCCGCCCAGGCTGTTATCAGATACTCATCTTTGCCCCGCCCACTTTATGAAGCACTCAGAGACGACACTCTCTTTCAGTCCTGCCACTAAAGAGCTCTCTGCACTCTGCTACAATATTTTCTCACGTACTTAGTAATGGGCATTTATAATGTGATAACACACGACACACTGGTTTCTCACCATTTTCTTTTGACTAAAAAGCCAGAAAATATTTATTTCTATTTTCAAAAATTTATATATATATCTTTGTGGTTGGCTAAAATCTGATGAAAGAGCATTTGAGTCTGGATGTCACTACAGCTTTGCAGGGGTTTTTGGAGCATCTGCTATTCCAGTAGTTCTCAACCATTTTGGCCTTGGGACCCAGTTTTATCTGATTTTGTTTAGTGACCCTTTATCAGCAGTAGTTTTAATATAAACTAGCCAATGTTTCCACTGAATAGTACACATTAACAAATAATAGATATTCATTATTTAAATGCAGCATACATAACAGATAAAATATGCATGGTATTCATCCAAAAATAACTCAACACATGGGTGTTTAATGTTGAATCAAATTTATTGTCCATTTATCTTTTGAATGGGTAACCTGTGTCTTATCTTCAAAAGTTTGTCAAAACAGGGTAAATCAAGGGTAATCAGAGTAAATGAAGAGAGTCAAGTGAGGAACATGTTTCAGTTTGCTGGTAGCTGACTTGCCTACAATTATAGGTATACACTGCTGCATAAGGCAAGACAAGCTGTTCTGTAGTTGTATGCACTTTCTTATAATTTGCAGCTCAATGTGCTGCAAGAGATCCCCAAAGTGATTGCTAGCCAATTTTTTTGTGAAGCCTTAAGATTTTCATTTTTTCATTTAAAAATATTAAATGATTTACTTCCATAAGTAGCATGCTTTGCATCCAAATGTCATTATTGTTTGGAAGGCTCTGTTCTTTTATTTGGTCATAAAACACAGCAGACAACACAAAATAGCCCCTGCTCAGCACACTTCACAGTAAAAGAAAATCTATATCTCAAAAAACGTGTGTTGTATGTTCTTTTGGCATTTCTGTTTGGTTAAGGAATTTTGTGGTCAATCTTGTGAGGCTGAAATGGACCTGGAAGAGTTCAGAGAAGGTGATGCTATGGGACATTTGAGGAACTTGTCCATGTTCATTGGCTTTCTTAATGAAGGGTGTGGTGTATTACAGGTTATCATCTTTTTATAACTGGTCTTACATCAGTCATTTCAATTCTTCAGCATGCAGGAACAAAATGTCTGTTTGAATAGGTGCAGAATTGAAATCTGCAATTAGTGGCCTAAAAAAAGATTAGCACAATGACTAATTTAACTTTATTTTTTTTTAAACTTAAGCTGACAACCCATCTAGGGAATCCAGTGATCCACAGATTGAGAAACACCACCCTGCGCCATTGAATGAGACTCTAATGATTCAGCCTAAACTCAGTTTAGTCTGCAGGTTGGTGATTGAGTTACTAAATCTTGTGCATTATGAGAGCCGGACCACTCTGTGTCTTGGGGCCTCATGTATAACGCTGTGATTAGAATGTACACTAAAACCTGCTGTATGGACAAAAACAGAAATGTGCGGACACAATTCAGATGGACAAAACTGTGCGTAAGCACATTTTGACACACTTACCCTTAATATAGCTCAACCAATGTGAATTTTAATGCCTACAGCCCCACACTGACTCCTCCCACAATTTTGCATATTTGAATATGCAAATAAATATAAATTGTTCCTTCCGTTCAGTGTTTTACTAGAAGACAACGGTAAAAGCACTATAAAGCAGAATAAAAAAGAAGAATTTGGAAAGTGGCGGTCCTACTCAGTGAAGTGGAGACAAGTAAAAATGTACAATTTGGTGGCCTAGACCAGCGTTTCTCAACCTTTAAGTGTTTGCGACCCAAGTTTTCATAACAGTTTTAATCACGCCCCCCCTAACATTTTTTGAAAGGAGCCCACTAATACCAATTTGTTCTTTTTTAATAAATGATATATCATAGATGCATATTTTATTATACCTACTTAACTTTTATCGACATTTATCTAACTCTTTATTTATTTTTCTAGTATCAGAATGTAGTTTAAGTTAATTTGTTTTGGTTTCAATAGATGTATTTTTCATATTTTTGATTCTTGTCTTCTTTTTTCACATCTTCATGCCCCCCTTTTGTTACTTCGCACCCCCCCTAGGGGGGCCTGCCCCACAGTTTGAGAACCACTGGCCTAGTCAGTGGTATAACTGAGCAACAGAAGGAAATTGATGGAGTCAAACTCAAAAGTTCAAGTTCAGAAAGTTGCACAGTGCCTGAAATAAAAAAGAAGTGATCAGATGTCAAATTCGACATGAAAAGGTGAGTGTCTGAGTGTCATATGGAATTGTATTAGGGTTACAGAAAAAAAAATAGGACACTGAAGAAAAAAAAAGTCTATGTTGAGATTAAACTTGAAATGTCAACTTTAATCTCTAAATTTCCACTTTAATCTCGTAGTTTGTTTTGTCATTAAAATGAATTTTCATAAACTTCATCTTAAAATAAATTTTTAATTTACTAGAGTTTCTCAAATCCCATTGGAACTAAAGCAGCGCATTAAATACTTCATATTCTATGTGTTCCCCGACCCAGTCATTAATCACTAAATGCTTCCTACACAGGCTATACACTGACAGGAGCACATAGGCAGTGATTGCCACACAGAATACATTATATTCGTGATCTTATAGCTCTCTGGACATTTTAGAATAATAAGATGTGTACTTGATATCATTTTCATGAAGAAATTAAAGCATGTATTAAACTTGTGGGGGAACGGTGGTGCAGCAGTAGCCATGAGCTGGCTCCCCATCCAGGGCCTCAGTACAATATGTATGTATGTAAATTGTTCATAAAATGGCTCAGATTGTGCAATATTACAGCTGTAGTGCAAGTATACAGCGAGGTAATTGTAAGTACAAACAGTTTTAACAGGAGCACTTGATGGACTGATTGAGTGTGTTTATAACTCTTGTGATGAAGCTGTTTCTGAGCCTCGAATTCCATGCAGGAAAGGCTCTGAATCGTTTGCCAGATGGGAGAAGTTCAAGTAGACTGTGGCATGGCTGAGTGGAATCCATGCAGATGCTGGTGGTTTTCCTGAGGCAGCATATGCTATAAATGTCCTCTGGGCCTGCAAGCTGTAACCCGATAATCCTCTGTGCTATCTTGTGCAGCTATGATACCACACACAAATACAGTAAAAAAGATTAAAATACTCGCTTTGGTGTACTGAGAGTAACAACATTAAAGCAGCCATGGTATTTGGAATAGTTGGGCCATTCCATGCACCATTATATTGATACAGAATGATTACAATCAAGTGCCATCATGGATGTGAATCTAAAAAAGAAAGGGACACAACACAGAAACAGTAGCACTGCTTTGATGCTGGGAGACGCGCATTTGAAAAACCAAGCAGAAAAATGCTTATGCGTGGTCTAAGGCTGCTGTAAAAATGTGTGTGGCTTTACACCAAGTTTAGTTTTATACATCCCGAAGTGAGTGTGGAAATGGGCATACACAACATTTTTGTACTTATGCACCATTTATACATGAGGCCCTTTGGATTTCATCATTCATTTGGTCTGCCAGTCTGTGGGCTTGGCCCTCATATTGCTATGGAATGGTTGTGTCCCTTTTCTTTAATGGAGGCTTGCTTTAGAGGCTTAATTTATGACATGGCTCACCAGTTTCAGTTTAGTTTTTATCAACTCACCATTAAGAGGATTCTCAATTTGCAGGTCTGGTTCCTCCTTTTGAGGCTGATTTAATTTAAAATTTGTTTGGCTCACTCAGAGCTTCAGTTTGTAAGTTTGGCCACTCCATATATAACATACTGAGGCATATCTTCCTTTGATTTTGGGGGCTGATCATTCATGGCACTGACTGTCGCATTTTAAACATATGGCATTACACTCTATAGGCTATCGGATTCACACAGAAAAGGAACATAGATTTGTCTTGCTGGGCGGTCGACCTGGTGGTCCGCACCTCCGAGGGCTCCTGAATCCCACGCTCTGACTATTTGGCTGGTTAAATATATCCTCCTATCACCAGTCAGAGCTGCTGTACTGAGCCCCCACCCCTTCCTGTGCCCCCTTTTCTTTCTGAAAAAACTTCATTTATATTCTGACGATGGCGTGCGTCTCACTAACTTGCTTTGTCTCGCTCTGTTCCCTTGGTGACAAGCGATCCACTTGCTTGCCAGGCCATTAAAAACAGCTCCGGAAAACTGTACACAGTGTGCCGCTAGGCTGCTGAGGTCACTGCCGGGGGAGTAGGTGGGAGAGAACAAAATGAAGTTTGGGGCAGCCGCTCTGTCTGCCTGTGTGCTTGTGCAGATCAGTGGTCGGTAATGAGCAAGTCAGACGTGACAAGTATGAGGAACATGAAAATCAGACTGCTTCACAGAGCAGAGCGGCGAAGCAGAAGCTTAACTTAATGCCAGCAAGAATTGAAGAGGAAAAAACCCTGCTGATTTTTTTACTTCACTTTAGTTTTATATAGCACTTTCCTCAGAATAATAGATTTGCTAATGAAAAGATTAAAGATTTTCATGCAAATATCCATCCATTTACAGGATCTTTATAGCCCAAGTCAAGGTAGCAGTGCAGATTTGAGCACAAAATCCAATCCTGGACCTGGTCCTCGCCCAGTACTGGTCCATTCAAGCACACACTTTACTCTTATGAGGTTATTTAGATTTGCCAGTTAACCTAACATGCATGTTTTTGGTTTGTGGGAGGAAAACTGGAATACCAAGAGAAAAAGTCCCAAAGACACATAGAGACAACACAGTTTTCATGGTGATGAGTTGCCTGGTGGATAATACATTTGTGAACAGGAACAGATGGCATGGCACAGTGGCAGGGCTTAGCTAGGCCCTAGAATAGACAGAAAGATCATGGAGGGTTGGCATCAGGGTACAATGCTTCCTGGCTGATAGACAGCAACATATTCTCCTGACCTAGATGTGGTGGCAATTTGGCCTTTAACTTGTGAGCTCTGGGAGAAATGGCTTATTAGTTAGCAGAACATGTTCCCAGTCCACAAAGGATGGGAGTGTGTTGCATTTTAAGTATTTGTGTTCAGTATTTAGATTGGCAAGTGAAAAGAAAGAAACCAAGTTTAAATTCTGCCCTTGTCTTTAGAACAAGTCAACAGTTGTGCATTTTACAATTTGCTTGACAAATAGGGACAGACTGAGGGAGCACAGGCAAAAGGAAAAGTGGATCAGGAAAAAGGAACATACTTGCATGACCGACAAAATATCAAGACTGGGAAATCAAAAATAAAAATTAATTGTCAAAGTTCCAAATGCCAACCCGAAATTGACTGAAAGTCATAGCCTTTAAACACTAGGGATAAAAAACACACAAAACTTGCACAGAAAATGGTTGGTATCCACAATGTTGGACAAGGTGATGTGCATGACGCTGACTTTTATATATGTTTGATCGGATGATGTCATGGAGTGCATACTTCAAAATACTAAATGGCATCATGGGATATAAATATTTTACCACCTTCAAAATTAATTCAAAAGGATAAACTAATAGAATATTTGAAAGCAGCACTCAAAACCTGCAATGAACCCAAACTCCTCCAAAAACAACAAAGGAAAGCACACAAAAATGAAAAACAAAAAACTATCATAACATAGAACCCTTCCTAAGGTAATCATTGAACATGAGAGGGAAACAAGAATGAAAATGTGTAAGCAAATGAGGGGCATGAATGTTATTATAACAAACCTAAGAACACTCCATAGGACCATAACCACGCCAATGGACCAAACTGACAACCTGATTTTCACAGAAATCTATTCTATTCTGTTCTGTGCCCAAGCATGCCCACTGGCACACCTCTACTCTAGTCCTCTGATCTTTTGGATACATTATTTTCAAAAATGTATACATTCCTAAGTAACTTCACAATCTTAGTACTTCTAGTCTCTTCATTCTGACACAAGGGATTTATGCCATCTTAATTCTGATGGGTCTATAAGAAGCCAAGAGTGGAAGAAGAACAGGTAGATGAAGTCCGAGCACAAGACGATGACTTAAGTATGTGGTTACGTGAAACACCAGTAAAGAGTAAAGGGGAGCTGTATCACATCTTAACACCATTAGATGCAAGGCAGGAACCATGCTTGAATGGGACTCCAAAGGATAAGAAACATAAAATAACATTCCTCAATGGTCTTAATCCTGCTCAGGGTTGTGCAGAGCAGGGTGCTCTCCAGGCAGTGGGCAGCAGTTAAGGTTTGATGGTGTGACAAAAAAAAAAAAAAACAAGCAACCATGGACAGATTTGGAATGATGTACTGTATGCATTTTGAGATAAGGAAGGAAAACCAGGATATTTGGAGAAACACCAATACAGACATTAGCAAACTCCACACCAAAACTGACCAGATGAGAAATTCGAACCGAGGATGTTGAGCTCATGAGGCAATAGAACACTATGTAACACTGTGCCACCATGTAAACTAAACAAGCAGGTGTAATTCTCTACACCCTATGGAAGTGTTTCTTAAACCATGGGTCAAACCCATTTTGGGTCATGTGATGTCTGTACATGGTTCACAGTGAGTCGTGAATTTCAATAGTACTGCATAAGAAAGGGTGGCAAATGGTTTGTAGAATAACCTTGCGATGTGTTGCTATGGGGAAAAAATCCTCCCAGAAAATGACATGGGTGATTCTCCAAAGGGGCAACCCCCTCTCACTCAATAGGATGACAATTGGTGACAGTTGTGCAAGGGGGTTCAATCACATGGGTGATGTCATGTGGTAAATACAGATTGTGAAGATACACAAAAGGCAATTTTGGATTGCAAGGTTTAAGAACCACTGACCTATGGAGTGCTTTTAAGGCAGGATGGCTATCTATCTATCTATACAACTGTTTTTAACAACTACTACCTTTCCACTTAATATATAACTTTCCATTCTATTATTTTATCTTTGCCCTTTATTGTGCTCAACATCACTTCTCCCAATGACCCAATTAAATAAATTACTAACTCTATTAAGTCAAATGCTTTGTCATATCTGGTATTCTTTTTAAGTCTACAATGTTCAGTTTTGTTTTGTATTGAAATCTAATTTTTCCTTTGTAATGGAAATAGTGCTAATTGTTAAAGGCTCTATATAAAATACTGATTGATTAATACTTATCATTTGTTAAACTAATACAGTACATTTATGTCCTTAAGCACAAGGAAGGAACAAACCTTGCACTGGGTGCCATTTCAACTCATTGCTCAATCACCCACACACCTTCTTTCTCATTTGCACATGGCCAATGTAGAACTGCTAATTAAGTTAATTAGTATGCCGTTGGCAGAGTAGCCAGAAAAACCCCAAAGCATATATGGAGAGAATTTACAAAAGCACAAAAATGGCAGCATCAGAGCACAGAATTTGAACCTAGTGTGCTATATAAGAAAGTAATACAAACCACTTTGCAGCACATTTATTCAGCATTACAGGCTTTTTTCAGTTTAATTTTGCTTTCTTTAAGAGGGTAACGTGGCATGCAGTAGAACTGCCATGTCATTTTGACATCGCTTTGTGAAATTAGTATCCACACATGGGTGTCACATTGTAAGCCAGTCATGTTCATGCTTTAGAAACATCAACTTAGGTGCTCCTTATTATACTCTATAACTCTTCTTTCTGAGAAATTGCTTCTATTCTTATTTGTTCATAGAGAAGTACAGAGTACCCATCTGACTTTAAATTTGCTGGCTGGTATTTGTCTGGACTCAAATAATAAGAACTAAAGGTGTTAAACAGACAGCAAATGATCACAGGCTCTCTGCACAAAAAAAAAAATCCAGTAAGAGAGAGACCCTGTGTTATTTATTTTTTTCCATCTGCTGTCTAAATGCTGTAATCAGGAGAGAAAATTACAAACCTCTTAGTCGAAGCCCTCGTAATCTAAACCTTTCAGAGGTCATCAGAGGAGTTTCTCTCCTTGCACAGCCAGATTTATTTCAGGCTGCCACAGAAAGCAGCAAAAATTTCTCTGAAGCCCATTTTCATTTGGATGGAGTCTACAGGAAGAGTCAAAGCCATAAAAAAAAGTCTGAAGCACTATTTAGGAATGCTATAAGCACTTTTTTTCTCTCTTTCCTCTAGCATGTGCTACCATTCTTCTGTAATCAGGGTATTCTAAGCACAGTCAACCCAGCCATTAAAATCTCGGATATAACCCGGCGTGTATGTTGCTTAGATCTTCAGCTGTTGTATTTTATGCATCCATCATGTGTTGTCATGTTTCAGCCAGGGTATGCTCCCTGACTTATGTTTAGTTTCCTTTACTGTGTTTTCTTTATTTTAAAGTATTATTTTTCATTGTTTATCATATTTATGTGTTTTTGTAACCATTGTTCTATTTAATCATTATTTACTATCTACTGTATATGTCAGTCTCCATGTCTCTCATCACAGCTGAAGGACCACTCTCACCTTATATATCATGAGGCTGAGGAGCGGATCCTTAGGTGGTTCACTTATTCTTGTTTGTCTTGAGTGTGATTTTCATAGTAATTATTGCTTTTCTGGTCTTCTGATTTATTTGCTTTTCTTTTTCTGGCTTTTGGGACTGAAATTCATATTAGGATTTCTTTACTCTGGCTTTATTGCTTTATTTTTGCTCTTTTGAAATAAGTTTTCTAACAATTTCGAAATGGGTTTGTCTTTCAAGCCAAAGGTTTTACAGATTCTGTCGATTGTGGGGCATTTTGATATATTTGTATATTTAAAAGAATATTCCACCCAAAAATTATCTATCTTTTTTGTATGTCACTTATGCCATGTACTTTGTGGCTGATAAAAAGTTTTTATTTCATGTTTTTATCTATATTGAAGATTTGAATTCAACAAGCCCCAGCGGTGACCAATTCTAGAAAACAGCAAACAATATGAAAAGTGTCCATGGAACAAAAATTCTCACGTAACTTGTATGTTCCATGTATCTGTTATCCAGTTATATGTGAAAAAAATGCAAAATGTTTGCATTTTTGATACAATATTATTAACAGTTGCTTTGTGAAAACTCAATATTGAAGATCAACAGTATTTATGTAATTCCCATAAAGATGTGTGTTTGATTTCACAATACGTCTTTCCCCCTGATTCATTGGAGGAGATGAAAAAGTAACCACACACTGAGGCTCTCCAAGCTCTCTGAGCTTCTCACCCTGTCATTTTACAGAAGCTCCATAAGTGTAAAGAGCTTCTGTAAAAGACCACATTTCCCTTGAGGACAAATAAAGTTTGTTCTATCATATAGTGTCTTTCATATCCATCTATCTATCACGGAGTGCCAACCCAGTCATCCTGCGAAGAAACTTTATTTCTGCTGCTGGTACTTGCAATCCAATTCTCCATGCCATTACCCACAGCTCATGGCCATAGGCAAGGTCAGAAATATAAACTGACTGGTAAACCAAGGATTTTTATCTTTAGACTCGGCTTCTGGCTATCAGACGGATTTGTGGCGCCTTAGGCTAAGTATCTGTGCTGACAATATTTGAATCCTGTAAACACCAGAAGAGACTTAGGCCCATGAGCAAGGCCCTTAACCTGCAATTGCTTTGTCTTGGGTATCATTTTAATCTGCATCCAGCCCTGTAAGCAGGTCCTTCAATTTGTAGGGAAAACGTAGGGGTTGGTGGCAGGATTGGCATCCAGCCACCATAAAGAACTTCACACTGCTCCAGTGTAGTGCTGAGGGATCATCTGCGGCACTCAGGTCCCGATCAGTTATTTGTCATATAGTGGGTGCAGCATGCTCCCAACCTCTGCTTCACCACCGTGGACCAGTACCCACAGAATAGCTGCCACCACTCCAAACAAGAACCCGAGATACTTAAATTCCACCACTAAGTGCAGCTGTTCCCCCCTCGCCTGAAAAGACCAGAGAGAAAATTTGGAGAGAACCTGACCTCAGACTTGGAGCTGCTGATCCTCATCCCAGCTGCTTCACACTTGTTAGAGAATCACTAGAGTACATGGTAAAGGTCATAGTCAGATGAGGGAAAAAGCAGGAACATAATCTTCATAAAGCAAAAATTCTATCCCTAGCCTCTCCAAATGGACACCCTTACATCCTAGGCTGCACCTTACTATCCTGTCTATAAACACCACCAAAAGGGTTGGTGACAACACACAGCCTTGATAGAGCCTGACACCCACAGTGTCAAACACTAGAATTACCAGAGCCTACGAGAAAACTCATAAATCCGGCCCACCTTAAATCCGTTCACACCTCTCCATCAGCTTCTTTTGTTCTGTAAATGTGCCGATTAAGACAAGCAGCAAGCAGCCTGCTATTCCATCCCCCACCGTCGCAGAACGTTCACTAAGTTCTCCCAGCTCATGCCTTGTTTGATTATCCATCCATCCATCCATTCTCTTCCGCTTATCCGAGGTCGGGTCGCGGGGGCAGCAGCTTAAGCAGAGAGGCCCAGACTTCCTCTCCCCGCCACTTCTTCCAGCTCTTCCGGAGAATCCCATGCGTTCCCAGGCCAGCCGGGAGACATAGTCCCTCCAGCGTGTCCTGGGTCTTCCCCGGGGCCTCCTCCCGTTGGACGTGCCGAACACCTCACCAGGGAGGCGTCCAGGAGGCATCCTGATCAGATGCCCGAGCCACCTCATCTGACTCCTCTCGATGCGGAGGAGCAGCGGCTCTACTCTGAGTCCCTCCCGGATGACTGAGCTTCTCACCCTATCTTTAAGGGAAAGCCCAGACACCCTGCGGAGGAAACTCATTTCAGCCGCTTGTATTCGCGATCTCGTTCTTTCGGTCACTACCCATAGCTCATGACCATAGGTGAGGGTAGGAGCGTAGATCGACTGGTAAATTGAGAGCTTTGCCTTACGGCTCAGCTCCTTTTTCACCACGACAGACCGATGCAGAGCCGCATCACTGCGGATGCCGCACCGATCCGCCTGTCGATCTCACGCCCATTCTTCCCTCGCTCGTGAACAAGACCCCGAGATACTTGAACTCCTCCACTTGGGGCAGGATCTCTCCCCAACCCTGAGAGGGCACTCCACCCTTTTCCGGCTGAGGACCATGCTCTCGGATTTGGAGGTGCTGATTCTCATCCCAGCCGCCACACTCAGCTGCGAACCGATCCAGAGAGAGCTGAAGATCACGGCCTGATGAAGCAAACAGGACAACATCATCTGCAAAAGCAGTGACCCAATCCTGAGTCCACCAAACCGACCCCTTCAACACCCTGGTTGCGCTTAGAAATTCTGTCCATAAAAGTTATGAACAGAATCGGTGACAAAGGGCAGCCCTGGCGGAGTCCAACTCTCACTGGAAACGGGCTCGACTTACTGCCGCAATGCGGACCAAGCTCTGACACCGGTTGTACAGAGACCAACAGCTCTTATCAGGGGTCCGTACCCCATACTCCCGAGCACCCCCACAGGATTCCCGAGGGACACGGTCAATGCCTTTCCAAGTCCACAAAACACATGTAGACCGGTCGGGCAAACTCCCATGCACCCTCCAGGACTCTGCTAAGGGTGAAGAGCTGGTCCACTGTTCCGCACCAGGACGAAACCACACTGTTCCTCCTGAATCCGAGGTTCACTATCCGACGGACCCTCCTCTCCAGAACCCCGAATAGACTTTTCCAGGGAGGCTGAGGAGTGTGATCCCTCTATAGTTGGAACACACCCTCCGTCCCCTTTTAAAGAGGGGACCACCACCCCGGTCTGCCAATCCAGAGGCACTGTCCCGATGTCCATGCGATGTTGCAGAGACGGTCAACCAAGACAGTCCTACAACATCCAGAGCCTTAAGGAACTCGGGCGATCTCATCCACCCCGGGCCCTGCCACCAAGGAGTTTTTGACCACCTCGGTGACTTCAGTCCCAGAGATGGGAGAGCCCACCTCAGAGTCCCCAGGCTCTGCTTCCTCATTGGAAGGCATGTTAGTGGGATTGAGGAGGTCTTCAAGTACTCCTCCCACCGACCCACAACGCCCCGAAGTCGAGGTCAGCAGCGCACCATCCCCACCATATACGGTGTTGACACTGCACTGCTTCCCTCCTGAGACGCCGGACGGTGGACCAGAATCTCCTCGGCCGTCCAAAGTCGCTCTCCATGGCCTCTCCAAACTCCTCCCATGCCCGAAGTTTTGCCTCAGCAACAACCGGCCGCTGCTCCGCTTGGCCTGCCGGTACCTATCAGCTGCCTCCAGAGACCCACAGGACAAAAAGTCCTATAGGACTCCTTCTTCAGCTTGACGGCATCCCTCACCGCCGTGTCCACCAACGGGTTCGGGATTGCCGCCACGACAGGCACCACCACCTTGGCCACAGCTCCGTCAGCCGCCTCAACAATAGAGGCACGGAACATGGCCCATTCGACTCAATGTCCCCACCTCCCTCGGGGCGGGTTGAAGTTCTGCCGGAGGTGGGAGTTGAAGCTACTTCTGACAGGGGACTCTGCCAGCCGCTCCCAGCAGACCCTCACAACACGCTTGGGCCTACCAGGTCTGACCGCATCTTCCCCACCATCGGCCAACTCACCACCAGGTGGTGATCAGTTGACAGCTCGCCCCTCTCTTCACCCGAGTGTCCAAGACATATGGCCGCAAGTCCGATGACACGACCACAAAGTCGATCATCGACCTGAGGCCTAGGGTGTCCTGGTGCCAAGTGCACATATGAACACCCTTATGCTTGAACATGGTGTTCGTTATGGACAATCCATGACGAGCACAGAAGTCCAATAACAAAACACCGCCGGGTTCAGATCGGGGGGGCCATTCCTCCCAATCACGCCCTTCCAGGTCTCACTGTCATTGCCCACATGAGCATTGAAGTCTCCCAGCAAAACGAGGGAATCCCCAGAAGGTATGCCCTCTAGCAACCCCTCCAGAGACTCCAAAAAGGGTGGATACTCCAAACTGCTGTTCGGGCGATACGCACAAACAACAGTCAGGACCCTTCCCCACCCGGCGGAGGGAGGCCACCCTCTCGCCCACCGGGTAAACCCCAATGCACAGGCTCCAAGTCGGGGGGCAATAAGTATGCCCACACCTGCTCGGCGCGTCTCACCGGGGGCAACTCCAGAGTGGTAGAGAGTCCAGCCCCTCTCAAGGAGATTGGTTCCAGAGTCCAAGCTGTGCGTCGAGGTGAGTCCGACTATATCTAGCCGGAACCTCTCGACCTCGCACACTAGCTCAGGCTCCTTCCCCTTCAGAGAGGTGACATTCCACGTCCCAAGAGCCAGTTTCTGTAGCCAAGGATCTGGGAGTGAATTACTGGAGTTTTAGAGTGGAAATAATAGATTGTTATTCGGAACACATGCATTTCATTTGTGTTCTGTTTCTACAGTAATCTGTGTAAACACATTGTTAAAACAGAAACTTTTTCATATTTTAGTAATAAATGTTACAAAATGTAGGCATAAACTATAGAATGTGTGAAGCCTGAAGTCCAAAGATCAAATAAACACTTTCACAAAACGTTCAAGGATGATACAACAGCTTCTGTGGCACAGTAGTAAGACTTGTCAACTTATAATCAAGAGTCCTCTGTTTGATCCTGACTGGCTCCTATATTTACTGTTTTCAGTAGTGAGCTGCTCTTACTGTTAATATTATACAATACACACATACATTTGGTTTGCGTCTGTAACAGACCGTGTAGGTTTATAGTACTGTACTTGTAAAATTTACCTTTTTTCACTTTTATTCTCTCACTCACAATCACGATACTTACTTCCGCCGTAGGGATCTTACGCTGTTAGTTTTTATTTGAAACTGGGAATAACTGTAGATGTGAGTGGTATTTTGAGGCAATGGGTCTGGACATTCTCCGATCTGGAGGGATAAAAGCTGACACACAAATGCTGGTGAATCTGCCTTCTTCGTATCTCACCATCGCTTTTTTTTTTTCAATATTATTGAGTGTTCCTGCTCACGTAGAATTAATATGCACCTTATGGTGTATGATGTCAAAAAAAAAAAAAAAACACAGACGTAGGTATATATGCTATTTTGAAGAAATCATTTTATGACCTCAATAGTACCGATCAGAAAACATCATTGCACTAATGCAATATTATTTGAAAACGAACAGCGTCAGATCAGGTATGAATTTACGCTGAATAAAACTGAATAAAAAAAAAATAAAGTGACGGTGAGATACAAAGAAGGCAGATTCACCAGCATTTGTGTGTCAGCTTTTATCCCTTCAGATCAGAGAATGTCCAGTTCCATTGCCTCAAAATACTACTCGCATCTACAGTTATTCCCAGTTTCAAATAAAAACTAACAGCGTCAGATCCCTAGGGTGGTAGGATGTATCGTGATCATGACTGAGAGAATAAAAGTGAAAAAAAAGGTAACTTTTACTAGTACAGTACTATAAATGTACATGGTCTGTTACAGACGCAAACCAAATGTATGTGTGTACTGTATAATATTAACAATAAGAGCAGCTCACTACTGAAAGCAGTAAATATAGAAGACAGTCAGGTTCGAACCGGGGACTCTTGATTATAAGTGATTATAAGATTATAAGTGATGTTGCTATGGAAACAACCCAGAAGTATGCATGCATGACCTCACTTGGTCAGAGGTATGACATTCACACTGGACACATCCTCATTATCCATGTTTAACAGATTGTTCGTGTTGCTTTATTTGTCATTTCCCTGGTGTTAGAACTTTTTTTCTGTAATTCTTTGACTTTGAATTATGATTTTGTTTTGACTCTACAAAAGATTGGTCTCATTTTCTGTGTTTGATCTTGGCATGTTTTGTGACATACATTTGATCTCCTGGTCCTCATTTCTAATCTTTACTGCCTTTCTTTAGCAGGACACTATGTCTGCCAGATTGTGCTTTGTCACTCTGAAATAGGATGGAATTGAAATATTGGGAGCTTTGGGATTCAGTGATAAAGATTTAATCTGCATCTTATTAGACTGTTAAACACGACTTTATGATAGCAAAGAATCCCCAGGAGAAAGATGGCAGTTCGCTGGTCTAGGTCATCAAAACTGTGATTTTGCCCGTTGTAACCAAATGTAGACCTCCCAGCGGTTAATTTTCTTTAGACATGATGTTAACTGAAGGTTTTGTTTTATTTTTCACTCTCATTGAGGGGGCATATATGTGTTCTCATGTTAATGAACCTAATAGTGTCATGTTCAGTTTATGTTAATCAAGTCATGTTTATTTGCATGTGTACACAGTATATAGAAATTCTTACTTAGTCTATTGAAATCTGGCGCAGAGCTGCTTAACTCAGTTTTTTCCTTTACTTTTAGGTTGTCATTAGAACAGTAGAACATCACAGAGCTAGTGAAATGGGCTGCAGTAATTCCAAAAACTAAAAACAAAAACCCTAAAATGTAAATGATTTCAGACTAGTGGCTCTCACAGCACTAGTTATGAAAGAAGGAGCTAACAGAGAAAACTCGGGGTTTGCTGGATCCATTTTAGTTTTCCGATCAGAGGGGCAGAGGACACCATCCCTACTTTCTTTCAGAGAGACGTATAAAAGATTTTAATTTGCACTTTTAACACACAGGACTCAAAGAGCGAAAGTAATGGATGTCTGTCTACTATGCTGTTCTCATCCACAGGGTCCCCTCAGGGTTGTGTTCTTTCACCTCCTTTGTACATCATCACTAATTGTCATTGAAATTGTTGAACTTAAAATTTGCAGACATCTCAGTGATTGATAGCCAAATTAATAATAATGAAGCAAGTCCTGGTCCAGTGGTAGATGATTTTATTAACTATTGTGATTTTCTTTTTGTTACAAAAACTAAGGAACTTATAATTGATATCCAAACACCATTCCCCCATGAGAAACTATCATCAAATACCAGGCAGTGGAGATTGTTGACAGTTATAAATATCTGAAGACGTAAACCTGACTTTTAAGGAAGCACAGAAGCCACCTGTAAAAAGGGACAGCAGCACCTCTACTGTCTAAAGAAGCTGAGGTTTTAGTAATGTGAGTCCCACCATTATGTCATTCTTTTACAAATCTTGCATTAAGTCTGTCTTTACTTATGTTTGGAAATCATAATGTCACCCACAAAAACAGAACAACAGTAAAACGGAGCAAAAATAGCAAAACCTCAAAAGTTCAAACTCACAGACCCATTAAACAAGCAAGTATCACGGAAAGCAGAGTGCATTCTGCCAGACAGGACTCACCCACTACATCCTCAGTTTCAGTTCTTGCCATCAGGCCACAGGTTCAATGTTCCAAGGAGAAAAAGCAATTACTGTAGTTCAAATACTCTTTCATTCCAAATGCTATTCATTTTCAAAATAAGTTCAGTTTTAATACCCTTCCACTGGCTTAAATCATAGGATGAACAGTTACCATTTGAATCATTCATCAGTCAAGTCTAAATGTTGGTTTAATTTTTATGACTGAAATGTTTGATCTAATGTTTCATCATAAGTATCATACTCACTGCTGAATTTTAATTATTTGTACTAAGTAGTTGATGTGTTTTTAATGTTATGGCCTCTAAGTAAAACCTGCTGACAAACCAAATTTCCCTCTTGGGACAATAAAGTTAAGTTGAATGGAATTGGTTGTCTCCTCAGAACAGCTGACAATAACACAATAGCAATGAAACACAAGCACATGTAAATAAGTATTATTTGTGTCTGTAAGTATATAAATTTAGTTTGGTTTCTTAATCTACTACATTATATGGGAGCTGTAACTACACAGAAGCAGTCAAAGACTGTCCTCCATGAAAAGAACTATACCAAAATAAATTGAAATTGAAAGCGTGTGCACACTGGTGGATTTGATGAAGTGCTTGTCCCTGCGCTTGGTCAGTCGAGTGACCACATATTAACAAACTGATTTTTTTCCCATGGAGATACATGTGGTGTACACAAAGCAGTGGCTTAATAGCTGTGGCATTTAGCTTTCAATGGTGAGGGACACTAATGCTGACAAGACCAGCACAAGTTTAAACCCAGTCAGGAGGGGTTGGGACACCCTGCCTCTCATTTTAATTTTAAATAATTCATATGTAATGTCAGGATATTTCCTGGATCTATCCTAATTCAAATTTCCCTTCCATTAATGTTGGATTTTAATTAACATTTTTTTTTTCTGTATTCTTTCGTTTCTTGGTCTAGCATTTGTTTGAGTCATAAAGCACTTACTGATAGTGACTGCAATGAATGGTGCGACTGTATATAAAATGCTGACCTGACATTTTTGGGTCCTGCAATGTTGGATAATAAAGAAACAAAAATTGCTGAATTTTATATCTTAGTAATAACAATATAACGCAAAAAGTAGTGACAGTGCCAATAAGAGGATAATCCTTTTAAAATGTGGAATCAGAAAAATTGACATGATGAGATACACACAAAGGTATAAATGGTTAAGCAGCAACTATCTTGCTGTGCAGCTTGTGAGAAGTAGAGACACCTTGATCTCAGCAGTTAATAGTGGTGGTCTGAAGTAAAAAATATACAATATAGGCAAATATCCACAAAATACGTCCTATTCTTCATCCCACAACACAAGGTTACCCTCTCCTATGCTAATATCAAATCACAGCCTTCGCTAGGCAGCCTTTTACAATTCTCATTAAACAGTCAAATGCATTCAGTACACAGCCATGGTTTGCAAGGCCATCAGCAGTAAAATAAAATAAACAGGAATTGGGAGGTTTTTTTTTATCTTATTACACACTGCACTGAAGCTAATTGCTGTCATTTATTTAAGCTGCTCAACTGCCTGATGACATACAAGCAAAAACCATCCCAAATGTTCTGCAAGATAGAACCTAACTCTCCGATAGATGTACTCTTCCTCCCACCACCCACACCCACCCACCCTGTTCTCTTTTACATTTACATTTAAATGACTTACATAACAAATTCGTGAAAGGGTTATTGTGTACAGAAAAGAAAGGTGAAAAATGAAAAAGTCAAAGTCCAGTCTGAGGTAAGCCAACATGTGTCCATTACACAAGCTACGAGAGGTGAAGTCTGCAAGTATTAAATGACTGTACAACACATGGAGTCTGTGCCCATGAACTCCAAAACACTTTTAAAAAATCCAATCAAAACTGGCATTTTCATCTCCTGAAGATTCATTATGTCAAGGTGGAGAATTATTGAGTGGTTAAGTATGAATCATCTGCAAATGAGTAATCAAAGGGCAAATCCTGCAGTCTGTTTTTACTTTGGATTGCTTCTTAGTCCTGTAGTGTGTGGTAAGCATAAAACAGAGAGAGAAGAGAAGTCCAACATATTTAAAGAACGCATGCCACAGCAGAAAATAAATGAATCAAAACATGTTCTAATTTTAATTGGAAGCAGGTCTACAATTAATAGTGTCCTACCAATGTTTTGAAACTTAGAGCTAGGGTAAGCATTCTTAATTAAATACAAAGTATATTAAGAAGAATTGGGTTTTGTTCTGCCAAGAGTAACAATGACCACAGTTTTAATCAATAAGGGAGCTGGAAAAAAACAGTGAAAAATATGCTAGAGTTCAATACCAGGAAATCTATAAATTTAGATGTCAAAGCCAAAACACAAAACTAAATTTTTGTCAGGATGCAATAGTAAATCTATTGAAAGCCAGAAACAGAATCATTGCCAAACACACTAGAAGTATTTGGTATCTACGATCTTGTACAACACGTAGTAAACTGAGCTGACCTTCAAATCGGAACAGTGACTTCATGCATCATGCACCTCTAGTTGCACGTAAATACTACTGTAACCATAAACAAACACCCACAAACTACTGCTGCCCATACAAAACAAAATGGTGTTAAAAACACTACTGAAATATTAAACTAAAACAAGAGTTTAATGTTAGAAATGAGATTCCTGCAAAACCCCAAAATGCAATAATCTGAAAAAGATCTGAGAAAACGTAGTACAAATTTAACACAACAAAGAAAATCGTGTCACTGGTTGGAGTAAAAATCTTCAGCCAACCTGGATTGTCTTTGGAACATACAGTATCATTGGCAGGCCAGGCCCATGGTAGAGATTGTGAGACAGAGAAGCAATGAACTCTAAGCTTCAGAAAATCTGTGAGGAACTTCAAACATAAGAAAGGAAGCTTCAATGACTACTATCACGGGAAAAGAATTTACTAGAAGATAAAGAATGTCTACACATTACACAAGGCAAATCGACATTGGACTTCACTTAAGTTTTCTTTTGCCAAATCCGAGCTGGCAACACCATGTCTTAGGAGGGTCTTGTTGGTTTGAACATCACACCCAACTATGATTCTGACCTGCAGCAGCAACAACAGAGGCAGAGTAGTATATGGATATAACCAGAACAAGTCTTATTCATTTTTGAGAATTACAGGATCAAGGACATTGGGACAGTAGTGTTATATTCTGGTGTTTGAACTGTATCCTCTACCAGCAGTTACAAGACCTGAAGCAGAATATCCTGTCACTCATACAAACCATCAAGAAGAGGTTCCCAGCTGCTTAAATCCTCATCCCTGTCCCCTTGCTGGTGATGAGAAGGTCTGATGAAGCGTACATCTGACTCCTGACCCTAAACACCTGCAGGAGACCCTGGGACTTGTTCTGGGAGAGACTTAAATTGTTTAGGTGGGCTGGTCTGCAGCCCTGAAGATTTGGTCCCTAGGTTTTCTCGAAAAGGTAAATAAGTGCCCATAATTAACTACTGCATAACAGTAGCCATGAACTCATAGTCAAATGTAACAAATATGAAGGGAATTTACTTAAAGTGATGCATTATAATGAGTCTACAATAATGAATTACAGATTCACAAAGTAGTACAGATTGTTAAGGACTCTATAAATGTATGAAGATTGAAAATAACCAGAAGATGATAAACACAAATCAAGATGTGATTGGGGCAGGCAAAAGTTGAAGGCCATAAAATTAAAACTAAACCAGGAAACTGAAGACCAAAGGGAAAAATGAAAATTTTGTGAATCAAACTAAAGCAAATTTGAAATCTGAGATCAATTTTACCAATAAGTCCTATGTAGAATTCGAGCTAAACATGTTAAAGAGAATTGGATGTTGCTTATTCACTGAGGGTTAAAAGTAAATTAAAATCACAGCCTTATTTTTATGTCACATCCAATGACATAGTTGCCCAGACCATTGCAGTCACATGACTAAAGAAAGCAAGGAATTAACTAAAATAAAGTTTCTCAAGTATACTTTCACTTATAAGAGGACTTATCCTATTAACAAATAGAAAATTGGAACACGTTCCTGGTGACACCAAACTCAAAGTAAACCCAGAACACACATATAACAATGTATATCATGACACAGTTAGTCTGGTATTAGTGCTAGTGCTGATAACCTAATCAGCATCCTTAGTTCTGTGCAGCCTTTTGAAAAGTTTAGTATAGCCCTATTTAATATTGTAAGACAAAGTTGGCACTGCCCATTCTGCTAGGCCTTTGTGGCATACTAGGCCTGTTAAGTAACCAGCTTTAGCAGGGATGCAGGTATCCAGCTACACCTCCCCCCTCTTGCATTCCAAACTAAGTGAGTGAACTCCAACTTGCACCAGGATCTGCCTGAACTTCATCTGATAACAAATGTGTAAATCAGAATTGAACTGACATCTCTCCAGACCCAAAATAGACTCAAGCAAGAACAAAGATCTATAATTCACAGACTGACAACTGGCATGGACAGAAGAACTCGCCTATTAGAAGACACTGATTTTGTAAATGGAAGTGACCTTAATCCAATCAGGCGAAGGTTCAATCTTCCTTTAAACCCACCTACACTTTGCCTCTCAATAAGAAGAGGCAAAGAGGCAGACAATAGCAAGTTAAGAGAAATTCAGGGATTCTCAGGGCACCCTCTCTGGAATCTTCTCAAGAAGGGAGAACCCTCCAAATTGACTAAAAACCTCTGAAACCTGCTCTCTGAACCTAAAAGCTATGAGCTGCTCCCTTGGAGAGCTGAAGTTGACAAACTCTTCACATAGCCTGAGAGTTGAGATTCGGTCTGTCAAGCTAATAATAAGCCTTGTCTGCTTTGGAGCAGCCATTACATGAAGATGGGAACTTCAGCATCTGAAGTCTTGTGCCAGAAAGAGCAATGCCTTTTCCCTCTGAAGTGGTAAAAGGCAGCAGAAGGCAGGCTGAGGAAGCAGTACAGTACTGACAAGGATCATGCACAAAAGAAAAAGAGTGCACTCCAACGCATGAAGAATGTTCCATTTGAACCCAGAGCAACAACAAAGAAATACCTCTACATCACATGGGACATCACCCATGAAGACTTGTTATCGTAAAACTATTTGTCTGTGCCAAGATAATGTCAGTCAGTCATTGTCCAACCCACTATATCCTAACTACAGGGTCATGGAGGTCTGCTGGAGACAATCCCAGCTAACACAAAGCGCAATTATATTATTATGAGGGAGAAAAGACAACAAATGCGATTGCATGTGGCTTAAAGTTATCCCATTGTAACCGGTGTTCACAGCAGTACACATGATGAACTGTTGCTTCTCTGGCTTTCAATCCAGTTAACCTCTGAAGCTTCTGAATTGTGACTTGCAATGAGCCACTTCATGCAAACTGCCACAAAGGGTTAATGAAACCCCACTGAACTCCCTTAATCTGTTAATGTGTATTATTAACAGGCTGAAATGTTAAAACAGAATACATACGAATACTCAGACTTTGCCGGTACAATTTCTTGTCTTACATTTAACACAACAAACACCAGGAGAGGCTCACACTGATGACATAACATAACAGACAAAGAAAGGATTCGTGAATCTATTCAATATCCATGCGAGCAACAGTAATAATGAAACAAAACATCCATCCATCCTCCAACCCGCTATATCCTAAGACAGGGTCACGGGGGTCTGTCAGACCCAATCCCAGCCAACACAGAGGACAAGGCAGGAAACAAACCCTGGGCAGGGCGCCAGCACACCGCAGGGTGCACACACACACACACACACTAGGGACAATTTAGGATTGCCAATGCGCCTAACCAGCATGTCTGTGGACTGTGGGAGGAAACCCACAAAGACACGGGGAGAATATGCAAACTCCACGCAGGGAGGACCCGGTAAGTGAACCCGGGTCTCCTAACTGCAAGACAGTAGCGCTACCACTGCGCCACTGTGCTGCCCTACATAAATACAAGATGCAATTAAATACAATCTAATACAATTAAGAAAATAATTTACAAAGTACAACAAACAGGAATATGAACAAATAATCAAAAAACATATAAAAGTCAGGGACGAAATCACTGCTAAACCATGATGGCTTTGTGTCTCTTGGATACTGTGTCATAATTATTTAAGGAGTATCACATTCACTTTTACTATCCAGTTATCATCCATCCAAATATATTACCTCATTTATTCTTGAATTTTGGGATTTATTATCTGTAATAATAATTAGTCATGGCCCTTTTTCAGATGAAATAAATAATATACTGTATGTGCTGTAGTATAACAGAGGCCTAAAATACAAACCTAGCAGAACCCCAACACAGTAAATCCAGTTAATTTAACTCCTTTACTAAAATAAGAATATCTAATCTTTTTAAAAAATAATTACTCAATTTAAAATATCCATGTATGCCCTTGATTCCATCCCTACAGGCTTTTTTTAAGGAATCAACTCAACATCGTTAACTGTTCATGAGATTCTGGCTTTTTCCTAGACTCCTTAAAAACAGCAGTAGCTTAAATACTTTGTAAGAAAAATAATCTTGACAGTGCTGTCTTATACAATTTTAGACCTATCTCTAATCTGTCATTTTAGGGTAAAACTCAAGAAAAAGAAAACTTTTGTCAGTTAAATGATCACTTGAATAAAATTGTGTATGTTTTAGTCAAGTTTAAAATGAAATCATACTACACTAACAGCTTTGGTTAAAGTAATTAATGACTTGATGTTAGCACAAATAATTAAAGCAGTTCTGCTGGATCTGAGAGCACATTTCATACTGTTGATCACGGGAGTCTTATTAGCTGCCTTAAACAGTGTTTGCGCTTTACTGGGACTGCCTCGATTTTCACTCATATTTAACAGGAACAAAATTCTTCATAAGGTGTGATAATTAAATGTCAGAGATCCATGTGTAGCCAGAGTTGAAAAATAACTATTTGATACTGTGATTTGTGAGCCTAAGTACATGTGGGTGACATAGCGGTGTAGTGTCAGCACCTGGTCCTTTGGTTTGTGTGTGAGTGTGTGCATGTGTCTGCTCTGCGATAGACTGGCACCCTGTCCTGGGTTTGTTCCTGCCTAGGCTAGCTGACACGCATATACATTTTTACATATAATGTATAAAACTTGCTAAAAGTTTACATTATTTTCCTGGCAATGTGAAGTCTGCAAAATGGAAATGCTTTTAGTAATTACAGCAAATGCACCATTAGGTTAGAGAATGTTATGGCAGATAATGAAAGAATGTGCTATCCTCGTGGAAGAAAGCTAAATAGATAAATGGCACTGGTTAGCAGAAGTCACAAACAGCTCACAGAATGAGTATATATAAGGCCTCTAAAAACGTCTCAATGCCATATGTAATATCAGCACAAATGTAACATCGACTCTACTTTTGTGCGCCTCTCGAAGATGGACAAACAATTGTACTGTCATAATGGCTGTAGCTGTTATGTATGAAAATTATTATACTGCAATGTATATTAATGAAAGCTGCATTTTGAAGCAAGTTACATATATCCTTTCTTTTGTATCATATTTTTCTTGTCTTAATATGGTTACTGAAGGGATATATATACAGGTTCAAACTATGAGCTGCATTTCTAAAGACAACACCTACTGTACATGGGATGCACAACATTGTGTGTGTGTATATATATATATATATATATATATATATATATATATACATATACTGTGCCAAAAATATATATATATATATATAACACCTAACAGATTATTTTTAAAGCTAGATATCTTGGCAGTAAGTATATGTTTGTTCATGAAAAGCTATAAAATATGAATACGCACAAATAAACACTCATAAAACAAAAGCAACACTAATACCTTGTGTTTTTAAGCTCCTTTAAACAAGTCAGTATAGTGCAGCCTCTCCCAGAATGCAAAGATGAAATAATTTTCTTTCCCACACTCATGCATATTTTTTTCAAGTAGTCCTGTGGCAAATTGTTTCAAACATCTTGTAGGACTTACCATAACTTTGCTGTTGACTTTGGGTGCTGTTCCTTCTTTTTCTATGGTAAATGATTTCACACATCTTCAATTTATTGACCTCTAAGACAATCTTAGACAATACTACTACTACTGCTGTTAGTGTGCCACCCACAGACTGCTGCTTCATGTAGGTTTTAATTGTGTTCACAGCGTGTTTGGGCTTATGTCTGTTCTGAAAGCTTGAGGTTTTTTGCCAATAATGGTTGTCTTGAAGGAACAGCATATTATATTTCTCAGTTGATATCACTCTTTCAATTCTTACCAGATCCTCTGCCACTGTGTTTCATAAAAGTCTGCAGGAAAGGCATCCATGTATTTTTCATCAACTCTTCTGACATTCTGGTGTCTTTGTAAACCAAAGATTTCAGTTTGGAATCATCATGACTTCCGGTCACCGGTTGTCTCTCAATGCAATACGGTCTTTTGCATAGTGCTTATTTCTTTTAAGACTTTTTTGCACGCTGGAAGCATGTACTTTAGTGTCAGATGACTCTGCTAAACACAGAGTAACCATTTCAATGGATTCTCTACTGTCTCTTAAGAAAATTACCTTTAAGTACTGTTCATCACATGGCTTTTCGGGTCTTGCACTGCATTTTCTGTCTTCAACATGTCCAGTTTCTTTAAACTTCTTTATGACAAAATGATAATCTGGTTGGTGTGGTATTACCCATTGGCTAAAGCTTTAGTGAGTGTAAACTATGATTTTCTGCCTGTCAAAGAACATTAGCTCAGCCATTTCCAAACCTCTCCTTAAAGTATTTGTGGTTACCATCCAATGATCCCAATTATTGGCTAAATGGCACCAGATTCGGCCAATCACTGCCTCTAATTAGAATCAGGTGTGCTGTTATTAGAGTTTAATAAATACATAAAATGGCTGGGGTGCTACATGGAGAGGTTTGGGAATCAAATCTGTTTTGCTCCAGCCATCTCAAAAATATTAATTCTTTTTTAGGAAAGCACAAGAAATTCCTGCTACATTTTCCTTTTACATGTTTATTTGTATTTACTCTAATGCTAAATATTGTTATCACAAGTAAATAAACACTTGCTGCTCGACTAACAGCTTAAGAAATGTATTTTCCTCAGTGGCCTTCTACTTTTGTACATATTTAGTGAAAATATACACAATGATTTTTTTCGTCTATAATTCTATAATTTTTTAATGAGTCAAAATATTTGACCTAATTTAAAATGTTTAAAAAGTACAACGCAGTCAACTCTCATTTCTAATTAATTGTAGTGACAGAAAGAAGCATCTGGCAGATACCCTTGCAACTAATCTCTAAATTTCCTGATGAATGGAATGTTAACTTTTCACGCATTATTGGTCTAATAAATCTAAAACTCATTTTACCACACGGACAATAAAAACTGTCAGGGAAAAAGTAAATTGTTCTTATTCCTAATGCAATAACAGACAAGCTGATTTTGCCTCTCGCTTACATCTAAGTGCACTGAATGGCAGGTGGAAATGGACGCTGAAAGCTTAAAAGCTGCCACAGACAGTCTGCATTTCAAAGTGTTTCGCTTTATTTAATGGCATTTACAATTGCAAGAAATAAAAACGTTGCACTTCAGAGCCATGAAAATTCCACCTCTGCATATCCCACCCACCATGTAATGTTGTTGGTCCCTTCGACCTACAGCAATGAAAAGGGAATAAGTGAGGTGTTTTTTTTTCCCAGGTTGAATACAGTGCTACTTAAAGCAGCTTAGGAAAGAAGAAGCTGCGGTTTTGTGTGAAGTGGACTTTTGCTCCATTATCTACTGCTGCAGAGCAACCATCAAAGACACTGGCATTACCAGACTACAGTGCATCAGATGATGAAAGCATATTCAGTAGCACGGTGCAAAATATCCTTCTGTGACAGAGAAGTACCATAAAGTACTGAAAAATGAAAAGAGTGTACTGTTTTATTTGAAAACAATGTAATTATTGAAAAAAATGAATCAAACTTGTTCTCAAGGAGGAATGCAATACTGAAGAGCCAAGAGTAAAATCTGTAGAGGATTTAAGACACTTGTATAGTATATGAACTTAATGTCTGTCTTTGTATCTATCTACAGTATGGCACATGTAACCAAATTTCCATTCACTTTCTAGAAAAACTTTTTGTCTTGTCAGAATAATAGGAAGCTGTAGCCAATCTTGATCACAGCAGGTTTAAGCAGGATGTAATTATACTTCATTGCATGGATTACTCCCACACAAACCTACATGTAGGCAATACAGAGATGCTAATAAAATTAATCTGACATTCAGATTCAGATTCAGATTAGCATTCAGAGTAGAGCGGGAATAACACACCTGGCACTAAAACATTGTCCACAAAATGTGAAGCGGTAATGCCATCTGTCATCTAAATCCATAGTCGGCTATTGAAAACAGATCGTGCCAGGCTGCATGGCCCATGTGGGTGATGTGTTGCACTGTAAAAAGAAAGGCACTGGTTTGGTTGGGAGTGCTGATTTACTCGGCAAATCTGAGCAAGTCACTTAAGCTGCCAGTTCTCAAACTGTAGGTATATGTAAGCAATTTCACTCTGCACTTTAGATAAAAGCCTCTGCTAAATAAATAAATGTAAATGTAATAAATGAAGAAGAAGCAAAATGATTGAGAGGTTTTGAATCCATACTGGGAGATGTATTTGTGCATTTCCTCCTGGCAGTTAGATTATACATTTACATTTATTGCCTTAGCAAACACATATCCATTGTGACTTACAAAGGAGGTAATCATAATCGGGTAAAGCTGTCTCTTGGGGGCTGTTTAGGGAAAAAAATGCTACAGGACAAGGTTATAAAATTGGTCATCAGAAGTGAAGAGCTCAAAACAAAATACAAGTGAGTTACTATTCCTAGGTTTTACAAACACAACAACTAATATCAGTTATACAGAAAGTCACTAAACAAGAGAGTCTTCAAACCCTTCTTAAACACACTTGAGGAAGTCAATGGAGGTGGGCAGCTCATTCTTGGAGCTACACAAGAAACAAGTCTGGATTGAGATTTGAAACCATGCAAACATGGCATCACCAGATGCCATTCATCTGTAGATCGGAGTGGTCAAGAAGCAGCCTAGAAATCTCACAAGTGTCTCCAAATATACAGGCGCTGACCCACTGACTACAACAACAACAACAACATTTATTTATATAGCACATTTTCATACACACAGTAGCTGAAAGTGCTTTACATAATAAAGAATAGAAAAATAAAAGACACAATAAGAAAACAAAATAAGTCAACATTAATTAACATAGAATAAGTAAGGTCCAATGGCCAGGGGGGACAGAAAAAAAAAAACTCCAGACGGCTGGAGAAAAAAATAAAATCTGTAGGGATTCCAGACCATGAGACCGCCCAGTCCACTGTGGGCATTCTACCTAACATAAATCAAACAGTCCTCTTTGGATTTAGGGTTCTCATGGAAGGACTTGATGATGATGGTCACGTAGACTTCTGCCTTTTAATCCATCCATCATTGTTGGAGCATCATGAAGCTTTGAGTAGGTGGAGTTGGCGCAGGCCACCACCACAAAGAAACCGGAAAAAGAAACAGAAGAGAGAGTAGGGGTCAGTACGGATTTTAGAGCCACCATGAATAGTTATTATGAAGAATTGAACATACAGAGTATCAGGATTAAGTTAAATTAAGTTAAATTGAAGTTATAAAAGGCCATGTTAAAGTAATGTGTTTTCAGCAGTGTTTTAAAGTGCTCCACTGTATTAGCCTGGCGAATTCCTATTGGCAGGCTATTCCAGATTTTAGGTGCATAGCAGCAGAAGGCCGCCTCACCACTTCTTTTAAGCTTTGTTCTTGGAATTCTAAGGAGACACTCATTTGAGGATCTAAGGTTACGATTTGGAATATAAGGTGTCAGATATTCCGATATTAATAAAATGGGGCGAGATTATTTAAGGCTTTAAAAACCATAAGCAGAATTTTAAAGTCAATCCTGAATGACACAGGTAACCAGTGTAGTGACATTAAAACTGGAGAAATGTGTTTGGATTTTCTTTTTCTAGTTAGGATTCTAGTAGCTGCATTCTGCACTAGTTGCAAATGATTTATGTCTTTTTTGGGTAGTCCTGAGAGGAGTGTATTACAGTAATCTAGTCGACTGAAAACAAATGCGTGAACTAATTTCTCAGCATCTTTCAAAGATATAAGAGGTCTAACTTTTGCTATGTTTCTTAGGTGAAAAAATGCTGTCCTAGTGATCTGATTAATATGCGATTTAAAATTCAGATTACAGTCAACAATTACCCCTAAACTTTTTACCTCTGTCTTGACTTTTAATTTTAATGTATCCAGTTTATTTCTAATAGCCTCATTGTATCCATTATTGTCAATCACTAAGATTTCAGTTTTCTCTTTATTTAATTTGAGAAAGTTACTATTCATCCATTCTGAGATACAAGTCAGACATTGTGTTAGTGAATCAAGAGAATCGGGGTCATCAGGTGCTATTGATAAGTACAGCTGTGTGTCATCAGCATAGCTGTGGTAGCTCATGTTGTGCCCTGAGATAATCTGACCTAATGGAAGCATATAGATTGAGAATAACAGCGGACCCAGGATAGAGCCTTGTGGAACACCATATTGGATATCATGTGTCTTCGACTTGTATTTACCACAACTAACAAAGAATTTTCTCCCTGTCAGGTAGGTTTCAAACCTATTTAATACACTGCCAGAGAGGCCCACCCATTGACTAAGGCGATTTCTAAGAATATTGTGATCAATGGTGTCAAATGCAGCACTCAGATCTAAGAGGATGAGAACAGATAAATGGCTTCTGTCTGCATTTACCCGCAAGTCATTTACTACTTTAACGAGTGCAGTTTCTGTGCTGTGATTTGTTCTAAAACCAGACTGAAATTTATCAAGACTACTCTGTTGGCAAGCATCAAGGATTTGAACTTAATAAGTACCACCACAGTTAACTAATATAGTGACCTAAAAAGAGGAGTGACATGTGCTCATCTTGGCTGGTTAAGCCCCAGACAGATTATGCCAGTTTGCATATATTTGTAATTATAGCTTGTATTCCAGCAGGATTTTAAATCAATTAGGTTTGGTACAGCTTATCTTCACAAATGAAATGTATAGGTAAATTAAAAGTTGGAATTCAAAGACTAAAATGTAAGCATACATACAGTTCTCTAACTGTAAATGTCTTTGAAAAGATGATCATTTTTTAAATTAGATGTTTTTTGAGCTAATTTAAAGAATATATGCTAGGACTATGAAATAGTAAGTGGGTGTTTGCATCCATTGAAGTCCATTGGCAATCCCATACCTTTTCATGTTTTCCTGAAAATCTTTTGTTAAATATTGTAACCTGATTGTGTACCACATGGACAATAACTGAAGACAGAGTTAAATTAAATGTGGTCACTTGGACATGAGAATAAACAGAGTATGAGCACTGCTAAAATGAAGTGCAGCTATAGAAGGGTAGCACAATAGAACGAGCCGTGTGGAAAGATGAGGCAGTGCAGAATGAGGAGCTTTGTAGGAAGAGTGAAAAACGAAGTTTAGGGAGGAGCAACATGTGACCTAGTGCTGTGTAGCCATTGGATAGGAGCTTATTGAGGTCTTAGGTGAGCAAAGTTCAAATAAACTGTACTGTGAATGGCTCTTTAACCATCAATGATGTCTCTGTGTCCTCCCTTGAGTGGGTCATTACAAAATACTGACTGAACTGGAAAAAAAAGTCACAAAATCGAAACTTAAAGTCATAACCATGTCTCGAAATCCAATGAGAATCACTGCTCACAACAACATGGTTGCAGCCTTGAAAAACAGTGTAAAAATAGAGATTGATCATAATTAAAAATGGCAGATAAGCTGCAATGATTTAAATAAAGTAATGATAATGATTAATAAGAAAAAAGTATAAATATAAAAATAAATATAATACTGAAAGAAAAAAATGTTTTCACAAGAGGTGCTTTCTTTTTCAGTTGCCAAAATCAGTTAGAGGCTGATTGGTTTCCCTGTGTATTGCTGAAGGTAATCTCATGTTCCCGAATACTACCTGTAAAATATTATCTCTGAATGCTTGAAGGCACTGAGCCTTAAAACTAAAGTCTGTGTGAAAGCTGTCAAAGGAAGATGATTGGCTGAAAATGAGCCTAAGGCTAGTTTTGCAAAAAAATGATAAAGTAGCCTGAAGCAATAAAGCTTATGAAAAAAGAGCCTGCTGCTAATTATTAAAAGAAAAACCAGAAGCCAAAAAACAAAAAAGAAGTTTTTTATAAGTTACTAGACAAACATATTTGAAAAGAGAATCTGTCTGAAGCTAATCCCTTACAGAAAACCTTGAAGCTAAAATATAAGGAAAATGCAGCATTGTTTAAATAAGGAAATTATTATATAGAAACAATATTCATAAGACTGCTGCAACCGAAGAAACAATCGTGAACATTCAAAAAGAAATTTGGACCTGTAAGGGAATCAAACACAATGTGGAAAAAAGTCAAGGAAATGGAATAAATAGGAAAGTCAGGGAATATTCAGTTTGGTAAGGCAATCTGGAATTGTCAGCAAAAAAAAAAAAAAAAAAAAAAAAGTGAAGCTAAGAATTTGGATGACTGAGGGAAAAAATAGTATTGAATTTTAATTTAGACATTTGGAAACTGCAATCAAATATAAAGAATGGTGGGAAAAAAAATTTAATTTGGAATTAAGAGGAAAAAGAAATCATCTTGAATAAACTCTAACTGTGAGTGTATAAAATAAATGGGAAGCTAACAATTATGAATTATGAAGGAAAAGGCAACATTTAAAATAAGACACTAGCAATTAAAGAAATGGAACATGAGGTGAAAACTGGGAATTACAAGGAATGAGAAAATTTGGAACTGGGAGCATACAGTCACCAGCTGTGTCCAAAGAAAAGGAAGGTAAAGCTTATGACTGGGAATTACAAGAAAAGGCTGGTAATGAGAATTGAGATACTGGCAAGCAGGACAAAAGAATGGGGAATTTTGGGAAAATAAGGAATCTAATATTGGGGACATGATTGCATGACTATCAGCAAAGAAAATTAAGGCAGACCTAAGAATTATTATAAGGAAAAATTGACTATATGCAATTCAGAAGAGAAATAGATAATGGAACAATAATTTAGAGATATCAGGAAAGAAATGATGTTTGGAAATGTACACAGAAAGAAAGAGAAGGATGCCGTCAGGAGCAGTGGGTTTCCAGTTCAGTTAGTTCCTCTACTTTGGAGATGCTGTCTGTATCTTCATCCAAACTATCCAGCAACCCCTCAGGTAAGGTAGAGTTTATTATCCCAGAGGGATTTTTTTTTTTGCAAGAGGAAAGTACAAAAATAGAAGACATTGTTACAGAGATCCAACAGATAAACAAAGACACAATAGTTGACAATCAATGTTATTGCACACACACACACTCAAGATCAATACAAAGAAGCATAACACCTATCAACAGTACACAAAACAATAATACAGAATGTAATATTTAGCAGCATCCCTACAAGTAACAGAATTTAAAATGGTTATAGCTCTAGAAATAAAGGAGTTCTTAAACCTGTTGCTCTTTACCTTTGGAAACCTAAACCTGCAGCCTGATGGCAACAGCAGGGATTTAGAGAAAAGCGGATGGCTACTGTCTGACAGAACTGAGTTTGTAACCTGCACTCAATACATTTCAGTGCTAGAGGTCTGCTATGAACCAATATTTTACTGCCATTTGTTATAATGTTTTTAAGATGTTTTATATTCTTATTGCTGAAGTTGCCAAACAAACAGATAAAAGCAAATGTAACAATGGATTCAATAAAGGACTTATAAAAAAGTGTCATTATGGTTTTGTCCACTTTAAAACAGTTGAGATTCCCAAGAAAGAAAAATTGTGACTGTCCATTTTTACAAATTTGGTCTGTGTTAAGATCAAAGTTTAGCTTGTTATTAATGATTGCTCCCTGATATTTGTATTGTTCTACCATCTCCAGTGCCCCTTGTTTAATTACAGTTGAGACATTGGAATTTGGGGAGCACCGGAAACCTAGCACCATAGCTTTTGTCTGTGAAATATTTAGTCGGAAATTGGAGCGATCACACCATTGTACAAACTCATCGAAAATAGGATTGTGGCTGTCTTCTTAACATGTAAAGGAGTCACAGAACGACATCTGCAAATTTCAGGAAATGTCTACCCTTGCATAAACCCCTGCAATCATTTGTATATAAGATAAACAAAAGAGGAAATTGTCATTACCCTTGCGGTGTACTAAGAGGTATACTTAAGCTGTCGATAAAACAGTAACTCACTCTTTGTGTTCTGTTTGTTAAAGCCTCCAGAATCCACCGCACCATTTTAAGGTCCAAACAGAACTGATCAATCAGTTTGTCAACTAAAATGTCGGCCTGGATTTTGTTAAAAACTGATGAAAGGTCTATAAACAGCAATCTTGCTCGAAATCCAAGGATATTTCAAAAATGGAGTGGAATATTGGAGAGAACTCTTCTGCACAGTAGTAAGCAGATGGCCACCTACTCAATCAGGACCCAAGTTTTGTCTGATTTTTGTTTGTTTAAGGATCTTTCTGACATCGTTCTAGCCAAAGAAGGGCTGACTCCATGCTTCAGTCCTCATTCTATTCTTTTGCTGGCTTTGGAAGCAAAATCTGGTGTTTCATATTTTGAATAGAACTCATTCACGTTTTACACCAAATGATAGTCAGTTTTGACCCCTGCCAGATCAGCTCAATTATTGCTTTTTGTATGATTGCCAACCCCTTATGGACAGATATAGATGAAAACAGAAGGAATTTGGGTAGGTTCCTTTTGATGAAGTCTTAATTTATAGGAGGAAAAGTGTGTCACTAAAATATTACTTTTGGAGCATAATAGTTCAAAGAATTCAAATAATTTGACAATACAGAGACCTCCAAACATCATGATACATAGTCACTTCCATTGACTGAATACCTTGAGGAAAAATATCGCTCTATCTATCTATCTATCTATCTATCTATCTATCTATAACAGGTAAGAACATCTCTGCCTTAAAAATGTGTCATACAATGGTTGTATATCTTTAATAAATGGTGAAACACTGAAATGCTAAGGTAATGGTAATTTGCTGGATTTACTTGTGATTACTTCAGCACAGAGCAGAGCATACAGACAGGATCTTCAGTATTTGTGTAGTGTAATATATTCTCAGAATGTCTTAAGGTTTTATGGTGAAAAACCTTTTGCTAGAGTTAAATGTAATATTTACCATACTGCTTATATATGGGTTTAGTTCCACATATCTGTATGGATTCAAATATTCTATACTTGTCCAGAATGCTCATTCTGAATAAATAATGTGAATATGGATTATTTTAAATTAAAATATTGGGCCAGACAAGAGTTCCCATTATCATCAATGCTTTTTGCAATTATCTATTGAACCTCTGGCTCCATTTTCAGAAGTAGCTGGAAGTAACAGGAATTATGGAGAAGAGCTTGAATGGAAACTATCTCTTATGCCTATGACATGGTGCTTTATATTTTAGACCCATACTAATTTTTGCCTTAAGTATTAAATTCACATTAATTAAGAATTTCAGACCTCTGGATTCAAAATTAATTTGAGTAAGAGTGTACTTTTTCCTAGTGAATTCACATGACAGACCAAGATAGATTGCTTTTCCCCAATTGCATCAGAACAGTTTAAATAGCTGGGAATTACTAATCCAGGAACATGAAGAGTTCTGCTTAAACATAATTGTGATAATGTGATGGAAAATATTGAACAAGATGTTAATAGATGGTCTTCTCTTCATCTTACTATGGCAGGGAGAATTAATATCATGGAAATAAATATAATCTCAAAGCCATTGGCTCTTTCAGAGCATTCCTATATATAGAGATTTGAAAAAAAAAAACCATATATAAATATGTGTAAATCCTCATTTAAACTCTTTGTTAAAAAACACTCTTTAAAAAATTGAACTAATTTGTAACCTAACTGATCAGGAATTCAAAAGGGACACACATCGAAAAGACAGCTCTATAGAAATCAGAAGTACAAGGCAGCTTGGCACAGCCTAACTTTCAGGTCTAATACTGTGCTGCAAATATTCATACATTTAAACACTAGAAAACAGCAGAAGACTATAAAGTCACACCTGCCTGGCTAGCCATGGAAAGGAAATCTTCTTTAAAATCCTATTCACTTACTTTCTTAATTTTGCTATAAATGTTTAACTTTATTTTGTTAAGTTCAACCCGTCAAAACAATTGTATTTGTATTTGTGACAGTAATAGAGTTCTCTTGTCATTGGGGTATCACCTCGTGCTTAGTTCATGGCTTCTAACCTTACATTTTGAGCTCGGTATGCGTATACCCTTTTGATGTTTTGTCTATCCTTAGGTAAGACATCAATCATCCTGTCTTCTGAGAGTCTTGTATCTCACCAAAGCATAACATAAACAGCAGTAAATATTTATTGTCATGCAAGTGGTGACAATAATCATGTAACACTTACACTAAATATTTACACTTATGATTCAGTTTGTTCTTGGCTAAAGTTATGAATAATTTTAGTCTTGTCAGGTTTAGGTCCATGGATTTTTTTTTCTGTTGTATGACCTTTAATATATTCAAATAAGGTAAACAACTGCTTAATTACTTCATATTCAATGCCAGCTCCAGCATCAGACAGCAATCTCTTCAGACAAACAAAGGACTGAGCTACACAGTCTGCCGTAAAACTGTTACTGAGCTTACTGTACTCTGATCCCAGTTTGGAACAGCTCAAGTCAAACAAGAATAATATCAGCGACTGCTACAAATTGTGTTTTGGATCATTTGCCCAGCCCAGGCTTAATGAATCTACAGTTTTCCTGCATGCTGGATGTACTTTCTGTGGATTAAAAGGGGTTGCATTCCTCCAGCCCAAAGGAATACACACAATTTAATGAAACTCTTCTGTAGAAATGAACTTAGTGGTTACCTGCAAGTGCAAACACCCAGAGCCACAAGTCTGGTGTATGTATTGCATCTTTATAAATTTCTTAGTTTTCCTCTTTTTTGATTTGTAATACTATTTATTTTTAAATTCAGACAGTGAAGATTTTTAACGTTGAGGTGATTACCAATAATGTAACCTATCTGTCGTCAAGTTCAAAAATCAAAGTTCACCTTGAAAGTTTTAGTCAAGAAGAACGGACACCAACACTGTTTTTATTAACTCGGGAAATGCATATGACAACCTTTATACTGACGCACAGATAATGTCACATATCATGCATTTTTGGTGGGGTTCTGGGTAATATTGCAGAGGCGATGGCCGACACAACACTTCAAAATGACAGTACTCATAGCAAAACCAAATGGTGTCACAGAAATCACATGTACATTAAAACTGTTTCTAAACAAAAACAAACTCCATCACCAAAGCAAAAAATAGAAGAAAAAATGCAAATCATTACAGTAAGATGATTTTGCTGCCTAGCAAATGACTAAAAGAAGCAGGAGATGGTTGAAACAAAACTATAGTTGAAGACACTAGTGAGTCAAAAACTACCAAAACTAACTATGCTCAATAGACAATCCGATTTGAAAAGAATCTGGAGAGGATCAGAACCTTTAAATCAAACACACCTTTGATGTGAAAGACTTATATTATTTGCTACCCACAAAACAACAAATAAGTGTGTGGCACTAACCTGTATCATCAGCTCAGTGATGCCATATACTGTGACCACAAAGTAGCAACAGAAATAATGGCTATGAACACATACTTAAAAAAAATTGAAAATCAAAAAAACTGAAACCTGAAAGATTTGAAATCATTTTAGGATGTTTAAAACAAATCATTAAATCAAATGCTGGAATTCAGTTTTTATATTCAAAAAACTCAATAGGACAAAAAGTATACAGTATGTGTAATCAAACTCCCCCATACCTCAATCCAAAAAAACAAACCTCATCATCGCAGGATTCATGGAAATCATTAGGATAACCAAGAAATTATAGTACAAATGAAGATAACCAAAATTGTATTTAGAGAGCATGCAAAATGGAAGTCACAACATGAAATTGTCAAATATTATAAAATTAAATAGCAAAGTCAAAATAACCTGGCAGGAGTTTAAGAATAATTATAAGAAGCATTTCCTTAATTCAATTGCAAGTTTAAGAGTTTGTTTAAAAACAGGTTTATCAATAAGCATGAAAGTCAAAAATATTACGATGTTGTCTTAAATACCATGATGCCACAATCACATGACAGGCAGTGGACCTAACAAGCACAACAGTATTACAGTAGGGAAACAATCTGAACATGGCAGCAATGCCCAAAAAAACTAAATAAACAGAATGACCTGGGGCCTCATGTATAACGACGTGCGTAGAACTCACACTATAACATGGCATAAGCACAAAAGCAGGAATGTGCGTATGCACTGAAAAATCCAGATGCAACAATCTGTGCGTACGCAAACTTCCATGTTCTTCCGCTACATAAATCCCGATCAGCGTGAAAAGCAACGCACGTGCACATGCCTGCTGCCCTGCCCCAACTCCTCCCAGAATTACGCCTCTTTGAATATGCAAATCAATATAAATAGCCCTTAAGATCAGCCTTCTATGAAAAGACAATGACAAAACCACGAGGAAAAATAGAACAATTTCAGAGAATACCAAGTGGAGGCAAAGAAAAATGTAATATTTGTTTGTTTAAACAGTGGTATAAACAAGAAAAGGAAGATGATCGAGTGACATAGCATGTCGGAGAAACTTGAAAGCTCAAGTTCAGAAAGTCACACAGTGCCTGAAATAAAAAAGAAGTCACATATCAAAGTCGCCGTGAAAAGGCGAGTCGTAGCGCACTGTCTGAGTGTCATATGAAAGCTTATTAGGGTAAAGAAAAAAAAAAAGGCACACAGTGGGGAAAAAGCACAAAATGTCAATTTTAATCTCTAAATTTCCACTTTAATCACATAGTTTATTTTATTATTAAAGTAGAATATTATAAACAATCTTAAAATCATTTCATTTGCTAGTTTCTCAAATCACATCTTAACTAAAGTAGCACGTTAAATGCTTTGTTTTGTATTTGATCTTCTATGTGCTCTATGTGTGTGAATCACTACTTGCTTCTTAAACCAGCTTTCTCTTCTTCCGACAGGACACAGAATCTGTTACATTCGTGATATTACAGCTCTCTGAATAATTAAAACACTGAGATGTATCTATTGTGATAGATGGCCGGCCTTTCATCCCGGCCAATACCCCCACGCCGCCAGGTGGTGCCCTCCCTGCAGCATGGAGGTGCCCCGAATGCCAGTAGGGAATTATGGACGTTGGAGTTTTCCTTTACAGCCCTGCTGGATACCATGGGGGCCACTAGAAGGCGCTGCAGGGAGGAGCAGTGACTATTTTCCCTACACCCCGGAAGTACATATGGACAAGGGGAATGACATGCTTCCGGGGTAAAGAAAAAGGATTTTTATCTGACCCGGAAGTGTTCCTAGTCACGTGGACAGAGAGGGCAAAACACTTCCGGCACAAGGACTATAAAAGACTGAAAGTGACACCAGAGCGTTGAGCTGAGCTGGGTGGAAGGGTGGCAACGTGTCTGGGAGTGGCGGATTGTGTTTGTATTGGAGAATTGTGTTTATTTATGAGAACAGTGGAGTGGAGGGTGCTTTGTGCACTGTGCTATAAAAATAAAGTCAACTTTTGGACTTTTACTTGGTGTCTGGAGTCTTGGACAGGGGTTCAAGGGAGCAATAGCGCCCCCTATCTCTCATAACGTGATATCATTTTCATTCCTGGGGACCCCCTGTGGCTGCAGGTTTTTGTTCCAACCAGCTTCTGTTTCTAATTGAACTCCTGGGCTAATTAAGTGAACTGATATTTCCCAATTTCTGTGTTTAGGAAGGATTATAGAAATTTGAAAACTAACTTTGCTAAAAAATATATATCTTAAAATGTACCAAGCAGTTATATAGGAATAATGTATTTTTTTTTCATTTTAACAAAATCCTTATTTTGATTTTCATTCTACTTTTCTAGGTGTTCTAATTGTTTAATTATTTACTAATTAGTGGGTCTGACTCTAAAGTAGTTGCAGCCTTTGAATATTCACTGTGTTGTTTGCCAGCGTGTCTCATCTGCTCATCTGAAATTGTCATTATTAAGATACAACGAAGGGGGAAAACAGAGAAAGGGCAACATATACTGAAATCAACAAAAGAGAGTTAAGCATTTATAACAAAAGCAGAAATATTTATAAATGTCACATAAATGTGAAAATCACGCTGCTATGCTTTTCTGAATGTCGAATAAAAAGAAAAAAAATACCAGCTAATTAAATGAGCTCAGTGCTATTAGGTGTTGTCACTGATTAAGAATCTGGTTGGAACAAAAACCTGCAGCCACAGTGGGTCCCCAGGACCGAGTTTGGGAAACACTGCGTTAAGCCATCTGTAAGCTTATAATGCCGATTCTTCAAAACCTTTAAGGAACATTGAAATATCTTTGTAGTACATGTTTAATTTTTCTATCCTTCACGCAATTCTCAGTGAAGCATATAGTGCGAGGCAGGAACAATCCGTGAACGGAGTGCCAGATCCTTGCTAGTGTAGCGACACCATGTCCTTTAATTATTACCGATATAGATTATTTAAATAAAGTTAAAGTTTTATCTGTATAATATAATAAATATATTTTGCTGCATTTCATCTTAAAAATGATATTGTCATCATATGTAAATATGCGCTTTATAAAGTGGCTCAGGTTGTGCAATATTATAACTGTATCGTAAGTTTTACAGTGAGGTAATTGTACTTATAAGTACAAACAGTTCTACAAGGAGCAGTTGATGGACTGATTGATTACATTTAGAGCTCTTGGGATGAAACTCTTTCTGAACCACGAGGTCCGTACAGGAAAGGTTTTGAAGCGTTTGCCGTGTAAGAAGCAGTTCAAATAGACAGCATGGCTGAGGCAGCGTGTGCTTGATGCTGTATACCGATAATTCTCTTTCTGATCAGCTGCTCTGAGTGGTGCAGTGAGAGTAATATGGAAAAAGATGATCCGCTGTGGCAACCTCTAACAGGAGCAGCTGAAAGAAGAAGAAGAAGGTGCAGTGAGAGTAACAACGCTAAAGCAGTTATGGTATTTAGAATAGTTTGACCATTCTGTGGACCATTATATTGTCCAGGGTAATTACAATCACATGCATTAAGCTAATAAACAATATGCGGTTAATTTCAGTGTATTTATAAAGCCGCGTCAAGGATGTAGATCTGAAAAAGAAACATAAACCACATAAGAACAGTAGCATTGCTTTGATGCTGGGTGCCACCAGTCTGCAAAACCGAGCGGAGAACTTGCGAACGACAGGGTATGAGGTACCGTGGAAATGTGCGTGGCTTTACGCCAAGTTTAGGCTTTATACACCGCAATTTGAATGTGGAAACATTTGTACGCAACATTTCTGTGTGTACGTACTGTTTATACATGAGGCCCCTGGTGATGACATCAAAAATACAAAGAATAAATGGAATAACTGTTAACCTGTACAAGAGAAATGAAAAAAATGAATGTAGAATGTGATGTTCAAGGAACAAGAACGATGACAGAAAATCGATAATTCTGAAATGAACAAGTGGGAAGTGCAATTATAAGTAATGGCACCTTTCATTGTTCTAGGCTTTTAAAATATACAATCAGGTATTTGTGCTTTTCATACAACAGCTTTCCATAAAAAAACCTCATGGATGAGTTTCAAGAACAGAGATTTATTAATTTATGGGTCAACGCTAAATTCTAATTTGTTAAACAAAACAAAGGGTACATCCAAATTCAATTTTTCTTAAGTGCATAAGTGTCTCAGAAATCTTCCCTTTTCTTACACAAAGGTTCAGCCACTCTTAGGAGGTGACCTTAAATTAAATAGCCGTCATGATGTCATGTATCACATAGCACATTCGCAACATGCTTGGTGACATGCACTGCAATAGCAACCAGGACCAAAGTGATGGTGAATGTGGCCTCACAAAAGTTAAAAGTATGAACTAAAAACAAAAAGATAATTGACAAAGGACTGAACAATAAATATTGTTTATAAGTAGGATTCTGGAATGTTCCTCAGAGAAAGGTAAGCACACAAATTGTATTTGTTTCTAGAAACAGGGAGAATAGGCTAGTAAACAAAGAGAAGAAGAGAACATCCCAGAGGAGCTGCTCGAGATTGTGTCCATCTAGCATGAAGGGTCATGTGACCTCACTTTACATTTTTTTTCTATAGAATACCACTTGACTGCTTAAGTAGCCTATCTGTTGTTCTTTATTTTTTTTTATAATATTAGAAGTTAAACTGCTTATTTTATTAATTAATTGTAAACAGAAATTATATGAAATAGAAGAGCATGGAATAAAAATGTAAGAATAATAAGAAAAAATAGGTCATTAACATTTGTATTCATAATGTTTGATAACTTGTGTGTGAATAATCCACTGGATCAAGGCTTCTCAGCCCTCCTACTCCCTCCCTTTTTTATCCATTATAATTTCTTGTGTACTTTGCCTCTCAATTCATCAAGAAAAAGCTGCAAGTCATTATGATACATAAGATCTCTGTGCTCACATGAATCCAAGAATAATCTAATGTGAAACAAATCAATGGCTAGTAATAAAAATAATAATAATAATAATTTTCGACTTGTAAGAAGCAATTAATTCTTCAAGGTAATTCCAGTATCTGTAATTTAAGGAAATGTTAATAGCTGCTTTAATTATAATGGCTATCGTCCTAATTATCCCAGCTATTTAACTAGCTCTGTCTCATTAAGCATATGGATATCTATTTGGAAAAATATACCTCCCCTTGAGGAGAATGTGACTATTTGGCTCATCTTTCAAAATTATTTAGAGCATGTCAGAGATGTGCTACACATTTGATCTTATTAATTTAACAGCAGTAACCTGGGAGTCAGCTTTCATTTTAGTCTTCATTGAAACAAGGCACCATGCCAGCTGGACCTGCTGACCAAGAGCTTTTCATAAGACTTACCTGATACTTTATAACACAAATTTCACATCATTATCAAAAGGTGCATTTTTACAGTCTCTGCAAATGGCCCACCGGCAAAGTCTGAACTTATGTTATCTTACCAAACTGATCTCTGATTTTGGACTACACTACGCCATAGTTTCTTAAACTATTGGTTGCTTGTTGTTGCTCTTTGGGACACACAGGGTTGTGGCTCACAGTTGAATTAAAGGGGAAAGGATCATGTACGATTTGTAAATTATCTTGTGATGGGTTGCCACAGGTTATTTAATCAATTACTCCTCATTGAATGTCAGAGGTGATTCTCTATGGTAGGTGTTATGGATTGTGGATGGAAGACACTAAGAAGGATAAGACTGGGTGGCAAAAAAAGATGTTTAAGAAACACTGCACTAGGCCATTTAGAGTCAACCCGAACCACTTTGGTTGTATAATATGTTCTCATTTTGCATCTATGTAGTTGAAAAAATGTCATAAACCATCCAAAGTTCAGTCTAATGGATAAGGCACTGGACAGATAAAAAAAAAAACATCTCACAGAGGGGTTTTATGCTGATTGGTTTTGCAAATGGCAAAATTAAAGTATATAATTCAAGTTTTTTTTTTGTTTTCTTTGTTCCAAAACTTAGCATTACAGAAGATCCTTTATAATATGACAATCAAATGTGCATTTTACTATAACAAGTTATAAGATCTGAAAAGTCTGTTCAACCAGAGATAGAATGAATCTCAAATATGACAGGAACAATCAAGTTTTGCAATCATAAGCTACACTAAAATACCCACCCTCAGTCAGAACAGAAACTCTTCTCTAAATATATAAAATGTTCAGGTCTGTCCATCTGCCACACAATTACTCGCAAATTACTAGGAGTAGAAAATTAACTTGGTCTTAATCAAAAGCTTATGACCTGATAAGTTCTGGAAATTCCAAAAGTTTGAGGTAGGTGTAACCTGCACTTGTGTGTTTCCTATGGCATATAGACACAGAACGTATCATTGCATGAAAAAGAAAAGAGCAGTGACATCTGCTGAGTATCAAGCAAATCACAGAATCCAATTATGTGACAAAGAACACTGTAACACGAAGAAGAAGAGCAGCACTATCTGCCGAGCATCAAACACATCACAGAAGGTGATTAACCTCCTTTGTGTTATGTTTACCCCTCAAAAAACTAGCTAAAAATGTAGGTTAGCTAAAAATGTAGGTTTTTTTCAACAAGAATAAATATTATTATATATAAATGTGTAACTACCAAAATGTGAACATAAATGCAGTAGGAGAGTTATGAGTAGTGTCTACTGTTGTAGTGATGTAGATTTACTGCACATCCTTCGTGTAAAATATTTGTAACAGTTACCAATGCACAGCCCAATATTGCAAGCGGGACAGTAGAAATGCATTTTTTTGCACACTTTTCTTATAATATTTTTTCTGTTGCTTGAGCATGACAAGGTAGAATGTCTGTGCCTGATTTGCATGATCGATGCGCCCCTTGTATTATTGTAGGCTACCACAGTGCAAGGCTTAGTGACTTCCACATTTTCCCTAACCTGAAGGACAGCTACTGCATTGTGAACAGTGCTAAAGGGACTAACTTCTTTCTTTTCTTTTCTTTCTACTTGACCACAAACATTTTGCCACGCACCAATTTGCACCACCAAGAACCTTCAGGAAGCCAAATTCACCGGGCATGTCATGGTGGTTCGGTTGTACAGTGCCATAGACATCAAGCATGTCATTGTATTTTGAGTGAAAGCTCTGTGTATAGACATTTTATATGCACTGTACCCTTAGAGTGGCAATAAACATTGAAATATACTTGATTTATTGCAGCATAATGTTATTTTATTAACTCGATGGCAGCAGAACACTGTCCTGAGAGTTATTAAAACTGTTAAGCAGCTCATTAAATGTCACCCCGAGTCTGACTCGCTCTCAACCATAATTACATAGAATTCTGAGTCACATTCTGTGTTAACATCAAGGAGGTTAAGCAACGAAGACCAAGGAAGAATAAGCAGACAAAATGGTGACACACACAAACACGCAAGAAGTAACCCTGAATATAGCCTGATATGCTCTAAAAATTCCAAAGATTTTAGGTAATGGCAACATGGTGGTCATTTTGCTGCTAGGCAAGAAAGTTTATTGTAGTAAATGCACAGTCCCTGCAAGCCCATCTATTGATAATTTGTCAGGACATGGTTCAGAATTCATAATCAAGTGGACATACTGTGTTAATTGATTATCAAACCTAACAAAGAACTTTGTAATAGCAAGAAGGAAAAAGAAGAGCATCAACATCTGCTGAGTGTCAAGCACATCAACATGGAAAAGTCATGCGAGACAAACTCCAGGATGCAGAAAGGAAGAATAAGAACAAGAGAGAAATGTGCACACTACTTAAGAAAGTTACATCATGAATTTGATCACTGTGAAGCTGTATGTTTTCATGGTGAAAATAAATAAAAATGAATTGCCAAATTGGAAATTGGAAAAGTTCAGGTTGCTGTATGTGAAGCATCTTTATTTTAGGACCATAGGTCTGAGTGATTCACTAGTTAGTTTTTATTTTAAAACAGACCATGTGTTATAGGCTATAATGTCTTTTTAATTAAAACAATAGGAATTTAGCAGAGGCACAAGCTAAAGTTCATCATACTTATTTTAGAATTCTAAAGAAGCTCTGTACAGTTCCTCTCAAGGAAAATTTGTTTTTTCTAGTTTTATATAATTGAAGATATCATTTTCCTTTTGAGTTATATAGGGTTTTATTAGGATTCACACAGCTGAGAAGAATTTGTTGACAAGCATACAGTGTACAGTGTTAAACTGGAGATAATTATTAATGACCAGAGCACAAAGAAGAGCATATGGAGAGGATTTCTTACAAGATTTTCTTTCCAAATCCAACTTAAGAGGTGCATATTCAGCACTGACTTCTTATTTTCAAATTGCAAATATTTACAACCCATGAGTATAACTGAAAGTCAGATGGTGCCATGACTCCTTCTGCTTTCAATAATTGTAATGTTGATTTTTTAAAATGTGGTCTTTTTGCTTTCCATATAAACAAACTGATAATGGTATTGAGCTTTTTTAAAAAAGCATTAATTAATAATTATAGGAATACTTTGAATAAAATGTTTGAAGGATATTAATTTAGCTATATTTACTCTATTCCATTTGTCTTTAATTTGTACCAGTATGAATATATACAGTCTTGTAAACCTCCCTGACATAATGCTCATCACGTTTTTTTCTGCTATTTTTTGTATTGGGATAAAACAACATTTCTTTTTTAGATTTCTACTTAAATAAAGGATAGGATTTATCTCACTGGTGAGTGCTCCTGCCTTGCATTTTCCTAGTACCTACATAGATTTTCTCTGGGTGCTGTTACGTTTCTCAAACATTCCCAATGTTGGTTATCTCTAAGCTGGTCTGTCGAGAATGAATGACATTAAGTGAGTCTGCCTTGTGATGAATTGGTGTCATGAGCAGGATTTGTCCCCAGTTTCTGCCTTATGCTCACCCTGAAGTGGAATAGTAGGTTGGAGAATAGACAATCCTGCCATAACCAGGATTGTTTTAAGGCAGATACATAGATACCAGTGCTACATAGCTTCTGTAAATGAGTTGTAATATAATGTATAGCATTATCAGACATTTTGAGCATCACGTAAAGAACTGTAAAGGAAAGCCTTGTGAATTAATTTTTCTCCTAAAATATGTTCTTGAAAATAAATAATATATTATTTTTCAGATTCATAATTTATGAAATTTTAAACTTATGTTTCTGATGTTAATAAAGGTCAGTAATGACATACTATGCAAGTCATTTTTTTTAATCAAATATGCCGTCAGAGTGTTATTATTAGGGTTTATCTCAGCTGGAAGCCATCTATGAAAAAAACATTTTCAAATTAATATTTCAGTTTTGCCATCAGTCTTGCCAAGTTTTCTTTTTAAGCTCTTCAAAGATATGAAATGAGTTTGTCATGGCCTTTACTTTCATATTTATTTCCACTTTAGCTTGTCAACGAAGGCGCAGGAAGCGGGTGCTTAGAAAGCTGCACCCACCAGTAGGGCTATTGCAGTTTTTAAGCAGGAATGTTATGAAGATGATTAAAGTGACTAATAGGTTACTTAAAATGACTGCCAGTTGGTATTGATTGAAGCAGTGAGATGAGAGTGGAGAGTTAATTTTTAAAACAATTGTTGAAAGAACATATATGCTTAAATGACAGCCAATTATGACTCTCAGCATCAGAATACTTAAGCAGAGATACCCAGACCTACTAATATGGTCTCTTGTCAGAAACATGTATTTACTTGTGCATCCATTGTTGAGCTTGCATACTTCAGTTCAGGTTGCCTGGACCTGGAGCCTAACCAGTGATGAATTAGGCACAGGTTAGGAATCAGCACCATACAGAAGGAAAGCTTTGTTTCCTGCCTTGTAGGTTGGATGTGTTAGCTGTGGTCTATGGCCGGCTTGTCATCACGGCCAATACCCCCAGGCCGCCAGATGGAGCTCTCCCTGCAGCATGGAGGTGCCCCGGATACCAGCAGGGAATCATGGACTATGGAGTTTTCCCCTACAAACCTGCTGGACACCCCAGGGGCCAACAGAGGATGCTGCAAGGAGGCCCAGAGAGTCATATGTGCCCTATAACCCGGAAGTACGTCATAGGCAAAGCAACAGCAGAAGTGACGTACTTGCGGGATGAAGAAAAGGACTTTTTATCTGACCCGGAAGTGATAAGGAATCATGGACTGAAGGATTGGAAACACTTCCGGGTCAGGGACTATAAAGGACTATGGGAAATCCCCAGACGTTGAGCTGAGCTGGGTGGAAGGATGGCAACGTGTCTGGGAGTGGTTGGAGTGATTATTATTGTGTATTTGTGTGAATTTAATGAGTATTGTGGAGAGGAGGGTGCTTGTGCACTGTATTTGTCCAAATAAGGAAGATTATTGGACTTTTACCTGGTGTCTGACGTCTTGGACAAGGGTTCAAGGGAGCGATAGCGCCCCCTATCTGTCACATAGCACACGTCCATCAAGTGGCAGCTCTTGTAGGTTGTTCCCATCTGGTCGTAAGACACCATTGTTTTGAAGTGGTGGGTTTTAAAGCCTGAAAGTCTCACCTTACACATCACAATTTATTTCAGAAATTTCAACTTGGCTTATGCTTCAGTCATAGAACAGAAACATCACTAATTTGTGTTGTTAATGACATTCTAATATCCTCTGATAAGGAAAAAAAACACTGTAAGATTTAAGCACAGTGTTTGATACTATTTACCATTCTATTTTATTACACAGGCAGGAAAATTTCATTGGGCTCACTGACACTCTCCTGGGCTGGCATCGATCTTATTTTTGAAATCAATTCCAGTACATACAGAAAAGGACAAACAGCACTCCATCATTATACTCAGAAGTCAAATATGGTGCCCCGCAGGCCTTGTACTGGGGCATTTACTGTTTCCACTTTGCATTCTTCCATTGGGAACTATCATTAGAAAACATAACATTAATTTTCATTCTTATGGAGATGACAGCCAATTATACCTTTCTTTTAGATCAAATGACATTTTTGCGATGCTGTTTTTAATTAGTTTTGTCAGTAAATTAAAGGAGTGGATGGATGAGAATTACTTGTCTCTGAATACAGAAAAAAACAAATGTTATTTATTGGGGGGAATGATGCTGAATGCAATACTGTCACTTTTTAATTCAGTTGGAATCACCATTAGTGTTACTGAATCAGTGCACAATTTAGATGCTACACTAACATGTTGTTTAAACACACATTAAAAACTATCCAGAACATTTTTCTTCCAACTTAATACTGTCTGAGAATCGAGACGGTTTCTAAATATGCAGAATGCTGAGAAATTAATTCATGCGTTTATTTCTATTAGGAATGACTACTGCAATGTGTTATGCACTGGCTGTTCAAATTGTTTTTTTATACAGCTTTCATTATCATTACTTACAAAGCAAAGCTCACATTAAGATCACAAGATGCAGCCATACTTAAGACTCCAAAGATTAATAAAATAACAGTGGGTGGTTGAGCATTGGTTACAAGGGCCCTAAAGTTGTAGGAGGATCTGCCTGCTAATATAAGAGGTGCCCCTTCAGTCTCAGATTTTAAATCCAGGCTGAAGACTTACTGCTTTAGTCCAGCATGCCCTGATTAGAGGTGCTGATTAGCTGTGCATAATGCATGTCTTTATGTTAACCATTTGTCCTCAATAATGCAATTAATACAGTAATTGTAAACCATTACTAACCCTCTTCTGTCTTGATGTGGCACATGGTACCATTTCTCTATTGCCATGCTATTCTAATATCTATGATACTGGGAGCATTGGAATCAGTGGATGAAATGATTCTTTCCTCCGATTGGACGGCCCTCTAAAAATGCCAAGGAGGTCAGCTAGTTATAAGTCTTCTGAACTGTTACTGTGTTTTTGTCTTTTGACTTTGGCCATTATGAGTGACCATAGACAACTTCAGAGGCTTATTTATTTGAGGGACTCTGCTGCCTGGAGTTTTTGTTTTACATTCCTTGGTTGTCTGATCATAGTTTAACACATTATTGTTAATATTGTTATGTTTCACTTATGTTTATCAGATTCAGATTACTTTGTTTTCTTATATGTCTAATCAAATCTGTACTTCTAATGTAATTAGTAATTTATAAAGTTTGTATTTGCATTTTACCTGAGAATTTGTCACAGTGCTCTGTGCCTGCACTCAGTGAAGATTTCAGTACAGTACAAAAATAAACTGAATTGAATTGAACTGAATTATTTGCAATGTATTACGTACAATTTTAATTCATAATATTGGGAATGCAATAAGCATTTGAAAAGAATGGAACATTTTCACAAATACTCGGGTGTATCAGTGTAATAATCTGTACAATACCTACAGGAATTCTATACAGAGGCTTTGATGTTGAGGTTGATATTTTTAGTGGTAAAGGAGATGGGTCTCCAAGACAGCCTTCATGCTGCATGTTCTTTTAGTCAGAATGTCAAGCATACTTAGCTTACTGGGAGAAATATAAATAACATTTTCAAAATATACCAATATCTCTCACTGTTGCCCTCAGACAAAGCAGTTCCAAGGCATCCAATACCTTTAAAGAACCTAATGCTCCCTGGTAGTTATCTTCTTCCTACATTAATAGATATATACTTTACAAGGGGAAATTCACATATTCCAGCAGCAGCATGCTGATAAAAAACAATATTAAATTAAAGAGTGATAACAATGAAAGTATAACAGACAGACAATAAGTTTATATAATATTAACGTTTACAAGGGGTGGAACTGAAGAGTCGCATAGTTTGGGGAGAAACGATCTCCTCAGTCTGTCAGTGGAGCAGGACAGTGGCAGCAGTCTGTCGCTGAAGCTGCTCCTCTTTCTGGAGATGATCCTGTTCAGTGGATGCAGTGGATTCTCCATGATTGACTGGAACCTGCTCAGTGCCTGCCGCTCTGCCACAGATGTCAAACTGTCCAGCTCCGTGTCTACAATAGAGCCTGCCTTCCTCACCAGTTTGTCCTGGCTTGAGGCATCCCTTTTCTTTATGCTGCATCCCCAGCACACCACCTCGTAGAAGAGGGCGCTCGCCACAGCTATCTGATAGAATATCTTAGCTTAGCTTCTATCTGCCAATATTGCACTTACTGTATGTTTATATTTACAGGGTGAGTCAAAATTATGTTAACATTTGAATGGCAGAAATAACTTATTCGCAAAACATACTTCATATGTGCAAAATGATTTACAGGAATATCTCAACCTGTTCGCCATCATGTTCAACACATGTACCTTATGTGGCACTTAAATTGTCCTCAAAAATTGTATATACAGTACATAGCATTACCATTAGTGTTAACATAATTTTGACTTACCCTGTATTTTCATTTGATTCATGAGTTTTTCCCCATAATAATCAACTGTAATCTTATTTTTTCGGTAAAGCATCTTAGAATGTCACACATTGGTAAAATCATTATAAATAACATAAATTCATAATTCACAATTTATTAAATTAAACTTACTTTACAACAACTATTTTAGCAGAGTTTCTTAATCGGACACTTCCAAATTCTAAGGAAAGCCTTCAAAAATAAATTTGGATTGGCTCAAAGGAAACTACTATTTGGCATAGAGAATAGAGGATGAACAAGTCAGGCTCAGGAATCACAGAGCATCAGCTGCAATTGTGGAATGCAATTTGTAAAATTATTGACAAAAGGTAGACTTAAAAGGAGCAATCAGCATTATTCAGAATCAGCTCTGACGTGATCAGACTGCACAGTGGCCAGATTACAGGCTTGCAGGATGTGACAGAGAGTAACTCTGAGCTTGAAGATTCTCCCAAGTGGCTCTTGCTACAGGTACAGAGATGAAACTGCAAGTCTCAGATGTTATAAAGTGCTTTTCACACAGAACACTTATATGAAGTACTCTGCATAACCAACTTAACTCATCTTAAATACTGGCACAGTCTTCCTTGTTTTATACCTCAGAAGTGTATTGAATCAGCTGAGCACCATTGTGCACAACTTATGATGCCCCAACTTATAGTGGCTTTGTGTTTATTAAGCCCGAATCTTCAGCTTACAGTGTATTCGCATTAGAAGATTTAGGCATGCAAAAGCTGCAAGAATTCAATAATTGTACTGTGTATTTAATAAATATATACAGTATATATATATATATATATATATATATATATATATATATATATATATATATATATATATATATATATAATTCACTAAGGCAAGACAACCATGGAAAGCACACCGGAAGGGGCATGGATTCATTAAGCCGCCGACAAGTAAGACACCTATGGCACACGCAGGAAGGAGCCACGCTGGAGGTGAATCGCCATATGCAGCGTGTAAAACAATTTGCGAGGGGTATCCCATGGGATCCTTAAAACAATCCTTTACAACTGAGGTTAAAACACAATGAAGTAAGCAGTCTTTAAAAACCGAGTTTTCGGTTATGACGCACGACTGCATGCACCATAGCAAACTGTTTTACACGCTACATACAGCAATTCGCATCCGCGACAAACATGCATCTTCTTAGATGCTCCTGCAGGAACACGGAAAGTCTACATGAGTCACAGGTGCATCTGGACTGTGCAAAGACGACAACGACTCAAGTGACGAGTTGGAGGTGGGCACATGAGCGATGGCGGTCAGCCAGTTTTCAGTCACGGACGATTGTGTGTTGGTTCGTTCTGTGCATTGTTACAATGTTGCTTTTCTTGCTGATTTATTACATTACCGATTTTTCAAATGTTAATTTTCTCCCTGGGCTTAAAAATCATTAAAAAACCGGCCTGATTATGCGGCGTATGGTACGCCGCGGGTTGGCTAGTTATATACATATTATAAATACTGTACGTACACACACATACAAACACACACATATGCATATATATGCACTATTGGTAAAATGTTTTATAGGACCACATTTTTCCAGTTCTTATTGAAATGTATGCAGTTTAATGTCTGAAGGGACTCTTAAATTAAATGATACAACAAAAAAAACAACAAATTGAAATAAAAAAGAAATCAAGGAATAATTTTGTTTAACAAGATTTAATCTGAATTTGTGGCTCATAATTCTACCGTCTTGCTTTTTCTTCTAAGGTGGTTCTGACATACAGTAGCCTGGAGGTAAGTTTTGGGTTATTATCTTGCTGCAGAATGAATCCCTGACCCTCTAGGTGTTGACCGTGGAGCTGAAAAACAGTGTAGTAGGTCTTTTTAGTTCAGGACGTCAGTCACTCTGTGCAAGTTGCCAACTCTGGATTTAGTAAAAATGTTCCAGGCTATCACACTTCCTTCTCCATGTTTGATAGTTGTTGTCGCACACTAAGTAGCAATAATTTGGCTTATTTAATAGTGTTATTGAAGATTTCAAATTCTGATTCAGTGGTCCACAGAGCCAGTCCATCCATTAGGCGACATAGGCCTAGGGTGTCGTCACCTGAGGGGCTAAGTTTAAGAAAGTTAAGGGCCGCACGCTGTGGACACCATTTATATAACTCAAGTGGCACAAGCTCCGGAATCCTAACGGCCTGGCAGTACCATTATGGTAAGTCAAAGGTGCAAGCTTTGTGCAAGGTTTATCATCTAGTTGACCTCTTCAACAAAGGTTTTTACAGTTACTTTTTTCTGAGACATTCTTTTGATATTTGGGACGTTTATTTTTGAAGCTTCTTCCCCTTTAATCTTGTGTAGGCGGAAATAGGCCTTTGGGGATAGCAGTCAAGCCCACTGGGTGAGGCCTAATTCAGGGATGCATAAAAGGTCGGGTCTGTGTAGGCTTTTGGAGGCCTCACACTCTTTTTTTATTACGGATTTGACTCCAACTCATGACACCTTTTTTAATTACCTTTTTATTGCCATTATGATACTCATATACTGTACATTATTATTCAAATAATGCTTCTGAAGGTGTAACAACACAGATTGTCCCAAGATCACTTTTATACAGACAGAAGGTTTTGTGACAAATAAAAGTTGGAATACCTGTAGGAACTGTTGGCATCATCACCAAGTTATATACTGGACCTGAACTAGTGTCTTTGTCCCCTGTTACCATAATAAAAATTTAAAAGCAGTTCTTTGTTGCTGTGAAGCGCAGGGATTTTGCTATATACAGTATATATATATATATATATATATATATATATATATATGTAGATATATACGTACGAGTATGTATGTATGTATGTATGTATGTTTAAAGGGTGGAGTGCCCTCTCAGGGTTGGGGGAGAGATCCTGCCCCAAGTGGAGGAGTTCAAGTATCTCGGGGTCTTGTTCACGAGTGAGGGAAGAATGGAGCGTGAGATCGACAGGCGGATCGGTGCGGCATCCGCAGTGATACGGGCTCTGCATCGGTCTGTCGTGGTGAAAAAGGAGCTGAGCCGTAAGGCAAAGCTCTCAATTCACCAGTCGATCTACACTCCTACCCTCACCTATGGTCATGAGCTATGGGTAGTAACCGAAAGAACGAGATCGCGAATACAAGCGGCTGAAATGAGTTTCCTCCGCAGGGTGTCTGGGCTTTCCCTTAAAGATAGGGTGAGAAGCTCAGTCATCCGGGAGGGGCTCAGAGTAGAGCCGCTGCTCCTCCGCATCGAGAGGAGTCAGATGAGGTGGCTCGGGCATCTGATCAGGATGCCTCCTGGACACCTCCCTGGTGAGGTGTTCCGGGCACATCCAACCGGGAGGAGGCCCTGGGGAAGACCCAGGACACACTGGAGGGACTATGTCTCCCGGCTGGCCTGGGAATGCCTTGGGATTCTCCCGGAAGAGCTGGAAGAAGTGGCCGGGAGAGGGAAGTCTGGGCCTCTCTGCTTAAGCTGCTGCCCCCGCGACCCGACCTCGGATAAGCGGAAGAGGATGGATGGATGGATGGATGGATATATGTAGATATGTATATATATGTAGATCTGTATATATATGTATATGTGTGTCTGTGTATATACACTCACCTAAAGGATTATTAGGAACACCTATTCAATTTCTCATTAATGCAATTATCTAATCAACCAATCATATGGCAGTTGCTTCAATGCATTTAGGGGTGTGGTCCTGGTCAAGACAATCTCCTGAACTCCAAACTGAATGTCAGAATGGGAAAGAAAGGTGATTTAAGCAATTTTGAGCGTGGCATGGTTGTTGGTGCCAGACGGGCCGGTCTGAGTATTTCACAATCTGCTCAGTTACTGGGATTTTCACGCACAACCATTTTTAGGGTTTACAAAGAATGGTGTGAAAAGGGAAAAACATCCAGTATGCGGCAGTCCTGTGGGCAAAAATGCCTTGTTGATGCTAGAGGTCAGAGGAGAATGGGCCGACTGATTCAAGCTGATAGAAGAGCAGCTTTGACTGAAATAACCACTCGTTACAACCGAGGTATGCAGCAAAGCATTTGTGAAGCCACAACACGCACAACCTTGAGGCGGATGGGCTACAACAGAAGAAGACCCCACCGGGTACCACTCATCTCCACTACAAATAGGAAAAAGAGGCTACAATTTGCACGAGTGTGTATATATATATATATATATATGTGTGTGTATATGTATATATATATATATATCGATATGTGTATGTGTAGATATGTGTATATGTAGATATATTTATATGTGTGTGTGTGTACAGTATATATATATATATATATATATATATATATATATATATATATATATATATGACAGCAACACTCATAAATAACAGTGACAAAACAATTACATTGACAATCATGTTACGTTATTTTTAAAATGTTTACTTTTATTTTTCATAACTTCTTTAACACACTACTTCTCCGCTGCGAAGCGCAGGTATTTTGCTAGTTATATACTTTGTATAAATTTGATAGTTTTACTGTCAAATAATGCAAAGAGTACGCGACACGTGTTTTGCCCTTTACGTTGCACCACGGTGTGTGGTTCTTTTATTTGGCAGCATGTAGATCGGGGTAATTACATTCATGGCATTCGTAGTCTGAATCATAATCTGACTGTATGGGTGGTTACCTACCAGGTAACGCTTATGTCGCCAAGCATCCGCCACGGTGCCCTCTTCAGTTGCGAGAAGCAGATCATAGAATGTTGGAAAGCTTTACTGTCAAATAATGCAAAGAGTACGGGAGACATGTTTCACCCTAATTCTGGGCTCATCAGGCATACACACTCACTGCACGTCAGCGTCAGAGGCGAAGCCGCGGCGTGTGGTTCATTTATTTGACAGCATGTAGATCGGTGTAATTACATTCATGGCATTCATAGTCTGAATCACAATCTGATTGTATGGGTGCATGTGGGATGACCAGTGTGTTAGAAGGAAAGAGATCTTAGACTGACCGCCCTGTATGTCAATCAAGTGGCAAATGCCACAGGGATGATATATGATAGACTAACGTTAAAAACAAATTTTTTTGAATGCAACACGATCTACCTGATCAAATACTGATACACTTGTTCTAAGCAATGCCCACGCTTGCCGTTGCTCTGAAACACCGCCATTTCAGCTTTTACTGATGCATCCAGTTTCTTGTCATCATTCTGTGATGGCAAGTTTATTGGCACAGATAATGCGGATGCAACAGACTGATGCATTGCAATTTCAAGTTGCTGTTCAAAGCTGTTGTCTGACAGACGTCAATGAAGTCTGCCCTGTCCTGGCATTCGTGAGCTGCAGAGTGCAGACTACTCCAGTCCACTGTGCTCAGTCTTAGTGGGAGCCGGGAGACTGACGATTGCTGCTGGTTGACTAAATTTATCTGCAAAACACTACACCGTGGGCCAAAAAAAAGTGCCATTTAATTATTTTCAACTATAACTCTGTTATTTCTTGATCGATTTTTACACTTTTACACGCTATATATGCGAGCTTGGCTGTTCCTGGTTTCACGAGAATTACAGCAGTTTCATTCCCCGGAACGCGGGAATGAAAAATGTCCGGGAATCCCGGGAGCCCAGAAATGGATTCCCTAATCAACACATTGCCAATCTTAAATAGCAAATGCAAAATGTCATCATGTGTCACAATGCTGCCAGTTACATGAATAGCATCCTGTGTCATAATTATTAACAACATGTCCATGACCAAGTAAAATTATGGCAATCACGAAGAAAACCTGTTTTTAAAGAATATAAATGACTACTTGAAAACGTAATATATTAACACAATAAGGAGCAAAAATAAATAAAATAAAACGCTCAAAAGCAATAGGGTCCTTGTAGTGGTATAATGCCTTCGTCTGCAGTGGTGTTTCCTCTCTTGCTGAGCAGAAGTAAAAAGACTCTTTTAGATTTTGCTCCACTTTTATATTATCCTAGGGGCATGTGACAAGAAGTGGTTTGGTGCCTACATTGTGTCCCATATAGCTGGAAGAGGCCATCATGACCCGTAAGTGTTCAGAAAAATAAAAATGAATTGTCACACACATACAAGGTTCTGGTGGTCATAGTTCCTTGTCAATCCACAGGGTGGCGCTGTATCCTAATGCCTCTTCTTTTCCTTTGTCTGCAGATCATATGATTGACAGCCTCACTCTGTCTGAAATCACTTCCGGTGTCCGTCAACCTGGACTGCCTTTTCTTGCTTGGCCTACATTTAACCAGAAGTATCACCATGTTGGATAATCTAATTTGAGACTCCTCAAAGATGTTTGTTTTGCTGAAAAGCTTTATTATTTTTGCCTTTACAATATTCAGGGTTGCAGTGTCACCTCAAATCTTTGTCTTTGCCCTCTTTTATAGAATACATACTGTAAATAAATATAGTATATTAATATACTTCCGAAGAATGAACCTGTTACAAGGCCAAATCAAGGGAAGAGAAAGGAAGCCAAACAGTTCCTGCATTTATTCTCGAGAAATATACTTTCTAAACAAAATAAATAATCATTTTAATATTTAATACATTTCTTAGGCATAAGACTGAGTGTCTGAGTCAAGCAGTGAACCACCAGCCGTATAGCTGTAAATGTAATGTCTTTTCAACAATGGCACACTGTCTGCTCAGTCTGCCAGGTTGAAACTCCAGGGTACAAAAAACAACAGTAGGGAATCCTAGCAAATTAAAACTCCGGGGTGGTAAAGCTGCAAAAAATCAAGTGATGACAAGAGAGGAGATGGCAGGGGTACAACTGTAATCACATAATAGCCAGCTCAGTTCACACAAATGATTGTGGATGAATCATTTACACTTGGATTGCAGGAAATTTTCACAAAATGGCACTAATATTGGAGCTTTATTTAAAGAAAAAAAAATCAAACTAATTAGATTGTTTGCTTTCTGGGACAATTCTTCTTTCTTTGGGAATATTCTGATGAAAGGAGTAATTAGCATCACTTTTCTGCCTCTGACAACCTGGTAATATTTTGCTTTTGTGTCAGCTGGTTAAACTCATTAAATGGTGGCCAGCAGCTACCTTTTATAAGAAGGGGAAACAAACTGACTTCAAAATGCCCTTCATATAAAAGCCAGAGCTCATTATTAAAAATAGGCATCTTCACACAACCACCTAGTGAGCGATTAGGCTTCGTTAATTTTTATAAGCATCACTCCGTTACACTCTTAGCAATTTCCAGCATCACACTGTCTTTAATTTTGTTTTTTAAAGCAGCCTGGATATGCATAGTAGCCCACATTTGGCTCAAAAGTAATTAAAAGAACAGCTGCTGGTATTATAAAACAACTGTCACCTTAAATATCGGCAGCTTTCCAGGGCAGAAAACACAAAATCTGGCGTTTAAAGACTCAAGAGTGCAGCTGGTACCTCCCTGCCCTCTGTGGCTCTGGAAGGGGCTACCCTTTTAAAGTGCTGAAGTCCTCCTCCACCCAGTTGAGGACCCACCCCGCTTGATACTCAGGTACACTCATTACTTGATGTCACTTTGTTTTTTGATAACTCATACTGTTGTTAGTTCAGAGTGGGAGTTGCAGGATATTTAGGGTTTATTTTGATTAGAAGAAATAACACTTGAGACAGAGGATTTTTTATATTTTTAACTTAATTGTCTTCATTGACCATTTAGTTAAATTGTCTTTAATTCATTATCTATCTATCTATCTATCTATCTATCTATCTATCTATCTATCTATCTATCTATCTATCTATCTATCTATCTTCTTTATATAGTGCCCTATCTATCTATCTATCTATCTATCTATCTATCTATCTATCTATCTATCTATCTATCTATCTATCTATCTATCTATCTATCTATCTATCTATCTAACATACTGTAATGCCTGTGCATATACAGCAGTGTTCAAAAGCCTTAGTCCAAGAAAATTATTTTTAAAGCTAGTTATCTTGGTTGAAGAACAAACATAGATAAAACAGTGATAAAATAAAGAGTAGCAAAAATATCTTGAGTTTTTAAAATAAGTCAATATGTTGTGCACTCAGCCTTAAAATGTGACACGGATAAATTCACTTTGGTATGCAGCTGCATCAGTTTTTCAAGCACTCCGATGGTAAGTTCTTCCAAGATTCTTTTAGGACTGGTCATAACTCTGCTGATGGTGTTGGCTGCTTTTCATTCTTTCCCCTGCTGAAGGGATTCTTTAATCCTTCAATTATGTTGAGGCCAATCTAATACTGTTAGTGTTCCACTTGTAGACTGATGCTCCAGGTAAACCTAATTGTGTGTCCAAAGTTATTTTACTGGAAGGCAAAGTTTTTGCAGGTAGGTAATTTTCTAGATGAAAAGATTTAAAGTCTGTTTATACCTCTCAGTAGTGTTCATTCATCAGTTTTCATTTGATCAACTTCATCATTGGCTGAAATGCACATCCAGGCCTTAATAGAGCTACCACCATGTTTCAATGAAGGCTGCAGACAGATATCATTGAATTCCTAGTCCACTCTTTTTCATACATACTGGTGTGTTTGTGAATTGAAAGTTTACATTTTCCCCATAAGATGTTTTTGACTGTCACTCTATGCTTTGTGTTCCTCTGCATACTGCAGTCTCTTTGGATTATTTAATTTCCTAAAGAATGGCTTCTTGGCTGCAATGCATCCTACAGTAATATTTGTTTGATCTCTTCTTTTATGTGTTTTGTTTTTTCTGGTACTCTGTGGTGTCAGTATATTTATCTCCCCGGTCTAGGTATGCTGCAGCCACCTGCAATGCTGAGACGATAAAAGAGATCCACAGAAGTGTCCACACGATGGTGACACATTCTGGGCAGTCTTTTCACATTGGAACCCCTTGGACATTTATTTTCTTCAGCATCCCACCACCTGGAGTTTTTGTATTCCTCTTGTCACTGGAATTCTGACTCTAAAAGCATATAATGTGGCAACAAATAAGTCTGCCAAACGTCTAAGGAAGAATCCTGGTGTTCATGCTTAACATTCAATATGCCATTTATTTGTAAAATAGCTTCAATGACTATTTTAATCATAACTTCTAAAATAAGAATCAGATGTGCTGTTGGGTGCCTTAAGGAGAAATCTGTGGACCAAACCTGTGTTAGTCTCATCATCTCACAAGATATCAGTTTGCTTTTGGAAAATACCAGACAGTCGTGTTACATTGTATTGTCCCAATATGTATTTGTTTGTGTTTATTGTAATGTTACAGACAGACCTCAGTATGTGCATCTCAGGAACTGCAGGTCTGACATTGTGGTCAGCAACACAGGAGCACCGCAGGGGACTGTACTTTCTCAGGTCCTGTTCAGCCTATATACATCGGACTTCCAATAGAACTCAGAGTCCTGCCACGTGCAAAAGTTCGCTGACGACGCTGCTCTCGTGGGCTGCATCAGGAGTGGGCAGGAGGAGGAGTATAGGAACCTAATCAAGGACTTTGTTAAATGTTGCCACTCAAACCACTTACACCTGAACACCAGCAAAACCAAGGAGCTGGTGGTGGATTTTAGGAGGCCCAGGCCCCTCACGGACCCCGTGATCATCAGAGGTGACTGTGTGCAGAGGGTGCAGACCTATACATATCTGGGAGTGCAGCTAGATGACAAATTGGACTGGATTGCCAATACTGATGCTCTGTGCAAGAGAGGACAGAGCCGACTATACTTCCTTAGAAGGCTGGCGTCTTTCAAAATCTGCAATAAAATGCTGCAGATGTTCTATCAAATGGTTGTGGCGAATGCCCTCTTCTACGAAGTGGTGTGCTGGGGAGGCAGCATAAAGAAGAAGGACGCCTCACACCTGGACAAACTGGTGAGGAAGGCAGGCTCTATTATAGGCACGGAGCTGAACAGTTTGACATCTGTGGCAGAGCGATGGGCACTGAGCAGGCTCCTGTCAATCATGGAGAATCCACTGTATCCACTGAACAGTATCATCAGCAGACAGAGGAGCAGCTTCAGCGACAGACTGCTGTCACTGTCCTGCTCCACTGACAGACTGAGGAGATCGTTCCTCCCCCACACTATGCGACTCTTCAATTCCACCTGGGGGGGGGTAAACGTTAACATTTGTCAGGGATGCCAGGGGCAACGACCTGGCCGGGATGCCGTGAGGGACCGGAAGAGGGTCAAGGCCCACCCTGGATCACGTGGGGGCCACCTTCCTGGTTGCTCTGGGGGCCATGGGTTGAGGGCATGGTAGCCCCACCCTGTAGGGGCCCGTGGTCACTGCCAGGAGGCGCCCCAATGCCTTGGGGACCTGTTACCTCAGCACTTCCACCACAGCAGGAAGTGCTGGGGGGAAGAATAAGGACGATACCCGGAGAGCTGCCGGGAGAACAGCCGGCACTTCCGCCACGCTGGGGCGTGGCCAATGGGGGAGTGTCAAAAGCACCTGGAGCTCATCCGGGTCATGTATAAAAGGGGCTGTCTCCCTTCATTCGAGGCTAGAGTCGGGTGGAAGTAGGACGAAGCACAAGGAGAGTGTGGAGGCGGTCCGAAGAGAAGGCATTTGTGTCCAGGACTGTGTTTGGGGTGTTTTGTGCACAATTGACTGGGTCTGAGTAACCATATTTGTAAATAGTTTGTAAATAAAATGTGTGGTGGTTTTATGAACAACATGTCCGCCTGTCTGTGTCTGGGTCGGCTCCACACATTATACAAAGTTATTGTCTGTTTTACCTTCATTGTTATCACTCTTTAATTTATTTATTTATTTTATTTTTATTAATTTTATTACAATCCATACAAAGCAATCAAGTTTTTACAAAAAGAAAAATTGAGTTAAGAACAGATCGATCCTCACCCCTAAGAGAGAGAGCAAGCCAGACGGCGTAAAATTTAAAGCTTGTAAACATACCTAAATTAATAAATTTTCTGTGCTTTATAAACTTATTTTAAAATATTACTGATTAGATCCTGCCATGTTTTGAAAAAAGTCTGTACGGATCCTCTAACTGAGTATTTGATTTTTTCCAGTTTCAAATAATATAACACATCGGTTTCCCACTGACTTAAAAGAGGAGAGTTTGGGTTCTTCCAGTTTATCAGAATGAGTCTGCGTGCCAAGAGTGTAGTGAATGCAATCACAATTTGTTTGTCTTTCTCCACTTTAAGCCCCTCTGGAAGAACCCCAAACACAGCTGTTAATGGGTTAGGAGGGATTGTGAGTCCAAGGCTGTCTGAAGGTAGTTAAAAATGTTTGTCCAGAATAATGTTAATTTGGTGCAGGCCCAGAACATGTGACCCAGTGAGGCTGGGGCTTGGTTGCAACGTTCGCAGGTTGGATCATGCCCTGGAAACATTTTGAGAGTTTTAGTCGAGACAGATGTGCTCGATATATAATTTTGAGTTGAATAATTGTATGCTTTGCGCATATGGAGCTCGAGTGAATTCTCTGCATTGCTACTTTCCACTCCTTTTCTGATATATTAATTGAGAGTCTTTTCCCAGTGTCCTCTTGGATCTTTGAAAGGGAGGGACTGTAAAATGGTTTTATATATTGTAGAGATGGAGTCTAATTCCTTGAGATTGAGCAATATTTTTCCAGCATGGATGAGGGTGCAAGATGAGGAAAATCTGGAAGGTTCTGTTTAACAAAGTTCCTGATTTGAAGATAGTGAAAGAAATTGTAGCTGGAATGTTAAATTTGGAATGTAATTGTTCATAGGAAGCAAAGACGTTGTCTATATAAAGATCTCTAAGCAAGTTAATTCCAAATTTTTCCAGATATTAAAACTGCATATGTTTGTGAAGGTTGAAAAAGGTGGTTCTCTTGCAGGGGTGCCACAGATAGAAGCTTCTCCGTCTTAAAATGCTTTCTACATTGGTTCCAGATTTTAAGTGAGTGGAGCACAATTGGGTTATTAGTATATTGCCGATAACGTGTGTTTATTGGAGCACAGAGCAGGGAATACAAAGAAGTACTGCAGGATTTTACTTCTATTGCGGACCAAGTCTGTGTATGTTCTTCTATTTGTGTCCAGGTTCTTATCGCCTGTATATTTGCTGCCCAGTAATAAAACTGGAAGTTAGGTAGAGCCATGCCGCCTTCTGCCTTTTGTCTTTGTAAGGTCGCTCTTTTGATGCGTGGATGTTTTGAATTCCAAATAAATGAGGTTATTGTTGAATCTAATTGCTTAAAGAATGATTTATTAATGTATATTGGGATGTTTTGAAATAAAAAGGAGCTTAGGAAGAATATTCATCTTAACAGTGTTAATTCTTCCAGCTAGAGTGAGATGAAGAGTTGACCATCTATGCAAGTCTTGTTTAATTTTTCCATCCATGCAGCACCCGGCACAGACAAAATTTTGTTGATATTTGGTCAGAGCTTTATGTTTACTTGTGATGTTTACCCCTAGGTATTTAAACTGTTCTGCAATGATAAAAGGTAGGGTACAGGAAAGGCTCTAATCTACCCTCTTATTATATGCTTGAGAATTCACTGGAAATTCACCGAGTACACTTTTATTCAGATTAATTCTGAGACCAGAGATCTTTTGAAATTCTGTGAGTGCTGCTAAGACTGCAGGCACAGAATTTTCTGGGTCCGAAATATACAGTACCATATCATCTGCATATAATGAGATTTTCTGTTCCAGTCCTTCTCTGCTAATCCCCGTTATCTGATCAGTATTTCGACAATGTATTGCCAGTGGTTCAATGGCAATCGCAAACGGCAGCGGTGACAAGGGGCATCCTTGTCTAGTGCCACGTTCTAGTTTAAAGTAGTTTGAGCAAATGTTATTGATGCAAACTGAAGCTTCTGGGTTAGTATACAGTAATTTAATCCATCACTCTTTAATTTAATATTGTTTGTTAATCAGTATGCTGCTGCTGGATTATGTGAATTTCCCCTTGGGATTAATAAAGTATCTATCTATCTATCTATCTATCTATCTATCTATCTATCTACTGTTCCCATCTCTAACAACAGCAGCTAATTGTGGTTATCTCAGAAAGGGTTGCATTGCCTTGCGATGGGTTGCCGTGGGTGGAAAACTCTCCTCGGATAATGACATGGGTGATTCTCCAAGGGGACAACCCCATCTCACTGAATAGGATGACAATTGGCAACATTTATGCAAGGAGGCTCAATCATATTGTTACATGGCAATTACAGATTATGAAGATAAACAAAAAGGCAATTTTGGGGGGTTCACCGACAAAAGCGCGATAGATAGACATACAAATAAGCGCCGACAAACCCGCTAACTGGTTTTCGACAAATGCGCGCCGACAAAATCTCCACGACAAAATCGCAAGAGAGGCCAACAGAGTGGGAAGCGTACGTGCGCATTATGTAAACATTATGTGCTAGGATATAACTGTTATAACTGCTGATGGCATTCCGCGAACAAATAACTCAGTTGAGGGTTGGCATAACGTGTCATATAAAAGTCTAAATACGCTCAACAATCAAGACGTCTTGCTGCAATTCTTCCTACATATGCAGGGCGTGATCTTAAGGACTATCTGTGTGCCGTGCTGATGGCATGCCGTGTCTCATAATATTGACTTCTAAAATATATGTATATATCTTATATATGCTTTAAACTAGTAATTCATATTTAATGAAACTTACGCGATTTTGACGGCATGATTTTGACGGCGCGTTTTAATTGGAGCTATTTTGTTGGCGCTCATATGTCTATCGCGCAAATGTCGGATCACAATTTTGGGGTGTGGAAAATGTTTAAGAACCACTGACCTATGGAGTGTGACTGCTTTGAAGGCAGGAGATCTATCTATCTATCTATCTATCTATCTATCTATCTATCTATTGTCAGGGATGCCAGGGGCCATGACCCGGCCGACGCCAGGAGGGACCGGAAGAGGGTCAGAGCCCTGCCTGGACCACGGGGTTTGCCTTCCGGTTGCTTTGGGGCCACGGGTCAAGGGCATGGAAGCCCTTCCCTGTAGGGGCCCGTGGTCACCGCCAGGAGGCGCCCCAATGCCTTGGGACTTGTTTCCCCAGCTCTCCGCCACACCAGGAAGTGCTGGGGAAGACTTTGGAGGATACCCGGAGAGCTGCCGGAGAACAGCCGGCACTTCCGCCGCTGGGGCGGGCTAGAGGAGGAATGCCGGGAACACCTGGGGCTCATCCGGTCCTGTATAAAGGGCCGTCTCCTTCATTCAAGCTGGAGTCGGGTGGAAGCAGGACGAAGCTCAGGAGGAGAGTGGAGGTGGCCCGAAGACAAGGCATTGTGGCCAGGACTGTTTGGGGTTTGTTTTGTGCACGTGACTGAGGTCTGAGTGACTATAATTGAAGTCTGTGTGACCAATGAACTGGGGTCTTTGTGACATTGAACTGTAAATATTGTAAATAAACGTGTGGTGGTTTGACAACAACATGTCCGCCTATCTGTGCCCGGAGGCGTACACTATCTTTTCATTTTTGTACATATACAGTAAAATATAGATATTTTAATACAAGGTCACTCTCTTGCAGTGACCATTCTCATTTATATTGTCGCAAATGAGCCCAAGCCTATGGAAACTGGTAATATAACAGCATAAGTCCCTCATTCACCAACATTTTCCAGTTTAGGGATAGGGTGGCCTAAAAATAAGAACACCAGGGATAAGGCAGGAAGCAAATCTGAATTTGATTCCAGTTCATTTGCAGGGCCTACTCCCATACACACTCTTTCACTATTACAGGGCCATTTTAGGGTGTCAAAATTATAGCATTGTTAAATGAAAAAGGCACCCAGTGAAGAATGAAATAGAAGATATTCAGCAGATGTCTCTCCCATTTAGCATCACGGTTCTTATTATGGTTTCTTTCCACATCCCAAATATGTGTGTTATGGTTATTGGTATCACTAAAATGACTCTGCATGACTAAGTATGGATGAGAATGTAGATAACCCAAGATGGAAGGTTGAAAGTTGGTGCTTGCATTATTATCCAGTGCTACTTTGTTCATCTTTCCTCCCTTGGATTAGTGGCTTCTTTCTATACATGGATGGATGGGATAATTATTAGAATTGTTATGTTTCTGTGTTTTTTAAATTTACAGTAAGGTAAAAAACAGCGACGAACAATGGCCTAGCTTTTTTGTACTGGCTGGGGAGGGACAAATGGTTTAAATTCTGTGCAAAATGTGGCATCTTGAGGGAGTTTGTACCGTTTCATGAGCGCAGATTGGAGTTTCACTTGATTAATGGTATTTTAATTATTTATTAATGACTTCATTTCTTGTTTTATTATTTCACTTGTACATTGCCAGCAGTGTTCAGTTATAATTAGTTTTAGTGGCCGGGAGCAGCTGTGCGCCTGCTTTTTTTAAACAAGTGCAGGTAGACAGCTATTCAGGGTTCACATCTGTGGTCGCAATCCTGTCCGTCACACACCAATCATGAATATTAAGAGAGAAAGAAGAATTTAGGAGGAGCATTACCTGGTAATATCTGCTGGCTTGGATGGGGCTGTGGTGGTGGTTGGCTTGAACACAATTGATGGGAACATGATAAAATACTTTGATTTGTTTTAAATCTGTTGTAAGCTAAGACAACATTAAAACACTTAGAATGCAATTCTGGAAAAATCAGCAAAATTATTATACAACATGTAAGAGAGCACATTCTAAAGATTGCTCATACTTGTGGTTCACGCAGGGTTAATGCCCGGGTTTAAATTTATATATTGATTTTTTAATATTAATATTGTTTTATTAGTTTTCATCTTTTGTTATTAATTCTATTTTTAGTTTTGTTTAGTCTTCATGTAAAAGTATGTTTTTCTTTGATATTTCATTGCTTAATTATTTACTGTTTTGTGTATGTTTTATTTTATGGTTTTTGTCCTTTTGTATTATGGATGGGCCCAAAGGAGGTGGGACCACCATAATGTCACTGTTAAGTTACTGCTCTCAGCCTTTTTATTTCCAGTTGAGATGTAAGCCCCTCGACGGTTCATGAACAGTTAAGGAATATTTTTGCTTCTGTTTTTAAGACTACTAATTACTGGATAACGGTTTAGATTTGTTTGGTTGCCTTTTTAGGCATACCCTTTGCCTTATTTTAGCAAGTTCCTGTGCCTCACTACGTTTGTGCATCTTTTTTGGTATTTATAAATTAGTTCATTGTTAAGGAGCATTGTTTTGTGTTGTCAATTTAAGACAGAGGTTTCTGGTTATCCTCTCCCCTAAAGAACATTTTGTACATTTAAAGTATTGTAGTGATGTCATCAAGTCCAAATATGGATTCTTTGCTTTTTTCATCCTTCTTTTGGGCAGCTCTTAAAAAGGACTGCTTGTTGTGTCTGCATTAAATGGAATTCAAATGTGACTTTGTAAGCTTGCCATTTTTATGGGCTCTTCTGTCTTAAGCTTTGAAGTGGCTCATTTGCAACCACTGTTGGTGACTCATCCCCAGGCTAATGCAATGTCTCAGTGCCATTACATAGCCCTCCCTTTGAAGTTGCTGCCCTCAATGACCACTTCTAACTCCTTCAAATGGCGCACAACTCTTTGAAATTGTGGAGTGGACTTTGTTTGTATGTGGCTGATGATAAAGGTACATCAGCAGGGTTCTTGAGTGCTTCGTGGTCATGTGACGCAGCAGGGATGTGAAGCTGCGTTGTCATATTGTACAGCGGGATGATGAATGTGGCCCTGTCATGCAGTGCAGCAGAGGTGTTAAGCACACTGTACAGTAATCTGTACTGTAATCTACCCATTATATATGAGCAGGAGGACCTCCTTGTCTGAAGTTGAGTTTTCAAGGTCTCTCAGCTGTCTTCCTTCAGTGAACTGATGGTGCTAAAGACATTCTAGTTCCAGATCTCAGCTTTGAGGCTATCATTCCAGTGCTGCTCTGCAACACTTCTGTGATCTGCATTGTTCTTTGTCTGCATAGTCTTACAGCTGGCACGGCTTCGTACTGCTCATTTAGATTCAATGGCAACTCAATATGACACGCTTTTTCCCAGCTCCATGAGCCCAAAGCCCTGCTAAAAAGTGAGCACCCTGACCAATGGAATTTAGCAGATGGAGAAGCAGTGGTGTAGCCACAGAGATGGCAGTCTCTCAGCTGTCTTCTGCTACTTATGCTCAAACTGGCATTCCTATCCCAGATCTTAGTACAATACAATAAAAACAGTTTATTTTTGTATAGCCCAAAATCACACAGGAAGTGCAGCAATGGGCTTTAACAGGCCCTGCCTCTTGACAGCCCCCCAGCCTTGACTCTCTGAGAAGACAAGGAAAAACTCCCAGAAAAAAACCTTGTAGGGAAAAATGGAAGAAACCTCGGGAAAGGCAGTTCAAAGAGAGACCCCTTTCCAGGTAGGTTGGGCGTGCAGTGGGTGTCAAAAGAAGGGGGTCAATACAATACAATACAATATACAGAACAGAACAAATCCTTAATACAGCATAATAATAAAAATTTTAGAAGTACGGAGCAGAATTTAACAGTCGATGATATCACATAATAAGATTTGGATATTTTTAGAGTCCTGGAGACCTCATCCATCTAGCTGCCTCCCCATTTGGCCATGCCACGGCTGAAACGTTGCTCCGATGAAAGGACCCCTCTTTCCCATGATTCTTGTGATCCTCCATCAGAGATGACTTTACCATAGGCAGGCAAACAACTTGGCAGGTGGGCCGTGGCACCAATTGCCACATATGGGTACCGAGAACAGAAACAGAATAGGTGAGGGTTAGTATTCAATTCAAACTATCATGTTACTTATGTTTTGGTGCTAACAACTAACAACAGAGATGCAGTATGTACAGTTAATCAGCAGCTCTAGTCAGGATATGCTAAACTAAAGTAGTGAGTCTTCAGCCGGGATTTAAAGGCTGAGACTGAAGGGGCATCTCTTATGGAAGCAGGAAGACCATTCCACAGTTTAGGGGCCCTGTAACTAAAAGCTCGACCTCCCACTGTTATTTAATTAATCCTTGAAATCCTAAGTAGACCGGCATCTTGAGATCTTAATGTGCGCTCAGGTTTGTAAGTCATGATAAGTTCAGACAAGTAAGCCGGACCTTGGCCATTTAATGCTTTATATGTTAAAAGGAGGATTTTGAATTCAGCCCTAAACTTAACCGGGAGCCAGTATAAGGATTTAAGAACTGGAGTTATGTGTTCATATTTTCTTGTTCTTGTCATAATTCTTGCAGCCGCATTCTGGATTAACTGGAGGCTGTATAAAGAACAGTTTGAACAGCCAGTGAACACCGCATTGCAGTAGTCAATCCTACTAGAGATAAATGCATGAATTAATTTCTCTGAATCCTGTTTATTTAGAAAGCGCCTTAATTTCCTAACATTTTTAAGATGGAAGAAACATGTTTTGGACAACTTTGTAATATGTGCTTTAAACGACATGCTAGAATCAAAGAACTCCTAGATCGCGGGCTGATTCAGTAAAATTAATTGGGATTCCAACTGAGTTAAATTACAACAAAATATTGCTGCAATCAGCGTCATTCCCTCCAACAATTAACATCTCTGTTTTATCTGTATTTAAAGACAACTAGTTCTCATTCATCCATTCCTTTAATTCACTAACACAACTAATTAAAGACAACATCGGAGAAACTTCATTTGATTTAAATGAAAGGTATAACTGGGTGTCATCTGCATACGAGTGAAAATTAACATTATGTTTCCTAATGAGAGATCCCAGTGGAAGCATGTAAAGTGAAAACAGTAAAGGTCCCAGTACTGAGCCCTGAGGGACACCATATTGAACTTCTGTGTATAATGATGGAGCACTGTCAGCACATTTCTATACATATTGGAATCGATTTGATAAATAAGAACTGAACCAAGCGAGCACGGGGCCTGTAAGCCCAACATAGTTTTCTAGCCTGTGCAGTAAAATAGAATGGTCAATGGTGTCAAATGCTGCACTTAAGTCCAGCAACATAATTACTGTGGAGTTTCCTTCATCAGAGGATATCAGAATGTCATTTACAACCTGTGTTAGTGCCGTTTCTGTTTTATGACTTAGTCATGAAACTCTCCAGCAAACCCTCAGAAGCACCCAGCAAGTCCATTTTAGGTCTCTGTGACAATCAACGCTTTGTCAAGCCAGACTGTAGATCTTCTCTTTATTCCACTTCTAACTCCAAAGCAGTGCCAATATGGATTATTTCCTCTTTATATTGCTGTTTTGGGTAGCTTGCTATCTTTAAAATGACCAGTCACTATTGCCGTTTTAGATGGAATTCATTTACAAGTTTTCAGGTTTGCTGTTTCTATAACCTCCTCTACAGTTGGCTCTAATGCGGTTGATTTGCAGGCTCACAGTGACACTGTTAGTGACTCGTCCCCAGGCTGATGCAGCTTGTCAGTGCTATTAGAGTATTTTGTATTTTTTAAAGTCCAGGCCTCATTTTGTACCTATGCAGGCCTTGAAGCCAGCTTTTTGAGTTTGGGACCAGATTTCCTGGAATAAGGCCTGTACTTCCTTCTTTATATGATCAGATAGGATTTTTTGTAGTTTTCATGTTTGTGTACGTTTTCCCCAGTATTTCATTTTCCTCCTTTCCTCCATTAATTTTTGATGCCTAGTTTCTTTCAGAGACTGTGCCAGCAACAAGGGGCATAAGACTCTAAGACATGATTTGCATGGGTTGGCTTCAGTCCTGACATCACCTCTTTGGACTGTCTCTTTATACCAGTTCTTTCTTTTTTTTTTTAATATTTTATTAATTTTATTACAATCCATACATAGCAATCAAGTTTTTACAAAAAAAAGAATTATGTTAAGAACAGATCGATCCCCACCCCTGAGAGAGAGAGAGCAAGTATACCAGTTCTTTCAAACTTATTTCAGTTATACACATACGGGCAATGTAAGAAGCATCAGAGTCAACACTAAATGGTGAAGGGAGGATAGGAATGGTGGCTCTGTTAAGAGGTTTAAAGTATTTTTTCATGTCTTTTTTTGTCCCATTTATTAATTTAATGTTTCTTATGTTTATTATCTACATTGTGTACTATGGGGGCAGCACGGTGGCGCAGTGGTAGTGCTGCTGCCTCGCAGTTAGGAGACCCGGGTTCGCTTCCCAGGTCCTCCCTGCGTGGAGTTTGCATGTTCTCCCGTGTCTGCGTGGGTTTCCTCCGGCGCCCGTTTCCTCCCGCAATCCAAAGACATGCAGGTTAGGTGGACTGGCGATTCTAAATTGGCCCTAGTGTGTGCTTGGTGTGTTTGTGTGTGTCCTGTGGTGGGTTGGCACCCTGCCCAGGATTGGTTCCTGCCTTGTGCCCTGTGTTGGCTGGGATTGGCTCCAGCAGACCCCCCGTGACCCTGTATTCGGATTCAGCAGATTGGAAAATGGATGGATGGATGTGTACTATGCCTTGGTTATGTCCTATGTGATTTGTAGGTGGTTCCAGAAACTACCCTCCGCCCTGTAAATCCAGTGGGGCAGCCATAGTTTCTGGTAGTTCATTGAATGTGCTGTGGGAGATGGGTTGAATTTGTGTGTTGCTCTGTGCTTTGTACCTTTTTGACATCTCTAGATTTTGAGCTCTGTGCTCTGTTTCTTGACTTGGCCTTGGGATTTCTGTTTTGGGGCTGTGTTTGCCTTGGATGTCCTTATATTTTTAGGCAACTCCATTTTGCCTTTGTGCTCTTTGGAACTCCACAGTATCACAGAGCATCTTTTGTGAAAAATAAAACCTTTTTATTTTAACAAAGTTTCTGTGCTAGCCTGTATATCTAACTGGGGTTTAATGGTATATCTTCTAGTGGGCATCACAGGAAGTGCTTTTCTCAATGTACGTGCCTTGAAACTCCTAGTTGACAGCAAAGGTTCACATTGGTTAAAAGGTAATCAGGCAGGATAGAGCAGGTGTCAGAAAAGTTCACATTTCTTTTATGGTTTGAAGAAGCAGAATCTCCAGTTTTTCTTGATTTTGATAGCTACTCCAGTATAAAGTGATATACTGCCATCTTCGAGTGCAATGTAGGAACACATCAAAAAATGAACCTTGATGTTGGATATGTTGGCACTTGATTTCATATGATTTAGAATGATTATTCAAAAATCCAGATGTGGAATTACTCATTTTTGTCAACCCAGCATCTCTCTTCTTTACTAAAGCATTTTACAGTAAACATTTTTTTTATATTTATATGACCTGAGATCATCATCCTTAGAAATTTAATCCTGGGAGATGACTCTTTATCTTGGGGAATAGTGTTTGCAATGTGCATTTCATTAGACAATCCTACGTTTCATCGTGACTCTGAATATCTGCCTCCTGAGGTGCTGGCAGAGGGCCTTTGCTTTGTTGGTTCAAGCAGAAGAGCAGCTAGAAAATCGGCAAGTCTTTTTCTCTTTGAACACTTTTCTGCAAAGCTTGTTCTATGACTTGGCATCTTGGCTGCAAATTCATAGGCTTGTGAATAACTAGAAAGAAAAAGAAAGAAAGAAAAAACACATTAGATGTCTTTGGTTTGACTCAGTGTCACACTTGCCAAGAAGAGAAAAATTATGCCATCTGTAAGGCTCTTTCTTTAAAGGCCTAAATCAGCAGGTATTTTCTTAGGATTAGATTACAAGGCAAAAAGAAAGAGGATACTCAATAAAACATTAATTTATTCGAGTATATTACTATACTAGAATATGTATTTTGATGTGGTGTTTAGGATATTGAGGTTGCTGGCCTGTTTTGGGACAGGAGAATGTAATGTTACAAGCAGGGGTAATATTTCATTTGTTTTATGTGGAATATGAATTTTGAGAATTGTTTAGATTCTAGGCAAGTCAAAGGAGAGTACCATGTTGGTGACATTTACTATGCAACACATGGGGCCTATCATTTTATGGACAGGAACATAGTAAGACGGGTATCCACTTGAGTCCAAATTATATTGACATACAAAAACAACAAGGATGGAACAATTTCCATAAACATGAAATACAACCCCTGTGTTTCCAATTTGGTTCTGTGGCATTGGGAGGAGGTGGGTTCTCAGGGTTTAAACTGCTGCCCAGCTCCTCATCTTCCAGTCCCAGATGTAAAAAATTAGTAGTTGCAAGCTCTGATTGTTTTTCCCATTGTATGCAACATAGCCCCTAAATGATTTCACATATATGTTCATTCCATGCAAAACCCCAAGAGGGACCCCAGAATTTGATTTCACTTACACATACAACTCATGCAAAACTCCAAGTGGGATTTCCTATCCCACCACATTTGATTTCACATACATGTACGAGTTGTGCAAAACCCTGCTCTTCAAATTTTTATTAGTCTGTAACAGCAATTACAAGATGGGGATAAAACCCCAATCCCTGAAAACCCTACAAACACACCTGCTTAGATCTACAGGGTTAAGGACACTAAAAGATTGTGAGAATCATTATCAGCAACTGACAAATACTAGTGCTGCACACACACATAGGGAGCAAGTTCAAGGATCTAAGGAGAACGTCATCATCCCAGGGTGAGGAAATGCCGCCTTTAACTCCTACTCCCCTTTCATCTGCAAAACAGAGAAAGATGCACTGGAAGACATTTGATGTCACCACCAATAACAGCCCAGAAGTGTATGTTGTCCGCCCTGATGGTTATTTAAAAGATGGTCAAAGTGGAAGTCAGCAGTCAGTTCTGAATTAGCATCTAAGAAGTACAGAACTCCCTCAGAATATGCAACTTAATCCCCTTTGCATTTATTCACCCTCATAGAGTACTATGTTTGTTATTTGTTATTCAGACCTTTGTTTCAGCCTTGACTATTAAATGGGGTAAAAAGGCGATTCCCCAAACACTTTACCTTGTTCTTCACTTTCTTACACTAGATTAGCACTGCTAAAAAGCATGCAGAAGTCAAAAACCTTGAAAGCAAAAACAAAACCACGCAGACAAGAATCAATCGGCTGAGCAAAATACGTGAATCAGAAATGGAGCGAAGACAAAAACAAAGAATTAGTTCTAATGCTCTGTACTACTTAACATTCAGCTAACTACAGTAATTAATTTCAAAACATTGAATCCACCAAGGGATGAAGACTGAATAAACAGCATCACTATGTATACATCAAATATGATGACTATAGAAAACAATACAGTAACAGAGAATTATTTTTTCAGTTCAACTTGAATCCAAAAATAAACCACCGGAAGAGATTCCTGCAACTCAAAACAAAAAATAATCTCAGAACACACCAATAAACATGCATATTGAGACACTCAGGACAGACAACCCTATTTTAACTTTTTTTTCCCATACTCAGGTGCAACATACTTATTTTCTGACCCAATCCCAGGTAAATGTAGCCTGATGAGATTTTACATGGGGACCTCCATGCTGCAAGGAGGGCTCCACCTGGCGGCTTGGGGGTATTGGCTGGGATAAAAGGCCGGCCATCCTCCACAATATATATATATATATATATATATATATATATATATATATATATATATATATATATATATATATATATATGTATATAGTCACACAAGCGATTAGGGAACAGTCAGTAGGCTCTATTGTACATGAAACCATATAGTTATATATATTATATTATAATATATATAATATGATAGTAATACTCTTTTTTCCTTTTCATCTACAGAAAGACACCTGAATAAAAAGCTCGTACCTCAATGAATGTACCAATCTCCTCCGCGTTCCTCACCACAAAGAAAACGCTCCATTCTGGCCCATGGAATCACCTCACTTCCGGTCCCGTCCTGACGACATCAGTTTCGTCCCTCTGCTCCTGGCTCCCTCCATCTTCGTCACATCTGTTATTTTGATTTGTCCCTCTATAAAATCTTCCTGACCCCAGTTTTTTTTTGGCAAATGTATCAAACCTTTTGTTGTGATATTGACCTTGTTGCTAACAACTGGAACCTACAACCAGTATACGGGGAGGCTCCCCAACCCTTAATCTTCATTTTCTTTATTTATCACAATGTATATATAGTCACATGCATGGGAGACAGCTAAGGGCTCTGGTAATAATAATTACATGCTGAACCAGGTGTTGGTTCTGTGTTCAAATACCTTCTCTCTTCCTCCCTCTGCAGAACGGAAGATCGATGCCCTGCTGGACTCGCCCCTTTCTGCCTGGAACCCATATGACTGGAAGTTTGGCCATATTGAGTGCAATTAATTTCTGAGCTCTCATCTGAAAGGATGTAATCAGTAACTTGTCGTGTTTTTCCATTATTGCCTTATTTCATTTACGTGGAGTCACTAGGGTCACCCAAAATTCATTTTAAAGTTTTGGTGCTTACTTTCAGAGCTTTGCATGGACAAACTCCTGAGTATCTAACCAATCTGATCCAACGCTATACCGGTCGTCAGATTCTTAGATTTGTGCAACAGAGCCTTTTAGTTGTTCCTTGCACTCTCCTAAAAACCCATGGGGATTGTGCCTTTCAGTCTGTGGCACCAAGACTACAGAATAGCCTGCCTTATAGTCTTTTGCTTCTTTTAAAAAGCAACTGAAAACATTTCTTTGTAAACAGGCTTTTAATTCAGTGCCAGTTTGTTTATTTATTATTGGTTTTGTTTATTTTGTTTTAACTGTTGTATTTGTATTGTATTGCTGTTCAGCGCTCTGTGACCTTTGTCTGTGAAGGGCGCTATATAAATAAACTACTACTACTACTTACATACTGTATAGTGACCAATTAAACTGCACTTTTCATTCTCTAGAGCTGGTTCAGCAATAGAGAAAACACACTTTCAAACAGCAGGCTGATACAAAAGAAACACACATTCACACAACTTAAAGTTTACTCATTTATCCCATGGTGATACAAGGCTTTAAAGCCAGCTCACTTACATGGTGTTTTATTCTTTGTCCTTTCAAGAGCACATGCAGCTTTGCTTCAGCCTCCACTTCTGTCTCCCTTTAGCTGAACAATCCCAAAGAAGACACCTTCAGGTTCTTTAATCTGAAGAAAGCACAGCTGGAGCAAGACAACTAAGAAGTTGTTGAGTTTTCTGTGTGGTTGATTAAAGCTCCAGTACTCAATAAAGCTCCAATATTGATCCTACAAGTGGCAGAGTAAAAAGTCTTTTTGCTGAGTCCTCTCCTGCATGTCTTTTGGTGCAACTCAAAAGCCTAAACAGAACAAATGGTACCAGGAGTGGGGTGTTGCACAAACTGGATACTTATTAGCAGTGCAGCAGCAGCAGCCCAACAGTCTCAGGACTCCCCGTGCCTCCTGACCCAGAGGACAGGGCTCCTATTCCAATTCATGCTATGGATATGCTACAGAAGATGTCACATATACAATATGTGTACTAGCCGTTCACCCCAGCTCCACCTGCATAGTAGTGAAACAGGACAAACTTTAAAAACCACAGAGGTAGACTGACTCCCCACTCCTGATGTCACGCTTCCCCCTCCCCTCGGCCCACAGCCTCTGTCTCGGATTGGAGCGAATATATAAGTCCTGCAAGCGAACTATGATTCTGAGCACGATGGCAGAAGTTGCAAAATCAACTGGAATGTTCAAGCAAATTCTAGAAAAAAGTCCGATCTAAATCTGTTAAGTGGTTCTGTCATTCGCTAGCTAAGCGGATAAAAGAGAGGCCTTGAGGCGGGTACGTGAGTGAGGAGAGCATAGCACCCCTCCCCTCAGCCCGCTGTGTCTCTCTCAGATTCGGGCAAATAAATTGGTATTGCAAGCAAACTATGATACATAGTGCAATGAGAGAAGTTGCAAAATCAATTCTAATATTCAAGCAAATGAAAGAAAACAATCCATTAAGTAGTTCTCTCTTGAAAAGCAGACAGATATACAGACAGACAGACAGATGTTGGATTTTATATACATATATATATACACACACACACTAGGGAGCTTTGCAGTCTAGAGGTCTCCGACTTAAAGTTTAAAGCCAAACAATACCTACATACTTCTGTCATATATCCATATATTCGATCTCTTTTCTCTGTTCCATTATTTCACCGATTAATAATTTCCATTTCTTAGCGCTAATGCAATGTTTACTATCAGTTTTTTGAGACATTCAAATTTTAGTACTTTCATAATCTCTAATCTGTTCTGCATGTGTATCGCGCCGTTTTTGAACCCTTGACATTGTTCTACTTTATCTTCTTCTCTTTGTCTTTTATTTCTGACCCACTTGGAGCTGAGAGAGCAGGAACTGGGTCTGACAATAGCATTCACATGAATGAGAAGTGGTTGGACTGTTGGTGTGGTTGTGAATGTTTGAGAGGAGGATGGGACTTGTCAAAATCTCTTGGCCAAAAGTCTCATCTCGCGGGACCTGAAATTATCTCTGAGAAAGTCTCATCCCAGGATTTCCTTTTATAATATATATATATATCCTTCTATATAAAAGCGGTCGGGATTGTCCTTCCATCCCGTGAGTGCTATGCAGGCACGGAGTTTCACACACGCCCCGTCCATTTTGCAATGCACGGTGGGATTTGTAGTTTCGTTTTTCCAGGTAAAAGATGATTTTCTACTCCAGACTGTGTGATATCTTCTTCTTCTTTCTTACTATATAAAAGCGGTCGGGATTATCCTTCCGTCCCGTGAGTGGAAAGCGTAGCGGTATTCCGCTTATCACAGACTTACTACTTGCAGCTTGCGGTACGAAGCGACATGATGTGAGCAGAGTTCTGGTGCTCCCATTGTTCCCTTGCTTTTGTGCGCGATGCGCTGGAAAAATAGACAAAATTATGTCTCTGGAAATAATTAATGTTGATGGAGTACAAATGCCTCACCGCGTAGTAAATATCAGGGGGGGGGTTCAAAAGGGCGACATCAATATAGAAAAAAAGTTTAAATTTCATCACAAAAATAACAGAAACTAAGAGTATTAAAGTAATACCGCTCAAATGCAATATAACCAAATTAATGAATTTGTATAAAATATCAAATTGATCTACATATTGAATTGCCTTAAGAAGTGGTCAACTTAAAAGTCGGTCGCCTTTAAAGGCGGGTGAGCGTAGTATATATAAACTACCTGTGTGTGGTCTTTGCCACAAAAAACAACCCAAAGACTCCCTAGTAGTTTTAATATATTGGTGTTAGCTAAGTGGGCCAGGACAGGTCGTATCTCGTACAAATGAACTTGTAGTCGAGTGCAGCTGTGGCACAAATTGATCAGGACAGGCTGGAACTGGTCTCAGGCAATTGTATGGAGGCTTGTTTTGTGAACGTACAACATTCCTGTACTGCAAAGCTGAATTTATTTGCTTGGGTCAAATTAGGGGTTTGATGCATGCAAGCGCTGAAAAAATTTAAAAGTGCATGCATGCACCATCTCACCAAGTGCAAGTCACACCATTCACATCAACTCTGGTGGTTGAGGTTAAGCATGAGCAGAGCAGACTGCTCCATACACACACACAAACATGTCTTTTGTAGTAAGAACTGAGGTGCACGCAAGCGCAGAAAAAATGTTAAAATGCGTGTTTGCACCATCTATTAGCTGTGATTGAACGTGAGCAGAGCAGACTGCTACATACACACATATGCACACACACAGGTCTTTTGTTTATATATGTCTACTATATGTATATATAATATATACTGTAACCTGTCACGTCTGGGCTGCTGAGTTGTACAAAAGACAGACAAGAAAGGACTGAGTAAACCGAACTTTTATTTTGGCACTTGTAGGAACAGCACTCAACCGTTATTCAATAAGTGCATTAATTCAAATACACAGCAAAGCGAACATCTTCATAGTTATTTCCATTACAAAGACTCAAATTCTTGAGTTTAAACAAAATGTACGTGTCTTCTTCAAGAGGAACTTGACTATGGAGACAGAGGGGCAGTAGTGGTTGGGACCAGGTCAGGGGCAGTCTGCACAGGACAACCGGTGATTGACACTGGCTTTAAAGACAAATAATAACGTGCAATGAGTACTTTATGCAGTATATACTGTCATCCCGAGTGTTTCTTTAGCACTAGAATGCTGTTTAGAAAAGAGTTTGGCAGCCAGAGAGTGTTTCTTTAGCATTAGAACACGATTCAAAAGAGTGTTTTCTCTGTAACTGAGGTGGCTGAAGCTGAACCAGGGAATAAGACATAGCACAGACATTCACTATCGGATTAGCTACTGTCTTGAACTCAGTGTTACTTAAGCATACCCCAGCCGAAAGCAGAATTGGAAACCATAGTCAGTTTCATTGTTTGCGCTAACCAGCTTGCAGATATCAGATAGAATGGTTCATTCATGCACATTTAATTTCTGTTTCTTTTGCTCCAGGCTGGTCTCTAGAATGGACACCTGAAGCAACTATTTAGAATGTATCTCCATGGCAGCTGTGTAAGAAACATGGAATTGGCAAAAGGTGTGCTAGAAAAACACAAACATTTGTGATGGAGAAGTCTTGAAAAGGATGGCAAGTGGAATTAGCATTTAGAGATGTCACAAGTAAATTCTAAGACATCTCAAAAAGCATTTGAAGATATGTTAAAATTAATTATAGATATCTAAAAATATGTCTATTTCAAAATGTCATGAATGCATTTCACATCTCTCAGATCCATTTCAAGATATTTTAAAATAACCTCCCGCTTACTGTGAGATATCTGAAATTAATTTTATGATATCAGATGCATTTTGAGATATCCCCAAATGTGATATATTAAAATGTCTTAAAATGTACAGGGACCTATTTTTAGATATTTTAAATTGAGCTTCAGATATATTTTAAGGTATGTGAAATTCATTTTGAGACATCTCTAAATGTTAATTTGGCTTGCCATTAGAGATGGTACTCCCAATTTTGGCTGTGGCTGCAATATCCTGACGTCAGGCAGAAGCAATCTGTACATTTGATCAGTGCATTGGAAGCAACCCTAGTGTTCATACTGATGGCATTGCTCAGTTTTATCAGTGAGTATAAGCGTCTTCACACATTTATTTCAAAACATGCATCTCATTACCTATAAAAGATTTCATTTCCCAGATGCTGGTTAAAATGGGCACCACACTGCGCTTTAAGCTTAACACTATTATTCACAATGCACACAAGCTGCATTATTATTTAATGCTCTAATTACATTCTTATTTTCTGCTTGGTTACAAGCTAAATTATTCAAAATTATTAAGCCTTTTTGTATATCAGATGTATTCCTCTTTAAATACTGAATTTTCTGCTGCTTTCCAAATTGTACTTTTGGCAACATGTTTTCCACATGAATGCAACATATTTTTCACTCTGCCATGCCAACCGCATATTGATAATAATAAATTCTACCTAAAGTTTGTTATGTGTCTCATTTTGGTTTAAAATCTATTATTATTTCAGAAATCATATCTTACACCTGCTTTACCTGAGAGGCATAATGGTCAACAATGCTACCTTACAGCATCAGACACCTGGGTTTGAATTCTGGCCCATTGTCATTGTGGGTTTTTCTTAGGGTTGTCCCACATCAATTAAACATGCCTCTTAAAATAACTGAGTACTCTAAACTGGAGCTATAGGAGTAAGTGCAGGTGTCCATGAGAGTAAACCTTAAGCAGGGCTGATTCCTGCTTGGACTTCTCATAACCCTTAACTGGAATAAGCAGCTATGACAATAAGCGGATGGTTGGATGTACCTGCTTTCCAATGGAAAAATAAATAAATAGACTTTAAAGACATACAGTATGTGTGGTTGTTATTTAGAATGGATGAATAGTGGACGACGTTATATTTAAGTTAAGAAATTCAGACTTGATTGATTAATTTCCTTTAATAGTCACTACTAGGTGGCTTTGCCTTTGCCCCCTGCTTGTTTCCTTACCAGCGAATTCCTCCACCGCACAGCGCCGCCCCCGACGCCAGCGCTATACACTGTTGTGAAGAGGGTGGCTGAACAGACCCCAAGGAGATGCAGTCACTCCTCCAAAACCTTTCATAAACAGTGATACAATGGGAAACAAATACAGTTTTTGTTTTACCTCATCTTTGCTCGATCAGCTGCTGGATTGCTGCTGCTGCCATGCCACGTGATTTGTACTTCGCTCGCCTACCCCTTCCTCTTCCCCCCAAGCCAGCACTACGCGCCGTTGTGAACGGGTGGGCTGAATGCTCCCCAAGGAGACACATTCGCTCCTTTGAAACCCCTCTTAAATGGTGATACAATGGGAAACAAATAACAGCTTTTTTTACCTCCTCTTTGCTCAAGCAGCTGCTGGCTTGCTGCTGCTGCTGTGCTACGTGATCTGCATTTCGTCTCTCTTCTCCTCCAAACATCCTCAAACACTATTCTATCTCTTTTCGCTTTGCCGTTATTTCGCCGAGTAATATCTTCCATTTGTTTGCACCAATGTGATCTTTACTCTCCTTTTTTTGAGAATTTTAAATTTTCCTACTTCCATTATCTCTAACCTGCTCTGCATGTGTATCATTTGCTTCCAAAGGTTGTGTGTATGATGTGACTTGACCGTCTCACGGGACATGAAAGTGTCTTTGTCTCTCTGTCTCTCTTCAAAAGATCACATCTCATCGCAAGTTTTCTTTTTTTTATAACAGAGAGATTTCTATGCATTTGCATACACACAAATAAAGAATGTTTTGCTTAAAACACCAGACAAACAGAATACAAAAATAGTGCGCAAAAAAAGTAATAAAAAATATATAAACCTAAAATATTCATAAAACTATTCACATTTACTATGAAGGCTTAAGATTCTCACTACAGAGGGAAAAAAACTATTCAATAATCTAGCACAATAGTCCAGTTAATACCTTCTACCCATCTGCAAAATGTAAAGCAAACTGTAGGAGGAATCACTAATTATACTAGAAACTCTGTTAATGCAGCACTGATGACAATACAACATGGCAGAGAGGCCTTAATGGTCCTTTTTGCAGTGTTCACTATCCTGTTCAATCTGTGTCTGCTGTCTCCAGACTAGGAGGTGATGCAATTAGTGAGCGTACTTTCAATGGTGCCTTAAAAGGTAGTTATGTCTGGAGTGGGGAGATCCACTCTTATCAGTCTTCATAAAAGTGGAAGTGCTGATGAGCCTTCTTGATAATGGCTAAGGTGTTATTATTGGAGGCCATGTCATCAGTCAAATGTATCCCCAGAAACTTGGTACTATTTACCCTCTCTACAATAGAATCACTGATGGTCAATAGAGAATGATAGTTGGAGTTGAGCTTCCTGAAGACAATAATCATCTCTTTGTTTTGTCAAAATTATGAATTTTGCACCAAGTTATCAACTGCTGAACCTCTTTTCTATATTAAAATGTAATTGTTGAAACTGGCAGAACAATCATATGTATGTATAGTAAACAATAAACAGCTCAGCACATAGCTTTGAGGCAATCCTGTGCTCATCATGATGGAATAAGATGTATTTCTACCAACTATGATTGTCTATTGTACTGTCTCTGCATCAGGAATTCTAATATCCAGTTACAGTTGCCAATGTCCACATCTAATAGCCTCAGCTTCTCTATCAGCTTGTGGTATTCTCCCTGTCAGGCATTACTATTTTTAAAAAAGAAACAGAGTACAAACAATTGACAGTTAGTCAACTTAAAGCACTTTTGTTTGAATCATCAAAGTTGCTGGGGTGCGCTTCCGTGAGGATTTTAACTTTGGCAGGTTAGCATGGTGGGACACCAGCAGCTGGTTCGGCCTATCCATGGACTCTTAAAGGAGTCTCTGTGGAAATGTGGAAACTATGTGTTGTATACTGTAGTCTGTAGGGTTCACTGTAGAAAAACAATAAGTAAAGTAAAACAGTTTGTTTGTTTGGAGGTTTTTTTTTGGTAAGAATAACTATTGTATATTCTCTTGCATAACCTAATGAAAAAATTACCAACCCATAAGAGCTCTGTTTCACAATAAATTGACATTACATTTCAAGTGATTAAATGACTTGCTTTTACAAATGGGAACATTTCAAGTTGTAATTGGTAAATTGCCAGACACAAATACAGTATGTTATTCTTTCAAACAGACAATACTTCAAATAATTCAATTTGTTTTTTATATAGCACCATTGAGTGTGGGTTGTTTCAGAGCACTTTACAGATTGAGATCCATAAAGCAGCACAAAAAAACATACAGGAACAAAATAAATAAATAAAACACAAAACTAAAATATAACAGCAAGACCCACTAATAGAAAAGCTATTGTATAATACAGAAAAATACCAAACTGTCAGCTCAATCCACACTACCCACTTCACATGGCAGGTCTCATCTATACTAATAAAAGGCAAAGCCCTCACTGACTCACTCACTCACTCACTCACTGACTCATCACTAATTCTCCAACTTCCCGTATGGGTGGAAGGCTGAAAGTTGGCAGGCTCATTCCTTACAGCTTCCTTACAAAAGTTGGGCAGGTTTCGTTTCGAAATTCTACACGTAGCGGTCATAACGGTCGATAACGGTAAACAATGTCCACCATGTTGAACTTTCTTATTTATGGCCCCATCTTCACGAAATTTGGTAGGTGGCTTCCCTGCGCTAACCAAAACCGATGTACGTACTTATTTCGGTGGTATGACGCCACTGTCGGCCGCCTTATTGAATTTTCCAAACATCACTAATTCTCCAACTTCCCGTGTAGATAGAAGGCTGAAATTTGGCAGGCTCATTCCTTACAGCTTACTTACAAAAGTTAAGCAGGTTTCATTTCGAAATTCTACATGTAATGGTCATAACGGTCAACAACGTCTGCCATGTTGAACTTTCTTATTCATGGCCCCATCTTCACGAAATTTGGTAGGCGGCTTCCCTGCGCTACCCGAAACCAATGTACGTACTTATTTCGGTGGTGCGATGCCACTGTCAGCCGCCATATTGAACTTTCAAACGTCACTAATTCTCCAACTTCTAGGTAGAAGGCTGAAATTTGGTACTTATTTCGGTGGTATGATGCCACTGTCGGCCGCCATATTGAACTTTTCAATGGTTTTTGTTACTTATGGGCCCATCTTCAAGAAATTTGGTACGCGGGTTTCCAACGCTAACTGAATCCTACTTACGTACATATAGCCTGCAGCTCGGTCACCGTGTGAGGTGGCGTTGGGTGCCCCATCCCAACGCCTCCCACATTGTTGGCTGCCTGCCTATATAAGGCCGTCTGTCGCTCCAGTCTCTACATTCCCTTCCTTGCTTCACCACGGGATTCACGTCTCCCTGCTGATAACTACAGCCTTTTTATTTAGTCCACGGCTTCTCCGCTCTTTTATTGTTCATTTATTACGATTATAGTTATTGTGTAGGTATTTTAGACTTACTTTACATTGTTCAGGTACCCATTTCCTTTATCATTCCAACCGTACTCGCATTAACATGTCTATCGAGGTGATCACCATTGATCAAAGAACTGTCACTTACTGAGTGGTTTCCATGCCCGGAGATGGCACCTGCCTTTTTCATTCTCTGTGTTACATATTGCACGGCCATATCAGGCTCACTCTTGATATCCGGAGGAACATTGTGTCTTATGTATTGAATGACTGGGACAGGTTCAAGGTGTGGACTGATGACGGTACAGGAGATAATTAGACTACACAGGAGCACTAGAAGAGTGAAATGCTTAAGCCCTTCACCTATGCATGTGAATGTGAAGTTATCAATGAAACTGGTTGTATACTTACAACGCTTGACAGATGTCGAATGTCACTTCAACACAAGTCCTACAAATACTGTCGTAATTGAAACAAACCATGAAACTCAAACTGATTATGACAACAGCAATCCAAGCTGTGAGATTTGAAACAAGATTACTGTTCACATGGCCAATTGTACGTTGCATGCTTAAGAGTAAACTCAACGCACAGCTTGGTCATATTACAACCAGAGGGCCGAACTCACAATGTGGTATACAAAGAGATCCTTAACAAATAATTATTGGTATATTTTCCCGCAGTTTAAAAAGGTTTAATTTTCTTCTTAATAAAAATTTTAAGGCAGTACTTCACCGCTGCGAAGCGCGGGTATTTTAGTAGTCTTTACATATAATACACTTACCGTGGCTGTTCATTTGTCTGTCCAGGATTTTAAATCACCTGTAGCTTGCAAACCGTTTGAACTATTGACCTGAAATTTGGTACACTTACAGTATACTGGTTCAGTATACTACGTGACATCTACTATCAGCTTTCAGGGTGATGATTGACCTCCAAGGTTAATCCTCTTTTTATTTTTATTTTATTTTATTGTACAATCAACTCTTGGCATCGGCCAGCAAGCCGGCCATGCGGCGCGTGCATACGGGCACCATTCTCATCCCTACCACTTTCACCATCACTTCCCCTACCTCTTCATATCTTAAATCATTCTTGAGGCAGAGTAATTGCAACACAAACACTGATTTGATCAGTTTTAACGTGAAAAGATACCGACAAAAGAAGAGAAGAAGCGGGCCTCTAGAAGAGCTGCTCAGGAAGCAGCAAGCACATCAACCTCTGAGCAAACGAATGCCAAACGTACAGAGAAAGAGTATGAAAACTAGGAATGCTCAAGTCAAGTGTATTCACTGTACATTATCGTTCAGTGCACTGTTACTGGTACTACAATAATGTAGAATCAACTCAAACATTTCAGATGAAATACCTGATAAAGGTATTACATAAGGTTACTTTGCGCTACAGAACTCATTCTTTATCGTAGGGCTCACAATGTATATGCAGTCACGTTGACATAGCTTACCAATATACTGCGTAGACTCACAAGGTTTAATCCCCATCGTGGACATCTGTTTAGCTCTGACCGAGGCTAGCAGACCTTACATTGTAGATACAGACTGGCCTTGGGTTATGAACAAGCTCTTCTCCTAAGGATGTTCATAACACAATTTTGGGACTTGCACCCAAAAATGTCTAACTTGAAATTGGCAAAAATGGCATAATGGTTTATTACTTAATTTACAGGAAAGGCGTTTCAAATGTACTTATAAAATCACAGTGAAGCAATATAACTGTTCTTTAAATCACAAAACACAAATAAACAGAAAACATGCAGACATTTGACCTTATACTTAAACATTCTACAGTCTTTGCTAATGATACAGTACCACATGGAGTTGGAAAAGATGTGCTGGTGTTGTGATGATTGCGAGACATGTGCTGTCTCTACTTAGGAATCGCTCAGGGTGTCTCTTCCCTCTCTCAGCATCTACACTCCCTGGAATGGCATGGCAGAGATTCTGTGAATTACAACCAGTGGGTTTTCCCCTTCGACTGAGAGGCCAGCTGCTGATTTATCTGCTTACCTGTTAATGGAGTTTATTATGTGGCTCTGCTCACTGCTGGCTACTTTCAGTGATACATGTAAACAAAAGCTCAAAATGAAACATTGAAAAAGTATGTATTGTACAATACTTACAGTACTACACCTCAACACTGATGACGGATGCTAAAAATAAGTCGATAAGTAAGAAAAAAAAGGAAGACACAAATTAATAGAAAACTCTCTTCAGATCTACTAATGCAAGTGCCAATGGCCCTGTACTACTTGCTTGATGTGAAGTGGGAGAAAACCTACAGTGGAGGATGGCTGAGGTCTTTAATCACCCCGTTGGCCTTGAGACTGTTGTTGTGACAACACAGATTCAGCTGGTAAACCTCTTCTTTGTAAGCTATTATATCATTGTTGGTGATCAGGCCAATGATGGTGGTGTCACCAGAAAATTTAATGATGGAATTAGAGCTATATCTGGCCACGCAAGTCATAAGAGAACAAAAAGTACCGTGGGGGCTCAGAACACTACCCTATGAAATGCCTATATTGATGATCAGAGTGGAGAATGTGATGCATTCTGAGCTCTGCTAAGTATTAAGCCCAAAATCCAATTAAAAAATGTGGCATTAAGTCACTGTCAAAAGGCAGGCCCTGTTAAAGCCCATTGCAGCACTCTTGTGTGATTCTGAGCTATATAAAAATAAATTGCATTGTAAATTGTATTGTATACACCTGAAGCCATGCAAACCAAGTGACAGGGAGAAAGCATTATTTCCATGTAAGCAACCTGACAGGGAGCTGGGAAGAGACAAGTGGAAATAACCCAGGCAGACTAATAATAAAAAGCTGGGGTACCCTGTGGTCTGGCGGTCAGTTTATGGTCAACAGTTATTGGTGTGCTATTTCCAGTTAATGTAGGACATCAAAAGAATGCATCCCATATAATATGTATGTTCATATTTTACACCGGAAAAAAAAAACCTAATCTAACGATAGATGGAAGACATTGCTCCTACCTGTACCTAGGAACCTTGCCTCCCGCACTCAAAGTGGCCAGAGCCAACTGCAGCAAGTCCACGACTGCATGCTTCTTTCATCTGAAAAAGTTGTTATTGTGAGTGACAGCCAGTTTTAAAAGAAGTGTATCCATTCTTTAGTGTTATTTTTCCTTTTTTCATCTTCCACTGGAGAAGGATATAATATTTTATTTTACAATGAAATATATATAGACCTTTGGATGAGTAAAAGCTGCAGTCTCTAATGAACATATTCCTTGGGGTTATGCGCCCCCTGCTGGATTCAAGTAGGTGCACCTTTGGCAGCCATTCCAGCCTTGAGTCTGTGTGCACAGGTCTCTCTCTATCAGCTCTGCACATCTGGACACTGTAATTGTTCCCAAATTCTAGTTTGCAAAGCTGCTCCATCTCTGTGAGGTTACATGGGGACCCAGAATGAACCATCTTTTTAAGACCATCCTTAAATTCTGAACTGGATGGAGATCTGGGCTCTGACTTGGCCACTTCAGAACATTGACTATTGTTATTTCCAAAAAAACATTCCTCTGTAGAACTGAATTTATATCTGGGGTTGTTGTCTTACTGGAAAACAAAATCTGCTCCGAAGGTGCAGGTTTCTTGCAGACTACATCAGGTTTTCCTTCAAGATGTCCCTGTATTTTGTTGCATTTATTTTATCCTCCACCCTCATAAGCATTGCTGGATCAGCTGCAGAGGAGAATCCCCACATCATAATGTTGCCACAGCCATGTTTTGCAGTAGGAATGGTATGTTTATGATAATGTGTAGTGTTTGGCTTACACCAATGATGGTGTTTAGTCTGATGGCCAAAAACCTCAATTCTGGTCTCATCAGACTTTAGGACCCTTTACCAGCTGATTTCAGAGTGTTCCATTTACCTTTTGGCAAATTCTATCTGAGATATCATTTTCATTTTATTTAAAAGTGGCTGAATCTCCCATAAAGCTGCAGCTATTGAAGCACCTGGGCAGTAGTTCACGTATGCACTGTCTCTAAAATCTCTCTAGTGTAAACTGTAACTACTTCACAGTTTCTCTTAGGTCTCTTGGAGGTCTCCCTCACTAATCGTCTTCTTGTGTGATCACTACATTTTTGTGAATGGCTTGTTCTAGGCAGATTTTTGGCTCTGCCAGACTCCTTCTATTTCTTAATGATTGATTCAACTGGACTCCAAAGAGATATTCAGTGACTTGTGTATTTTCTTGTCTCCATCTCCTGACTTGTGCTTTTCAATCATATTTCAATGGAGTTGCTTAGGGTGCTCTTTTCTCTTCATTGTATAGCTCAGTTCACGATACTGACTCACCACAAGTTGGACCATCCAGATACAGGAGCACTTATACTACACTCAAGTGAAATCCCTTGATCATGTGATGATTTACATGTGTCATATTAAGGGGGCAAAAACAAAAAACAAAATCAATTATTATTTGTTTTGCATTTCTAATTTAGGGTGGCATGGTGGTGCAGTGGTAGCGCTGCTGCCTCGCAGTTAGGAGACCCGGGTTCACTTCCCGGCTCCTCCCTGTGTGGAGTTTGCATGTTCTCCCCGTGTCTGCTTGGGTTTCATCCAGGCGCTCCAGTTTCCTCCCACAGTCCAAAGACATTCCCGCTATGTGGATTGGAGAATCTAAATTGGCTGTAGTATGTGCTTGGTGTTTGTGCGTGTCCTGCGGTGGGTTGGCACCCTGCCCAGGATTGGGCCCTGTGTTGGCTGGGATTGGCTCCAGCAGACCCCCATGACCCTGTGTTTGGATTCAGCGGGTTGGGAAATGGACGGATTTCTAATTTATTTAGATCACTTTGCAGAGATCTGTTTTCACTCTTTTTTTTCTGCTGATCTGTGTCAAAAAAGACAAATTCAATCCACTGTGATTCAGCATTGTTTAACAATAAACTGTGAAAACTTCCAAAGGGGTGAGTACTTTTTATGGGCAATGTACACATGGAGTCACATACATGCACATGCCCATACTCATTCATGTTGCTAAAGAAACTATCACTCTATGTGACTGCAGCTCTTCATGCCTTTAAGCATTTTGACTTTAATAGGAGTCTCATCCTACAGGCCTGCTTGCTCCAAATCACTGCCCCCACAACATCTTCACAACAATCTGCCTAGAGAGCTGCCCATCTGGGTCTCCATTTAGCTGCCATTCTTAATATCTACATCTGATGTGAACTAATCTACTGGAGTTTCATTCTGGCAATGACCTTTGCTACTTAGTCTTTTTCTCAGAAGCACAGATCCAGTGGGCGTATGGAAAAGCAAAGCTTTACTTTTGTTTCAACAATTGTTTAGTAGCAGCTTGTTAAACCTAGAAAAGCAAATGCTAATATGATAGCAAATTTCACCTCTTTTTCACTTGCACTTACAGAGAGAGAGATGGAAAGGGCAGTGAATAGTGGGAGGAAATGCAGGAGATGCTCATGAATGCAGTCAAATGGACGTACAGCAATTTGAGACTGGTAATGAAAACTTTCTATTAGATTTCATTATTAAAAATAGGAAGGAAGGATTGAGACTAAATATTCTGGAATGGGTGGTAGGCCCAACTGAGATCAGCCATCTACCAGGATAATATGAGTTAAGTATTACATGTAGGAATAAAAAATGTTAGATTAGAATCAAGGTTATTGTAGTTTTGTCTTTTTATATTAGTTTTTATTTCTATATTTTTTCTGAAGAATATATTTTTTCAAGAATATTTATTTAAAAACTAAAAATATTTCTCTCTATTATAAAAAAAAATCTTGGAAGGCTTGGAAGGAGATCATACATGATCTTCTCGGAAGATAATTTCATGTCCCGCGAGACAAGGCATTAAGATAAAAGGATGGCTGCTGTACAGGCTTTTAAATGATCGATGCACAGTATAACAAGCAGAACACGCAGCTCGGCAGCAGAATGACAGCAGCTGATCAGACCGCATCTCCTCAGCATGTGGACAACGCAACGCAAGTGGCAGAGACGCAAAGTGGCTATTAGGAGGGATAGGAGGGGGTGGGTGAGTGAAGTGAGTTTAGTAAATTATTGTTTTATTTCAGTTAGTCTTTCCAGCTACTAATAGTTTTGTTTAGTTTTAGTTTTTCATTTCAGTTTTGTTAATTATTTTATTTCAGTTTAGGAAAATGTTTTTATTAATAGTTTCAGTTTTGATTTTAGTTTTCATTAATTATAATAACCTTGATTAGAATACAATGGGAGGTCTGAAACTTGAAAGTACACCTTATGAGAAGGACCTGGGAATCATAGTGGATTCATCTATATTTAGACATGGTAGAGAAGTGATCACGAAAACTACTAGTATGTTAGATTATACAATATATATCGCAATGTGTAGAGTGTAAATCAAGGGAAGTTACGTTTACATTGTATAACACACTAGTGTGGCCTCATCTGGAGTACTATGTACAGTTTTGGTCTCCATGTAACAAAAAAGACATAGCAGCAACTCAGAAAGTCTAGAGAGGAGCGACTAAGCTGATTACTAGACTGACAGGTATTAGCTATGAGGAACAACCAAAGAGGTTGAACCTCTTCATTTTAAGCAAACAGAGATTAAGAGAAGTCATGATTGAAGTCTAAAGGTTTAAAAGGAGTTAGCAGAGTAGATCCCAGTTGTTACTTTAAAAATGCTATAACAAGAACACAGGGACACCATCAGAAACTTGCTCAGGGCAGATTTCACACAAATTCATGAAATTTCCTTTCTTTTTAGTCATTCTGGCATGTGTTCAAACCATAATGTGTATATATATATATATATATAATATATAATATATAATATATATATATATATATATATATATATATATATTATATATACTCTCTATATATAAAATCCTAAGCCTAAATGTACAAAGATTTAATGTCATGTTTTTTGTCACACTTTAAATCTGGCTTATTTTAAAACCTACATATATATGTTTGGTATCATTCTTTTCAGAATTTATCAAACTTTAATGTGATGTTCTTAGATTTTCAGATTCCTATTCCATTTTTAAATTATAAACTAAAAAATATCTAAAAGTCAATTTACATATTTATTTATCTAAAGAGTTTATGTAAAAACTAATTTCCCCCTAGGGACAAATCTATTAATCTGCAGACATGTAGAATAAATTACCAAGTATTGTGGCGGGGAGTAGGATTTTAGGGACCTTCACATCTCGATTTGATGCAATTTTGGACAATCTAAGTGACTAGGATGGACATGCTTATTGGGCTAATGGCCTGTTCTCATCACAATAACATTCTAAAGAAGCTTCAGCAAAATCTATGTATAGAAAGGGATGTTTGAGAAAGGCATTGCTGGCCATTAAGGTGTCTCCCCAAAGCACAGTGCATCACTTTAAATGAAAGAAACAAAGGCTAGCTACACATTATAAAGTCATCAAAGAATGTCATCCTGTTAATTCATCCCACAGTTCGCATTGAGGAAACTCTAGGGCACAGATTTATCCCTTTTAAATGCAGCATCAGATTTATAGATATTTACTGATAGTTCACCACTATCTTATTTGGACATTTATTAAAAGTTTCCTTAAAGGAAAAAAAACTAGTTGTTGTCTTCAGTCATCCATAATCCTTGTGATCCTTCAGGGCTGCCATCTGGTTACAATCCTGAGAACATTTCATGTGATAAAGAACAAAGGCAGTTCGTCTACTAATTCTGCAACTCTGGACTATCTTCTCCACCTCTGTGCTCTTGAAGATGCATGTCCATAAGCAAATCAGAATAGAGGGAATTGCTAACACCCAGGTGCTCCATTTTACCTGCTGTAACACCTACTCTCACTTCTGTTCTCTCTGCGCCACCACCACCTAATCAAAGCACCATGATGTCCTTACATTGATGGAATAAAGGCCAGAAGTCCACTTGAGCGTCATCAAGTCCATCCATGAAAACCCTGAATACCATGAGGACTGATTGATGTCATTTATGTTAGGTAGAATGCCTAGAGGGGACTGGGCGGTCTCATGGCCTTGAACCCCTGCAGATTTTATTTTTTCTCCAGCCATCTGGAGTTTTTTTTTGTTTTTTTTCTGTCCTCCCTGGCCATCGGACCTACTTTTATTCTGTGTTAATTAGTGTTCTCTTATTTGAATTCTTATTCTGTCTTTTTTTTCTCTTAATCATGTAAAGCACTTTAAGCTACATTATTTGTATGAAAATGTGCTATATAAATAAATGTTCTTGTTGTTGTAACTATTCGTGAAATTGAGTGAATGAAATTATAAATGGTGAGCAATCATTGGCCCCATTTTTAGCAAGCAAACTTACTCTGTGATGAAGCTGAGGAGGTGCTGCAGGAGCCTTTTGAAGGATAACAATAAACTGGAAGGTAATGCTTGGGGTTTGGGAGGGTAATTATAGTATCCAAATCACCCATCCCATTTTAATTTGGGAAGTCATCCTTCTTGAACATCAAGAATTATAACTTATTGCATCAATTGCCAGATTTATTTAATCTCTTCAGTTAACAAACCCCTAATTATGTGCCTGTCAAGCATGGGCTTGTTATGTTTTCAGATACCTTAAATGCATTTTAAATGTTACAATTTTTGATTTGTGTTAAGCACTTGTGAAGATGTGGCCACCAGGGAGTTCATACAGCCTCAGCTCAAATTCCACACTCTTCATTGTCTGTGTGCTATTTGAATAGTCTCATAGAGTTTGTGATGCTGTTCTGCTGTGTACTACAGTTGTCCTACTGCCCTCCTCAATTATGTGCATATTTGGGTAAATGGTGATTTTAATTGACCATGTGTGAGTGTGCCCAGGGTTGTTTCCTGCTTTTTGCCTAACACTGATGAGATGGGCTCTGGTGTCTTGTAATAAAATGGATTAAGTGGGTTTGAAAATGCATATGTTCATTTTTGTTGTTAATCATTCTTTCTTCACGTTTTACTTGTTGAGTGTCACAGTCCTGTAACATCATCAGATTTCGTAACATCACAGCACTAGCTTGTAACTTGTCAGTGATTGCCAGGTGTGCAATTGTGTGTAGTGTATGTGCACCAGAATGTGTGACATCACAACCGCCATTTTATAAAAAATGCAATCTCTGCATAAGTAGTTAGTCAGGACTTTGTTTAAAGGGAAAGAAAATGTATTAACTAGTAGAATAGTTAAACATTTTCTGGACTGATACTTTTTTGTTTTGTGTTATTACATTGTCTCTGTTTTAACTGCAGTTTTGCTTAGTGTCTACACTGAAACTCTGATCCCTGAAACCAGTTCAACCTACCTAACCTTCATCAATATCCATGCTTGAATATAATTTAGACAGGAATGAGGCGATATTAGTAGTGTTGTAAATCTGTATTTCCGAAATTTACTGTTTTTCTTTGGTACAAATCAGGTGCTCTTACACTTGTTTAGAGGTTTTAAGTAATCTGATTCTGCTATCAAGTTTTTAATATTTCATTTACTTTGGATTTTGTCATTTTATTTAGCCCTTTCCTGCCGATCTTCATCATTGTTACAACAGCTACCCTTATTGTTAGGAGTGTATCCTCGGAGGTTGTTACCCCTTAGCTGATGATGCAATGGGCTTAAAAGGTCATGGGAATTAATATTTTTAATCTGACAATGTAAATAACAAAACCCTTTTAAAACATTCTTTAACTGTTTTCAAAAATATTTTTAATTGTTTTTCTGTCTTTGACTCGTGGTTAGTTTTAACTTTGATTCTCATCCCTCATTTAGTCTTCAATTGCAATGTTAATTGACTTTCTGGTTTCAATTGTTTTTTCGGTTTTTGAGTTTATTGTTTTTCTTGATTACTGCCAAAACATCCTCCTTGCTAGCATGCCTAGCATTAAAAGAAGTGTTTCAGACTTTATCAACTAATTTCACAATGTACACATCTCTAAATTATCTTGTATAGAATGGTGTCGTATAGTGTACAACAATGCATTGTACACACCTTTCAAGATTTAAATTGTTTAGATCATATTAAGGGTTGAACTCAAACTGTGAATTGTGTCATTAGGTCATGTGTTTTGGGAATAACCTAAATTTGGGCCCTTTTGTTGAAAAAACATCTGTTTATCTGTCAGAAAATGTCAGACACCTATTCCTAATCTGTTAATGGCATTGTACAGAATATCACAGAATTGGATAAGGCTATTAAGTCATATACTCCTAATCCGACAGGACTGTAAATCAACCTAGTGGAGGGGAGCAATTGTGGTTATTTAAGGTATCGACATTTGTCATGTCCCATTAGCAACTGGGTATAACCAATCATATTAAAGGTTTTCTGATCATGTACTGAATTCCTTGGAATTGTGTTGTAATCAATGACTTGTATAAATATAGCACAGAGAATGCTCCTTTCCTTTGTAACACTTGCTAATAAGACATGTTGTTACCTCTTGCAAAATTTACATAAAGAATAATGATTGACTCCTTCTTCTGCCTGCATTTATTGCCTGTATGGGACACCCTGTGGGAGGGGGCCCATTAAATTTCTTCCCCAAGGTGTATTATTACATTTATTTTTCATTAATAAATCATAAAAAAAAAATGCTGTTGTAGTGTGTTGCTAATTATGTAAATAGCCAGTGAGTAGAAACAAATCTTAATTTAAACTAATGATACTTGGTAGTATGTTTTAATATTTCTGCTTCACATTGTCTAAAACTTGCTTTCACGAGTACAGAAGTAGAGCTAAATTAAGATACTCTCATAATTTGTAGAATATTAAAAACTTAGTTGTTATGTTTCCCCTGGGGTTGATTCTCTGGCTTGAGTTTATTTTTTGTTCATTTAATCTGTTGGTTGCTAGTTATTCTGTTTTTGATTTTGTGTAAAATGATGCTTTTCTTTGATATTGTTGTGTTAATTGTTTGTTTTGTACATTTGAGTCTCGCATATGATGGAAAGGGAGTTTGGGGCACCTAAAAAACACAAAAAGCAGCTTTCCTTCCAACCACTACCTGCGGGCTTCAGCCTAAGTAGGCCTAAAAAATGGGGTAACTGGCTTTAAAATTCTAAATGCTCTTAACAGCCTCAAAAATATAGAAATGCCTCACAAGAGGTAGACAACTAAGAACATGCCTGCTTGTAATCAAAAGGCAATAAGTATTCTTTATAAATTAATATACCTATTAATCAAAAAAGGGTTCAAAAAGCAACAAGACATTACCTAAAAGGTGATTACAGATAATACAGTCCCAATAAGCAATCTAGTAGAATAATCCAAAGACCAGAGCAGAGAAAAATGAAGCAAGGAAATCCAAGCAGAAAATAAAATACTTACAAACTCCAACAATTTCAATGCACCACTGACTGTGCTTCCGCTTCTTCAGCCTTAAATAACCAGAGAGAGGGCTCTGGAGTGGTGGCGTCAGGGTGGTCCTACGTTGTGGAGCGCCACCCACAGATCACAAAGATTAGACTTACATTAAAAGTGACAGTTCACAATAATAACAAAATACATGAAACATTAAATTTTAAAAACAATAAGAATTCGTAAAATACACGTAATATTTGTATATTTATATAAAATAATTTATATTGTGATGTTTCAGTTCCAGAGTTGCACAAATAACACTCAGAAATGTCCTTTTAAAAACTTTATATTCTTGAACTTGAAGGAAAAGTATTAGAGTCTTTAAAAGGCACCCAGCAACAACAATAAACTTCAGTTATCCCTTCCTGGTAAGTAAAAGAATTCTCAGGTGTCTCTGTCAGCATTATCATGCTCCATAAACAATATGGAAGATAGAAACCTTATTCAGATAGTGAATGAATTGTAAAATAAATAAATCAGTCTCATATTTTTAGTTACTGTGAGATATGAGTCTTGCACATACCTGCATCCAGTTCTGCACTGTCAAACTGCTATTTGTATGAAAGTGTTTTCTTTGTCATTAAATCATTTCTAAAAGGTGACACCACAGCCTGTTCGCTCACATGTAGTTTAATTAGTTATCTGCCTTGTCACCTTTTGGTGGAGCCTTCAGGGTGCGGAGACCTAATAAAGTTCTGGCTCCAGCAAGTGTTCATGGTAAAGTTCCTTTTCTCAGACAACCATCAGCATTGGGGTTTCATTCTTATTTGTGTTCTTGCTTCATTTAGGATTTCTTTGCTTTTTGATCCCCCACTTTGTGTAAGATACTGTTTCTGGATTGTATTCTTTATTTTGTTCACCTGTTTTTGCCCTGTTTTCCTGCCTTGGCTTTAATGCTTGTTTTGTTGACAATATAAATTATTTAATTATAAATGTACTTCATTTAGTTTTGTATTGAACTTGAGGTTTATTGCTTTTCATCTTCTCCTTTTATTGTGAACTTCTGGTTGTTGCAAAACTTTAACAAGCTTTAGCCCCATTTCTGGACCAGTGCAAGCCAAAGCCTGCACTTTGAGCAGAGGTTAGGATGCCCTGGGAGAGGCCAATTTCATGGGCACAGATCTGAACTGAGGGCAGGTCTGGGGCCTCATGTATAAACGGCGCATACGCACAGAAATGTTGCGTAAGCACTTTTCCACGTTCAAATCGCGATGTATAAAACCTACACTTGGCGTAAAGCCACGCACTTTTCCATGGTACCTCATACCTTGTCATACGCAAGTTCTCCACTCGGTTTTGCAGACTGGCGGCACCCAGTGTTAAAGCAGTGCTACTGTTCCTGTGTGGTTACTCCTTATTTTCCTGACGCGGCTTTAGAAATTCACTGAAACAAACTGCATATTGTTTATTAGTGTAATGCATCTAATTGTAATTAACTTGTAACAATATAATTGTCCAGGGAATAGCTATAGTATTCCAAATACCATAACTGCTTTAGCGTTATTACTCTCACTGCACCACTTATTACTCTTCTTCTTTCAGCTGCTCCCGTTAGGGGTTGCCAAAGCGGATCATCTTTTTCCATATTACTCTCACTGCACCACTCATAGTATTTATATAATTGTATCTGAGTGTGAATCACAGCAGCAGCTGATCGGAAAGGAATTATTGGGATACAGAATCAAGCATACGCTACCTCAGCCAAGGCAAAACGTTTCAAAGCCTTTCCTGTACAGACCTCGTGGTTCAGAAACAGTTTCATCCCAAGAACTATAAACGCAATCAATCAAGTGCTCCTTGTTGAACTGTTTGTACTTATAAGTAAAATCACCTCACTGTAAACTTGCACTACAGTTATAATATTACACAACCTGAGCCACTTTATAAAGCGTGTATTTACATATGATGACGATATCATTTTTAAGATGAAATGCAGCAAAATATGTTTATTATATTATACAGGTAAAACTTTAAACTTCATTTAATTAATCTATATTCTTCACTGGGACTGGCGTGAAGGATAGAATAATTAAACATGTATTACGAAGATAGTCTAATGTTCCTTAAACGTTTTGAAGAATCGGCGCTCTAAGCTTACAGATGGCTTAACGTCTATTACAGAACTGATTGTGTGGTGATCGGTTACTTGGAGAAAGAAAAGCAAGGACTGCAGGGGTGGCCTCGCCAATATATATTGAATATAAAACAGAAAGAGAAAATAACGACACAGCTAAAAACGCAGAGGCAAATTTCGACAAAAGTTAAACGCTTGTGTCATTAGCACGAGGTGGCACGAGGTGCACAAGGTGGCTATGCAGTGTCTGCAGCGGACGTGGCCATGGCATAAGATACCATATTGACATTGGCAGGCGAAGGGGCCACCAGTTCTTTCTCTGCCCAGGGCCGCCACAAGCCTAGAGCTGCCCATGAGTACTGCTGCAATAAATAATTTCATCGAAGGTCGCACACAATCACTGCGCCGTGAAACCCATGTTTAATAACGTGCTTTAACTATCATCATGAAAATGATACCACGTATACATCTCAGTATTTTAGTTATTCATAGCTGTAATATCATGAATGTAATGGATTCTGTGCCCAGTCGGAGGAAGAGAGCCAGTTTAAGAAGCAAGTAGTGATTCACACACATAGAGAACATACAAAACAAAGCATTTAACGTGCTACTTTAATTACGGTGTGATTTGAGAAACTGGTTAATTAAACAATTTTAAGATGACGTTTATGATGTTCTACTTTAATGACAAAATAAACTACATGATTAAAGTGGAAATTTCGAGATTGAAGTAGACATTCCGTGCTTTTTTCCCACTGTGTGCCTATTTTTTTTGTCTGTACCCTAATAAGCTTTCATATGACACTCAGACAGTGGGCTACGACTCGCCTTTTCACAGCGACTTTGATATCTGAGCTTTCAAGTTTCTCCAACACGCTATGTCACTCGATCAACTTCCTTTTGTTGATTATACCATGGTTTATTTGAACAAATAGTATGTTTTTCCTTTGCCTCCACTTGGTATTCGCTGAAATTCTTATATTTTCCCCAGTGCTTTGTCCCATTTGTCTTTTCACAGAAGGCTGAGCTTAAGGGTGATTTATATTGATTTGCATATTCAAAGAGGCATAATTCTGGGAGGAGTTGGGGCGGGACATAAGGCGCGTGCACGAGCGTTAGTTTTTACGCTGCCCGGGATTTATGTAGCGGAAGAACGTGGAAGATGGAGTACGCACAGATTCCTGCATCTGGATTTTTCTGTGCATAAGCACATTTCGGCTTTTGTGCTTACATAATGTTTTAGTGCAAATTCTATGCACGCCGTTATGCTTGAGGCACCTGGAGTTTTGTGTGGATTTTTGGAGGCCTACTCCCTTTTCTGTGTGGTTCTTTATAGCAGAAAAACATAGTATTAATTAATTCAAGTAGCATTAACTATTGCAATGAGTTATTGTCATGCTATTCAGTTATTGCAAGCATCATTAGTAAGGATTATAACAAAAACTGTAAAGTATGAACATATATAACTCCAGTTGCTTGATTACCACACTGATTTCTTGAGCTGATTTTAAAATCCTCGTGTTGACATTTGAAGTCATAAATGGCTTTAGCTCTGCCCACCCCTTACTTCCAAGAACATTTCAATGTTTATACTCCAGAAGGCACACTATGATTATGAAATTCAGAAACACTTAACAATCCCAAGATATAATAAAACTGCTGTGCGTGACAATGTGATGCCTGGGTTATCCACAGTTGGCAAGCTACTCTGGAACCTGGGACATCAATAGATGTAAACCGAGGATGGACGTGGCAAAGAGAATACACACACAACAAGGGATGGTGCAAAGCATACTCTGTGCTTTTATTTCAAACAGTGTTCAACAACAGTAAGTTGCAGTGCAATCTTCTTTAAGTATATTAACCAATAAATAAACCATAATAAAAACAGTGTCTATGGTGGAGATTAAAATGCCATAAATAAATAATCCATAAATAGGTTAAAATCAAAGGTCTAAAACTCAGTCAGGATCAATATATAAAAACCCTCACAAGCCCTGATATATCCCTCTAAAACTGACCTTTGCTCTGCTCACCATTTCAGGTCTCTTCAACAAGGGGAGACATCCACCAGCAAGCACAGTCATCCTTCACTTTGTCTTGAGTCCCCATCACTGGCCCTCAGAATTTAACCTGAGTCATTCAGAGTACTCGGTCCTTTTTTGCGCTCAATAGGAGCGACCCTGCCTTGTGAGTGTCATCATGTCGCTCAGTTAAGGGCCACTTTACTACTGCTCGCCTCCACATTGGTGCACTGGCTCTGCCATGATCCTGCCACTCTTCTTTCATTTTCATTTTAATCTCCAGCTTCTTTTTTCTCATCTTCTTTTCTCATTTGGTTTCTCTTTGTATCCTGCTAAGGCTCCTCTTATATTTTAGTGGGTGTAGGGGCTTTAATTATGAACCCCAGAGCGCTAATGAGGAGACTGACTAAGCCTCGTACATCTATATGTGCATGCACTTTCAGCCAATCTCCTCATCAACATCCCTGGCCACTCAGCAATGCTACTGTGCACAGCTACAACTCACTGGAGCCTGAGCACTCTTTTTTTTTTTATTTAAACCTGTAAACTGCCATGGACCCCTAAACATGCTTTATCACAGGCAGTAAATATACTGTAATTACAGGGCCTCCAGTCGCTTGTATTATCTAGTTGTCAGTATGAGGGAATGACAGTGTGACTGCTGATATTGGTTTTTAAATTGTCACAATAATTATGATGAGCTGTTAGCAACTTCCCCCATCCTTTATCTCCTCTTGGTGTCCTGAAATGACACTTGGCATCGCCAACACTTTGATAAAGGTATCCCTACTGATTTTAAACTGGAATTACAAAGTCAGAGACATAAGTGTAACAGTGACAGTTTTTCATAATAGTAGAAATCATGAACAGTTGCTACAGGATTTAATTGCAGTGTAATATTAGTTATCATTCACTTCAAGAGTCTTATTTTTAAAAACACACATATTTATCCTGTATATATATATGTATTTTCACAGTATGCGCCGTCTCTTCATGCTGAATGCTCAGGAAGCAGAGGAAAGATGGCTAAAAAGAGAGTTGAGATTCCAGAATGCTTCAGAGTCTGTTTTACTCCTAATTTTAGAAAGGTACTGATCAAAGATAATCCCCAGAAGCAAAGAAGCCCCACTGTAGTCGCATTCTGTGGAATAAAATAGAAGGCAGACCAAGAACAATGGGAGCTTGTTTGTCTTCTGTGCAGGTGTAATCTTCTTTATATGCTGCTCCAGGAATGCCTGTGGAAGAACTGACTGTCTTTTAGGTAACTGACATGTTTAAAGACTCTAGCAGCCAGAATCCTTGCTTTCCATCTCACAAGACAGTAGCAGTATGCCTGTTTATACAAACCTTTTATGGTATTCTGTCTATTGGTCTGCAGTGTCCTTTAACAATCAAAATATGTATTTTATCTTTATTGCTAAAATGTCATTTACTTGGAATATGATTTGGTGAAGTTCAAACAAATGAAATATGAATAAAAAACATACTGTATAAGGACAGCACTAGTCAACATTCTCCAACCTCCCCTAAACTTTGAACATTTGTTAACATAAAATCATTTTGACAGATTCATCAAATTAGAGTGGAAGACAGTTAAAGCCAAAATAGTAAACTTGGGCATTACAAAAATTACTGTGTTTATTTCAGTGCTATTTTGCTTTTATTTTAGTTTGATCATATTTGTAAATGTGTACATGTCTGACCTATAACAAAATGGAATTCAGTTTTATGTTTTTCACCTTTCCAGATTCTTAATTCCAAGTTATATTGCTGTTTTTTTGCAGCTCCTGGGCCTCAATTTTATTTTTAGATAATTTGATGGCATGCTAAGTTATGTCACATACAATTGTACAGTGAGCTCTGGTGGCTAAGGAAATTCAACACTTTTGTTTAATGCAAATTAACTTCTCCCAGTTAGGTTCCATTTCTAAGCAGTTCATACTGTAAAAAGTATTTTGTGACATTAGTGGCTTTGGAAAGGCATGGCATATGTAATGATTAAAGAGTCTGTGCAAGAAAACCAGTAAATGGCATTCGTCAAGCAAAGTTAATCTGGCAGACTGCAATATCAAAATGATAGAAATTTTAACTCTGAAATCCTAGGAAGAGGATCAGACCTCCACAACTCGCATCCCTCCTCAGGCTTGGAAATCTTTGGCACAATATGTATAATACAAAATTTAATAATAATATATTATATATATTATGTAATATATAAATTTGACACTATAAATAATATGGATAGATATGAAAGACATTACCGTATATACTCGTGGATAAGCTGATAAGTAGAGACTCGATTTTACTATATAATTTCTGGTATTTTATAATGTTGGTAGTATAAGTCGAATGCGGAAAACTCACGCTATTGGTCCAAGAGATTATGATATGCTAATGCCCACCTGAGAGAGTAATCATGGAGTTTACTAATTTTTTTTTCCTATGTGGGTGTGCCAATGCGCTGTGCTCCTAATCTCTCTCTCTCTCTATTGTGCCTACATGACCACACGGTAATACCCGAACTATTCCAAAGCAACGTTTGCACTGATTTGTGTTTATTGTATCTCACACCTTCATACACTTTTATTGTAAGAGCATCCCTTTTCTATGATGGAGCATTCGATCAGAAGAAAATATGAAGCTGGTTTTAAATTAAACATCGTTGAAGTAATGAAAGAAATTGGTAACTGTGCTGCCGCAATAAAACCTGAGAAACTGATGTGAAATCGGAGGAGGCAAGAAGATGTAAAAAAAAAAAAAATTTAAGGGTCACATTTCTGAATGGGTGTATAAGTTGGGGTCTGATTTTATGATCGATTTTTCGGGTTTCAAGACCCAACTTATACGTAAGTATATATGGAATATTATAGATACAGTGGTGTGAAAAACTATTTGCCCCCTTCCTGATTTCTTATTCTTTTGCATGTTTGTCACACAAAATCTTTCTGACCATCAAACACATTTAACCATTAGTCAAATATAACACAAGTAAACACAAAATGCAGTTTTTAAATGATGGTTTTTATTATTTAGGGAGAAAAAAATCCAAACCTACATGGCCCTGTGTGAAAAGTATTTGCCCCTTGTTAAAAATAACCTAACTGTGGTGTATCACACCTGAGTTCAATTTCCGTAGCCACCCCCAGGCCTGATTACTGCCACACCTGTTTCAATCAAGAAATCACTTAAATAGGAGCTGCCTGACACAGAGAAGTAGACCAAAAGCACCTCAAAAGCTAGACATCATGCCAAGATCCAAAGAAATTCAGGAACAAATGAGAGCAGAATTAATTGAGATCTATCAGTCTGGTAAAGGTTATAAAGCCATTTCTAAAGCTTTGGGACTCCAGCGAACCACAGTGAGAGCCATTATCCACAAATGGCAAAAACATGGAACAGTGGTGAACCTTCCCAGGAGTGGCCGGCCGACCAAAATTACCCCAAGAGCGCAGAGACGACTCATCCGAGAGGTCACAAAAGACCCCAGGACAACGTTTAAAGAACTGCAGGCCTCACTTGCCTCAATTAAGGTCAGTGTTCACGACTCCACCATAAGAAAGAGACTGGGCAAAAACGGCCTGCATGGCAGATTTCCAAGACGCAAACCACTGTTAAGCAAAAAGAACATTAGGGCTCGTCTCAATTTTGCTAAGAAACATCTCAATGTCATCTCAATGATGACTTTTGGGAAAATACCTTGTGGACTGATGAGACAAAAGTTGAACTTTTTGGAAGGCAAATGTCCCGTACATCTGGCGTAAAAGGAACACAGCATTTCAGAAAAGAACATCATACCAACAGTAAAATATGGTGGTGGTAGTGTGATGGTCTGGGGTTGTTTTGCTGCTTCAGGACCTGGAAGGCTTGCTGTGATAGATGGAACCATGAATTCTACTGTCTACCAAAAAATCCTGAAGGAGAATGTCTGGCCATCTGTTCGTCAACTCAAGCTGAAGCGATCTTAGGTGCTGCAACAGGACAATGACCCAAAACACACCAGCAAATCCACCTCTGAATGGCTGAAGAAAAACAAAATGAAGACTTTGGAGTGGCCTAGTCAAAGTCCTGACCTGAATCCAATTGAGATGCTATGTCATGACCTTAAAAAGGCGGTTCATGCTAGAAAACCCTCAAATAAAGCTAAATTACAACAATTCTGCAGAGATGAGTGGGCCAAAAGTCCTCCAGAGCGCTGTAAAAGACTCATTGCAAGTTATCGCAAACGCTTGATTGCAGTTATTGCTGCTAAGGGTGGCCCAACCAGTTATTAGTTAGGTTCAGGGGGCAATTACTTTTTCACACAGGGCCATATAGGTTTGGATTTTTTTTTCTCCCTAAATAATAAAAACCATCATTTAAAAACTGCATTTTGTGTTTACTTGTGTTATATTTGACTAATGCTTAAATGTGTTTGATGGTCAGAAAAATTTTGTGTGACAAACATGCAAAAGAATAAGAAATCAGGAAGGGGGCAAATAGTTTTTCACACCACTGTAGGTAGGTAGATAGACAGATAGATAGTTAGATACACACACTATAGTATGAGAACACACCACAATAGTTAAAAAGGAAGAAAATTATAAAGAATGAAAATATCTGACTGGATAGTCACAGTGTGGCATTATGCAGACATATTGCTGTTGGTATAAAGGGGCCCCCATAGCATTTCTTGACTCACTTCTACCAAATATTTTTTCCACAGACAGTCTTCAGGGTTAGTGCGTCAGAAAGAGTATGTGTAGCATTATTTATAATGGCACTCAGTTCACTTTTAATTCACTCCTTCTCCATTAGAGGGGGTCCAGAGTATGTTCAATATCTGAGCCTGCCCTTTTAATAAGCATGTTGAGGTGATGCTACCAGTATAGCATACCACAGAGTTGTAGATGTGAAGGCAATCAAATAATAATGCTGCTTTCAATGAAATAATAAAAACAACAAGAATAGCCCTCAGTTAAAGTAGTTGGACACTCATAAATATCATAATGTTACTCTGTAATTTCATCCAAAACAGTTCTGTTTAAACAAGTTCCATAGGATTCCAAGCTGCTTTTGCCCTTGTTCAAAGAGTGGAGATTCTTTATCTCTAAAAGATACACCTCTGACCTGTCCATAGCTGAATTTCTTCCTTATACAGCTGAAGTCAACTCATTTTTTTTTTTTTTGGCGAGGTTTCCAGGGCAGTCATTTCTTTGTAGGTGTCCTTACTGGGCCAGCTAACCTCATGTGGTCTGCCAGGCTATCTTCTGGCATGTGAGTGTTCACATATGCTTCCGGTCTCCTCATTTAAAAGAGACTGCATTATGCTTTGAGACTTCTGGAATTCTTTGCTACATTCCTGTGTTCCACAAGAAGGAAAACTGAACTGTAAAAATAGATAAATATATCCAGAATTGATTTATTCCTTATATTTACCAGCTTATGCCACTCTGAACGTCCCTGACTGGGTCAGATTAAACTATAGTCTTAATTTGCTCTGTTAATAAAGTCAAACAATCAGCAGTAATGGGACAAGTCACAGGAGTGGGCAGATTCTGTCTACGCTGAGCTTGCGTGTTTTCTCTGGGTCACCATGGTTGTTTCCTGCTATATGCCTAAAATGGCTGGTCCCAGCTCATGCTTCATTCTAACTGTATAATGTCTGGCTCACTATGACCCTTCACTGGACAGGTTAGATCTGTAAAACTAGATGGATAGTTACAGCAATATTACATATCACAAAACAATGCCATATTAATTAATCAGTCTTTTTTTATATTCTATATAACAGCAGTGACATGAGTTGGGTTTTCTCTTAGGCTCAGTGCTGATGGATTTTATTTTGGTTTTTAATAACCTTGACTTTAGTTTTTACATAATATACCAATAAATATTGTTAAAATTATACTTGATAAGCACTCGGTTTATGTTCACCCGTACTTTCTCATGACTGCCAGCTTGTGTTTTAACAACAGGCAGGCTGTGGACAGATGGGCAGACACCCTTTTGCTCCTTGTGTTTTCTCACTCTACATTACTCTCCTCTACAGTAATTTTCACTATCAGCTATCTCATCACCATCTGTTGGTTCTGGAGAAGACAAAGCTTGGTGATTTTTTTTAGTAATAAAGACATTTTCTAAACTTTTCTTTGCTCTGGCTAACTTTCAAATTATGTAATATTCTTCAATAGCACTTACAAAGTAAATACTTTAACATTTTAGTTTAGTGCTTAAAATAAAACATTGCATCCACTCTTCAGACATCAGTATAGACTAATATATTTAAATGTTAAGTTCCATTGATTAGAATTAAGCATTTGCTTGTTGTTCGTGTTTCAGTCATTCCAATGGTGTTTCTCAATTATTTATGCACCTTGTTATATATTGACATGCTTTTTCCAGTAAAATCACTGCTTATATTCTAATGTGCAACAAAAATAAAATTGGCAGAAAATGATCAGCCTTCTGTTTTATACTTAGCCATCAGCAGGATTATTTTCATTGTCTGCTATAGCATAGAAATAAGAAAAAAAGCTTCAAGTTAATTAGCACGAGATAATGAACATCACGGCAGGTGCCATGGTGGCTCTGTGTATCAACTTTGCACTGGCAGACAGCATTAATCACTGATTCCAGCACAATGTTTGTGAGCTTGCATGCTGCTCTCAGCCCTAAATACTGCTCAGTCATTCCTGAACCAGTAGATGTTTCTTTTGGAAAGACAGCTTCAGGTTTGAGGTCTGTTCAGATTGAAAAAATGAAAAAAACAAGCTGCAGAACTGCTAACTGCTTCCAACACAGACACCAGACACCAGAACTCGGTAATGTGATTTGCTGCATGAAATGTCCTTTGATAAATCATTACACCTACAGTTATAATTTAATGGGAGAAAGACAACAAGAAACTGTGGTGAATTATAATGTCGTGAGAGAGCTAAAGGAATACAGGAACCAAGCAGCAGGAAAAAGTCAGGAGTCAAGGTATTGAAACAGAAGTAGGGCAAAGTAACATCTTAGTCAAAGTAAAAGGATGCAGCACAATTGTGGATAAGGGAATGAGATGGAATCTAGTGTGGGAAAATGAGCCAAAGGTGTGGGTAGAGAATCAGAGGTGGGGTGGTGAGTAGAGGTCTACTGGTGGGAAAGGAGCCCAAAACTGGGTGGGGATAGAATGAAAGAACAGAAAGGTTATGCTGCTGAGGTGGTGATTATGATCATGGACATTGGGTTAGGCAATACATAGAGAAAATTGATCAACAGTTCAAAATAAAAGTCAAAGTTAATCAGAGAGAGAGAAAGAGATTGGAAGCATGAACCTGAGTACAGCCATGCAATGGGTGACACCTCAGCACCACACTATTTCTGAAATAAGGCAAAGCAGAAGTGCCCATCTCTAAATAACCTTCATGTAAGTTAAATTTTATATTTGAAAACAGATTCAGAGCTAAAGTACATGTTTCTGTGTGCCACCATCTACAATAATCTTAAATAATTTGATAAACCTTGTGAAAGCTAGCCATGTGAATTTCCACGCACAGGTTACAAGATCAGCAGCTGCAGCCATGATGTTTGACATTCCCTGTGACTAGAAGTCATGTAATGTGACATTGGCTTTAAGTTATAAGCTGCAATCCTAGATTAGAAGGTAAAAAAAGTGGTGATTTCAGTATTAAGTCAAGTAATCAAGAGGGAATTAGGGGCTGCACATCCAAGATGAAATTCAGAAAGCAGTTTTTCCAAAAAGATTATAGAAGTCTTGACCATACCGATTCCTGGCATCATTTTAAGAAATTATATTGGGACTACTTGCATATAAACTACCGAAGTAAGTTTGATAGACTAAATATTCTCCTGTTGCTTGTAAAACCAGGAACAATTAGGAAGTGGAAGAAAGATGAATTAGTCTTCATTTTTTGGTTGTACCCTTGATGACTATCAACCAATGTGAATTTATTTTCTACCATGAAGAGGTTTGAGTCTTGTACATATCACTAACGGGTAAGGGAAGATTTTGTAGAAAGAAAATAAAATGTATGGCTTGCAATACTTTGCAATCAAGGTTCAAAATAAGAGTGCAGACTACTGTGACATAGAAACCCAGAGTCTTCTTGTCAGTATTTGATGGCTTGTTAATTAAATATGCATCCATAACTGCTTTCACAAAATTGTAGAACAGGGATTAAGAGCCTAATAAAGCAATGTTCTTCTTCTCAGCATTAACTCACTTTTAATTTAGTCTGTCAGCTCTGTATTGTGCAGCAGCAGGATCACTGTTATTCATGATGGCATGGAGGAACTAGTGTGGCACATCATTGTGTTGGAGATGGCAGGGGGCAGGGGACCCGACCAGGATGCCCGGGACTCCCAAGAGGACTGGAGGAAGGCTTACGCCTTCCCCAGACCATGTGGGGGCGACCGCCCTGGTACCTTTGGGGGCCACGGGTACAGAGCTTTGAAGCTCAACCCTGTAGGAGCCCGTGGTTACCGCCAGGGGGCACCCCTATGCCTTTGGAGCCCTGGACCTCAGCACTTCCGCCACACCTGGAAGTGCTGGGGGGAAGAGGAGCAGGGACACCTGGAGTGCTTCCGGGGATGCAGCCGGTGGAAGATTGTTGGAACACACCTTGAGCACAACCGGGGGAATATAAAAAGGGCTGCCTACCTTCATATGCAAGCTAGAGTCAGGTGGAAGAGGACAAGGTCTTGAAGGAGGCAAGGAGGCAGCCTGAAGAAGACAAGGCATTGATTTATGGCAAGGACTTCAGGGACTTTTGGGGTTTGTGTGAGCACTTTATTGTAAATAATAGAATGTTCATTAAATGTGTGTGGGGTGATTTACACGTGTCTGCTTGTCTGTGTCCGGGCCATCGTTCACAATTGACAAGGTGCACAAGAGTTTACAGGGGCCCATCAAACAGGACTGTTCTGTGACTGAAAGAAGGAGCACTTGACATGAGGTATAAAGGATAAATTAGGATTGCCTTTGCACCTGCAGCTTCCATTGTAGTACACATTCACTGTTTGTACACGATAAAGATGTACGGTATGTATCTAGTGTGAAATGCTTGAGTCTGGTGTACATCTTATGGAGATTCAAAGGGAGCATAATGGAGGATTTGGTGTATAACACCATCATTTACCTGTTTTCCACTTCCTTTACTCAGCCAAGAAGACCATGACCTGGATCAAGTCAATGATCCTATTTTAGACTCTAGCCTTGCCTCTCCCACTCCTGACCAGATAAAGCCCAAGACCTCACCCAAAATGGCATCAGCTGGCATCTATCTATCTATCTATCTATCTATCTATCTATCTATCTATCTATCTATCTATCTATCTATCTATCTATCTATCTATCTATCTATTGTTCAGGCTTTTTTCAAGATCCTTGAGAATAGTTCCATATTTCTTGCAGGTCCCATTTATATTAACTCCAGTTTATGAGCCCTGATTTTATCATCCAAATATTTTCTTTGTCCCATATTTCAGATGTTGCTTTTAGCTTCCACATATAAATTGGCTCCACTGTTACTGTGGGAGTAGAATGGAATCCTCAATACCATCATATAGAGGTTTCTGATGAATACAACTCCTGTTGTTCTCTGCAGTTTCATGCCTCTTAACCATGATTCAGACATAAATGCTTTCCATCTTAAACTTGGCAACCCTCCCAAAAAATAAAAAAAAAATGGTGACCAAGAAGAAAGGATACAGAGAGACAAATTTCAGATTCTTGGCCTTAGAGAAGGCGCAGAAGATAATAATTTCATGTCATTTCTTTCAAAGTTGTGACCCAAATGGTTTCAAACCAAATCTAATTTAATTTCACTGCTAAGGTAAATGATTACACAGGGTATGCACACCATTATGTTTTTAAGGTTCACAGACCACCACCTCATAATAAAAGAACCTTGTCTTCTTCTTCAAGAAGATTCATGCCTTAATTTTTTAACAGTGCAGTGTAGACATTTGGTGGGGCCTTCAATTGGGATGAAGCTTTTTTGTCCTTATGTGGTAAAGCTAAAGTTATGCCATGGTTTAGTGAACTCCAATTTCGACTCTCTAGAGGAGGATCTTGCAGTGATAGAGAAGTTCACCACCTCTAATTCCATCTTACATTGATGCACATTATATTCTTCTTAGGGCTTTTTGTGTTAAGCTGTAGTGTATCAATTTATACCTCGTAGTTCAGGGCCAATTTCATTTAATTCTATTTGCAGTCGATATCTGCTATTTTTAGTTAATTGAGATGTTATTTCAGGTGTTGTTCTTGACTGTTTATTGCATCCACCTTACATTAACTTTGTTTCTTTTATTTTGGCAATCACTTTACATACCATAGCTGCTGGTATTGGGGTATTGCTTATCTGTTTTGCTTTAACTGAGAGATGGATTCCAAGGGGGCTCCTTGATTGGCCACAGTACCACCTTGGATCACTGGAAGCTAAATCACATTTGGTCTATGGCCTGTTGCTGTGCTTGCTTTTTTAATCAACAATTGTCTCCATTTCCCACTATGCTTGGCTTTAACTGTTTTATGGTCAAAGGATGTGTGATGTCCTGGACCTGCAGCCGTGAGCATTTTCTTTCGTCTGTGACATCAATACTCATAAATGAGAATGGATCAGTAGTGAGAGAGCAGACAAGCAAGACTTTTTAATCAAAAGAATAGCGGTTTATTTAAATCAGAGAATAAAGGGCTCAGAATAGTACAAATAGTGTAGTTCAAATTTTCAATAAACTAGACAATAAATAATTCCATAAATTTCCTAAAATCATGCCATTAAATAAACTGTGTAGTCCAATAAGTAAAGTCAACAGATCCAGATAATCATTTTAAATCTTCCAGGTTGTGGAGAAGTAATACTTTCTGTTCTTTCATTCTATCCACATCAAGACATCGGACGTTTCTTTATCTTAGCCTGCTGCATCCACATAGACCCGAACTACCACAATCGCTCACAGTTCCCAGAACACCTTGCCTTGAATTGGATGAAACTACACCCGACATCTCATCCAATGCAGCCCAACACATCCCCGGTCTATCACACAAATACCCAAAATGCTGCCAGATTCCACAGTTCCTAGGGTGTCTTGTTCTTTCACGGATGCTGGTGGTTCTCACTCCTCTTTCTTTTCAAATTCCAGTACTGTCTCTTTCATCTCAGCTTGACAATACAGCAGATGCAAATATAACCACCTCATGAAGCCTCCATGCAAGCCTTGCTCACCCTGTCCCAGATACCTCTCCTGTAAGTGACTGTTATTCTCTCTTTGTCATTTCACCAACAAACAGCAAATTTAAATGTACTTCAATAGCCCTATTATTCAAAGAAACCTGGTTTCTAAAATGCTACATAAACACTTATGCCGGTTAGAGAAATCAGGTTATTGGCCTCTGAGAAACCCTTAACTGAGTTACTGCTAAGGATTTTGTTGTCTGCACATGTCCTTTGACTATGTCAACACACACATGTGTTTGCTTCGCACGCACTTTTCAACAGCCATGGGTAGAAGCATCCAAAAAGTACATTTCCAGAGGCAAATGTTTGGGCAATTGCATTATTCCTTCTCCTGGCTGAAATAATCTGTCTCAGTATTTCAGAAATCAGTAAATTCATGTTGATGAGCTGAATGTACAGCAACAAATTCTCGAGGGCAGTAGATGTTGTTGTGCGAGGCATTGTACTGGATCCATATGAATGTTGGGGCACCAACCTGGCTGCTCCATTTAATCGTTCAAACAAAAATAAACTCAAACAGTGCTTGATGGTGTAAATAAATCAGCAGTCTCACAATGCCTTTCAGATCTGAATTGGAGCTCTGTCTCTGTCGCCTGTCAGTCCATAATAAAATGCCATCTTCTGTAAGCGTTTCGATTATGCAGTCTTCCAAACAGAAGGGGCAGAGTCAGTTGCCCTAATTAGGCAACTTCTCTGTGCTTTGGGGACAGAAAGGAATGATACCATTAGAGAAAGTACCCTCTGGGTTGGTATTGCTTACCAAGGATGAGCCAGCAGGGTGATAATCAGATGCACATGTGTGATGTAGGGCAGCATGTTAAAACTCACATGCATTTTGCAGTCCGCTTACTTTTGAAATTAATGAGTAACCTAATGAAATACTTATCTTACTGGAGTTAAAATACCTGTGCTATTATAATTCCAGCAGCATAGTGTGTAAGGCACAAATACCAAGATGCTGCCCCTTTGCAGGGCTCAATCGCACAGTCAAGAATAAAAGAGTATGGTAAATAAAACATCAGTGTGACTAAACATAGTTATAAAACACAAGAAAATGACCTCAGACATCATTCTTATTTTCTCTTTTTTTATTAGTTTTATTGAATTTTTTAAAATTAAATAACACTCCATACACATAACTTGAGTTTTACAAAAAGAAAAAGGTTTGAAACAAATCAATCCCAGCCCCTGAGAAAGAGAGCTAGGCCAGTAATGTAAGACTTTATGCTAGTAAAGACAACAAGAACAACAACATTTATTTATATAGCACATTTTCATACAAAACAAAAATGTAGCTCAAAGTGCTTTACATAATGAAGAATAGAAAAATAAGAGACACAGTAAGAAAATAAAATAAGTCAACATTAATTAACATAGAATAAGAGTAAGGTCCAATGGCCAGGGGGGACAGAAAAAACAAAAAAAAAAACTCCAGAAAAAAATTAAATCTGCAGGGATTCCAGGCCATGAGACCGCCCAGTCCCCTCTGGGCAGCTGAGACAAATGAATAGATAAAATAATAAATTAATAAAGAGAAATGGAGTAAAAGAGGGGAGAGAACCTGCTTCCTCAAGTTAAATGCTTACTCTAAAATGTTATTGATTAGATCCTGCCAAGTTTTGAAAAAGTTTTGTACAGATCGTCTAAGTGTGATTTAGATTTTTTCCAGTTTTAAATAGTATATAACATCACTTACCCACTGACTTAGAATAGGTGAGTTAGGATTCTTCCAATTGAGCAAGATAAGTCTACATGCCAATAGTGTAGTAAAAGCAATTACAGTTTGTTTGTCCTTCTCCACTTTAAGCCCATCTGGAAGAACACCAAACACAGCTGTTGGTGGATTAGGATGGATTGTGACATCCAAGCTGTCTGAAAGGCATTTAAAGATTTTGGTCCAGAATGATGTTAATTTGGTACAGGCCCAAAACATGTGACCTAGTGAGGCCAGAGCTTGACTGCAGTGTTCGCAGGTTGGATCTTGCCCTGGAAACATTTTAGACAATTTTAAACGAGAAAGATGCACTCGATATATAAGTGTAAGTTGAATAATTCTATGCTTTGCACATATGGAGCTTGAGTGAATTTTGTGCATTGCTGCCTTCTACTCCTTTTCTAAAATATTGAGTAAGAGTTCCTTTTTCCACTTTTCTCTTGGATCTTTGAAAGGGAGGGACTGTAAAATAGTTTTATATATTACAGAAATGCTGTCTGAGTCCTTGAGACTGAGCAATATTTTTTCCGCCATAGAGGTAGGTGTGAGTTGAGGAAAATTGGGCAGGTTCTGTTTAAGAAAGTTTTGAATTTGAAGGTAGTGAAAGAAATGTGTTGCTGGTAAGTTACATTTGGAGTGTACTTGTTCGTAGGACGCAAAGATGTTGTCTATGTACAGATCTCTAAGTGATTTAATCCTGGATGTTTTACAGGTATTAAAAACTGAATACTTTTGAAAGGGTGGGAAAAGGTGGTTCTCATACAGAGGTACCACAGATAAAATCTTCTCTATCTTAAAATACTTCCTACATTGATTCCAGGCATTCTTATTTTCTAATTGATGATATTTAATTCCTTTTTCCGAGCTTAGTGATGTCAGAGCGTTTTGACAAATAAGAACTCCAGAAGATTACTTGATCATTGTATTTTTAAGAAACCAGCTTTCTTCGTCAAATTTATTATTCACCTTAACTCGATTATGTGTGTACATGTAAACACAGTGAAAGACTTCTCCCCTGTAGCACTAACCTGCCCTGTATTTCATGGTTACCCCGACTCTCCACTGGAGCCTGCTGAGTACTGGGACAATCAATCGGTGATTGTCTAATAAACAAGCGTTTGTTCTGAGATGTAAGTCAGACCACCAGGCTGTGCTAAAATCTATACAAATCAATGAAAAAAAACATTCCCTGCTCCGGACTTGTTTCATCACATGCGGCCACTGATTCTATTACTTTTTATAACAGTTTTAATTTATATGCTGATTATATAAATGACAGGGAATCCAAAACATTTGGTGAGGTGTAGGCATTTTAAGGATGAGAGTGGAGCTTGGGAATAAGTTTTATGGGTAATGGGGTAATATGTGGGTGGTAAACTGAGTGAGGTAAATGTTTATCTAAGCCCAATGATATTCTGAGTTTGCCAACTGTTGTATTCATTCTCTTATTCTTTGTTGATCTTAATCAATACAGGCATTAACATTTTTACTTAGTGCGCAGGACCTTCGTCACTGATATCAAATACATATAATCCTACTTCAAGAATCATACTTTCTGTCCACTGTTGCTCAAAACAAATACTTTTGTGTCTTACCTGCTTCTTCAGCTTGCCCACAGAAGTGTGCTGAGCTTATTCTCTTCAGGAGGAGCTTGAAGAGCAATGCCATCAGTATCATTGGGATTGTTTTTTGGCTCCGCTCCCCTTCATATTTCCCACAGGTGTTTCAGCATGGCTTGTTTAAATAACAGTCTTTCCTGTGACCAGCCTGGAAACAAACTAGACTAATTTCTCACACTGAGCCAGGGCTCAGTGAAAGATTCAAGTGCAGTTTGGGGGGCCATTAAGGGATTTATCCTAAACATCACTATAGCATTTCCTCTCATAACATTAAGCTTCTGTTTAATGCCAAATAATCTCTGAGAAATCGAATCCAGACTTTCCCTATCAAAAAGAACATACATCTGTAGGTTGAAAAGGATTATGAACCACAGATTGATTAGGTTATGGTTGAACTTCATTTTATTTTAACTCAGATGGCAGAATTTCTGATCCATCACATTAAGACCTGTTACTATATTATAGGTGCCAGTGTCAGGTTCAATAACATACTTGCACTATGACTTTATAAAGTGTGACACATTTGCCACATTTTCTTCAGTTAGATGCTGAGCCAGATTTATTCCTACTAATCCTCAAATTAATAAAGAATTCCACGCTTATTTTACAGTTTGGCTTTCTGATATTCCTAAGCATATTCTCCCTGACATGCAAGCCTTTCTTGACAGTCTCTCCCTGACACTTCTTATTGTTGGTAAAGATTCTCTATCTTGGTAACACCTGATTTTCTTAGCTGAATTCAAGGAGGCCATGGACTACATGGCAGGCAGAGTTGTGATGTTTGGTGGACTTCCATCAGAATTAATCTCTCTCTTCTAGAAACAACTATCTATTCCTCTTTTTAAAATGATCACTGAGACAACCTTTTCCAATTATCTGAGTCCAGGAGTTAATATGGCTGTCATTTCATTGCTACCTAAGGACTTTGCTTACAGGCTGAATCTTGTTTTGGTTATGTTTTAGAGTTTTACATGAAAACAACTTTATTATGCTTCATCTTCATATTTCAAATTGACTTAGATTTTTAAATAGTACCAGCAATGCACTCTAAGGCTCTGATCAAACAGTGTAGCAAATCTGATGAAGCTAAATGAACAAAATATTTCTTGATGGTTTGGTGTGTATATTAATATTGTAGAGCTCCATCGGAGCCCATTGGCTCCAACTCAATGGATTTTTATTTTTTACAGCACTCTTTTAGGTAGCTCACTGTCCTTTTAAGTGTGACTTGCTGTTAATGTACTAATTAGAATTGATGCAACTTTGCCACTTTCATAGCATTCCATGCAGCTGACTCTGAAGCTGCTCATTTGTATTAGGGAGTGCCAGCACAATAGTGTTGGTGACTGTTCATGATGTTATGCCTGGGCTGATACAACTTGTCAGAATCATTACATTGCACTCCCTTTGAAGTTTGTGTCCCTAGCAAGCACTTCCAACTCCCTGAAACGCCACACAAACTCCTCAGAAGAGCTATGGTCCTACTGCTGGGGACAAAGGCACACAGGTAGAGGTCTTAAACATTTCTTTTTTTTCTATTACTATCTATCTATCTATCTATCTATCTATCTATCTATCTATCTATCTATCTATCTATCTATCTATCTATCTATCTATTATTTGTATTGAACTTATTAAAAGCAAGTAACATGCCATACAAACAAGCAAAACTTAACAAAACTAAATTCAATTCAACCCCCACCCAAGGGAAAGAGAGGAAGGCCAACAGCCAGAGTAAAACTTTTAAGAGTAGAAAAAGGAAGGAGAATCTTATTCCACAATACAGAAGCTTATTCTAAAATGTTATTAATTAGATTCTGCCAGGTTTTAAAAAATGTTTTGAACATTTTTTGAATTTCAAACAGTATATAACATCAGTTACCCACTGACTTCAAAGTGGTGGGCTAGGATTTTTACAGTTGAACAAGATAAGTCTACATGCTAGTAGTGAAGTAAAGGCAATCACCGTTTGTTTGTCCTTCTCCACTTTAAGTCTGTCTGGAAATACACCAAACACCACTGTTAATGGATTATGAGGGACTGTGACACCAAGGCATTTAAACATTTTGGTCCAGAATGATGTTAATTTGGTTCATGCCCAAAACATGTGGCCCAATGAGGCTGGAGCTCGATTGCTCGATTCAAAGGATGGATCTTGCCCTGGAAACATTTTGGCCAATTTTAAACAAGATAAATGTGTTCATTAAAAGATTTTAAGTTGAATAATTGTATGCTTTGCACATGTGTAGCTAGAGTGAATTCTGTGCATGGCTGCCTTCCACTCCTTTTTTGAAATGTTGAGTAAAAGATCGTTTTCTCACTGTACTCTGGAATATTTGAAAGGAAGGGACTTTAAAAATGCTGTCGGAGTCCTCAAGAGTAATCAATATTTCTTCTGGGTTAGAAATAAGTGGAAAGTGTGGAAAATTGGACAGCTTTTGTTTATTAAAGTTTCTGATTTGGAGATAGTGGAAAAATTGTGTTGATGTTAAGTTAAATTTGGAGTATAATTGTTCGTAGGATGCAAAGACATTATCTATGTACAAATCTCAAAGTGATTTAATCCCGTACGTTTTCCAAACTTTAAAAATGGTGTAAGTTTGAGCGGTAAAAAAGGTGGTTATCATATAGAGGTGCCACAGATAAAAGCTTCTTTGTCTTGAAGTACTTCCTACATTGGTTCCATATTCTGAGTGAATGAAGCACAATTGGGATGTTAGTATATTGACGATAACTTGTATTTACTGGGGTACAAAGCAGGGAATATAAAGAAGTACTGCAGACCATTTTATTTCTATTGCAGACCAAGCCTGTGTGTGTTCATCTATTAATTTCAATGTCCAGGTTTTTATAGCTTGTATATTTGTTGCCTAATAATAAAACTGAAAGTTAGGTAGTGCCATGCCACCTTTTGCTTTAGGACATAGTAGGGGTTGCCCTTTGCATGCATGGAGGTTTTGAATTCCAAATAAATGAGGTTACGATTGAATGTAATTTCTTAAAAAATGAAGGTCTTGAACTTTTCTTTATTAGGTGGCACAGCATAGATGTTGAGTGCTGTGTAAGTGTAAGTGGAACAGCAGACATGTTTAACGCTACACTTCTGTGCATTGATCTGTCATCATAATTGGGCAGGTGAACCTTCTTGTGTGGTGTTGCAGATGTATAGGTCACTTGGCTGTCTTTCCTGAACTGACACTGCAACCTGTACAACTGTAAGTGTAAAATCTAAAACATTCCCTGAACCAGATGGTGTTCACTTTTCCCAGAAGCGCTTGAAAACTAATTTATAAACCCCATAGCAAGACTACGCTGCCCATTTTATCTTTGTCATGGTTTTAGTATGCATCATCCATATATTTTTCTGTTAATCAATTTTAACTTATATTTTACCCTACACAGTGGGTGCTATCACAAAGCAGTTCTACTAAGAAGTTCACATTATCAGTCAATCAGTCTTTTTGGCTCTCTTTCTCTCTAGGTCGATCCATGAAGGCTAACTCTTGTCATAATGTTCAAATTGTAAGTGAAGACCCTGCGTTCCTCTTTAGAGTTGCTGTCTCTGCATTGAACTCATTTGTAGCCAAGTCCACTGCTCTGTACGGGGCTTTTGCTGACTCTGCTGTACAGTCTTTTATATCAGGCCACTTTTAATGCCATTGAAGTATTGTTCTACAATTTTAGTGAAGTGTTTCCAGCCTGTGCCCAGTCTCTCCATATATTTTCATGTACATTTTTATTTGTATCTTTAATGATTATTTATGCCTCTGACACCCACTTGTAATCTAATACTAAGTGTACTCCTGTTAGCTTTGCAAAGTGCTTAGTGATTTTTTGTTCTGTGGCGGTGTGAAGCTAACAATAAGCCCTGATTGACTGCTTTATAGTAATTTATATTGCCTGAAATTTGTGTTTTCTTTAATGAGTTGTTTAACAGTGTTTAAGATGAGTTACACTGTATATTATAAGCATTTATTAATCAGATCAGACAGTAGTACCTGTCACTGTGATCATAAAGAACTTTGCAGACCAGATCAAGTAGGCTCAAGGTGAAGTTCTGAGTCATCCTAGAACCCAGAAAAAAAAAAACACCAAATGCCAAAGGTATCAAAATGAGACATTTAGTGCCAAAGATAAATTCAATAGTTGGTTATATAAATAAAATAACACAATATATGTCAACAAGGAGGGTAAACAACAACCTCCTATAGCACCATTGGCCCTAACTAAAAAATGTCTATCCCATATGGCAACTGGCTCACCAGTCATAAGTATGTCTCACAACCTTCCTTCACTTTGCCTCTTGTACCTCTCACTTACAGTAGATCACTGGCCTCACTTCCTCCCACCAGTTGAACCTTTTTCCATTAATCGTCTCAACTCTAAGTTCAATGGTCACGCAGCTAAAAGGGACTTTTAAGTCCCATTCGTCCACTACTTTCAGTTGGCCCTTAGGAAATATTTCAGAATCTGAATCACTTTATTGCTAGCATGTGAGACATACCAGAATTGACTTTGGTTAGGTGCAAAATCACGAGATATATTACCAACTCAACAAAATACAATTTCAACTGATCATCAACCTGACTTTGTCTAAACCACTATACAAATACAACAGTTTCTTGAACAAAATATTTACAACTTCAATAGTTAAATAAATAGAAAAACTATACAAAATAATATAGATATCAAATGGTACAAGTTGAGCATGTATGAAGTATTTACAAATAGGCAAACTGCACAGTTACCAGTTATACTGTATGTTGCAAAAACAGTTAGGAGCAACCTTATGTAAGTTTATTTAGGATGTAGTTCAGGTCACAATAGACCTGTATCTCTTTGTGATGGCAATTTAATGAAGAGATGGCTGCTGGCATTGGTGGAGTCAGTTGCAATCTTTGCTGCTCTCTTTTTTGCTTTGGTGATGAACAGATCTTTTAATGTGGCAGACAATAGCCAATAATTTTCACAGCAGAACAAATAACCCACTGCAACCCAGTTTTAGAAAGAGACAAGGCAGAGGGAATCCAAACGATGATGGAAGAGGTCATAATAGTCTCAGTGATGACTGAGTAAAAATGTGTTTATATATACCTTGATATGCCAAGCTTCTTAAGCTGGTGAAGGAAGAACAATCTCTGCCTGGCTTTCTGGATGGTGGAGGTGATGTGCTTGTCCCATTTTAATGCATTAATGAAAGTAGTCCCCAGGAATTTAAATGACCGAACCACAGACACAGTCTGACCATTAATTTTCAAAGGTGAACAGTTAGTGACTTGTCGGCAAAAATCAATCCTCATTTCCACTGTCTCAAAAGCATTGAACTCCAAGTTGTTACAATAACACAGTTCTACAAGATGGACCACCTCTCTTCGATATTAAGACTCGTCATTATTAGAAATGAGATCTAGTACAGTTGTGTCATCTGCAGACTTCAGGATTTTTACAGATTTCCCCATGGGCCTACAGTCATTTGTATAAAGTGAAAACAAGAGGGGTGAAAGAACACAGCCTTGGGGAGAGCCTATGCTAATTGACATTGGATCTAACATACAGTATTATAAGGGCCTAGTCTCACATATTGCTTCCTACTTGTCAAGAAACTCATAATCCACTGACAGACTCCATAGGGTATACCTAACTGGACTAGTTTACTGTAAAACAACTCTTGAATAATGGCATTGAAGGCTGAGCAGAAATCCACAAACAAGACCCTCACATACAGTAGGTTTTAGAGAAATCCAGGTGCTGAAGAATGTAGTGGAGACATAAATTAACTGCATCCTCCACTAAGAGATTTGCTCTACTGTATATGGTAGGAAAGCATGAGACATTGTAATATTTTCATAACCACCGAGCTCAAAGCAACTGGCCTATAGTCATTGAGTTCAGAGATTTGTTTTCCTTCTTAGGAACTGGAATGATAGTGGCTACCTTACAGCAGTCTGGAACTTTACCCAGCTGCAGGGAGGTGTTGAATATGTCAGTGAAGACAGATGCTAACTGGTCTGCACTATGTCTCAAAGTACCAGGAAAGACTCCATCAGCTGCTTTCCTAATAGTCTGTTTCATGAAAAGTTTTTGTACCTCTTCTTGCTTCACGGAAAGTATAGGGTGGAGTTTAGAGGAATGACTGGGAGGAAGGGAAGTTAAAAAGGTGAATTGGACTTGAGTGAAAGGGGGATAGTGACATTGAAATGGTTGAAAAGGGGGGGAATGTTGATATAGGAGGCAGAGGTTCGGAGTTCAAGCAGGGTCTCATGTTCTTATCAAACCTGCAATAAAACACATTTAGGATGAGGAAGAGGCTTGGGAGCACATCTGCCTGTAATTTGTAAGTTTTTTTAGACAACCCCACACTGCCTAGCTGTTACTGTTACGTCCTTTCTCCAGTTGATCTTTATAAATGGCTTGTGCAGCTTTCAGAGCTTTATTAAACTGCTGCTTGCAGATCGATATTCATTCCTGTTCCCAGACTTGTAAGCCTGGTCCTTAGCAGTTCTGTGAACACTCAGATGCTTGATGAACCATGGCTTGTAATCATTGTATTTAACAAGGGTCTTCTTAGGAAGACACACATCCTCACAGAAGGAGATGGAAGATGTTACAATATCAGCATATTCACCTTTGCTGCTACACTAGTCTTCCATAGCGTTCCAATCCGTGGAGCCTAAACAGTCCCTCAGCCTTTCAAAAGCCACATTAGTCCATCTGCAGCTAATAGTCCAGGTGGGCTTTGACTGTTATAGTTTCCGTTTATAGCTGGGAAAAAGCATAATTATGGCATGGTCAGAGTTGCCAAGAGATACATGGGAAAAAAGGCAAAATGCCCCTTAATGTTGTTGTAAAAGTGATCCAATGTTCTGCCCTCATGTGTGAGGCAATTGATCAGTTGGCAGTATCTGGGCAGATCATGGTTAAAATCCCCCATAATGAAAATGATAGTACTGGGGAATTTATTTTTCAAATGATAAATGTTATCAGCTAGCAACTGTTGTACCAACTGAGCATTCGCATCAGGATGAATGTAAATACCAACCAGTATAACAGAATGAAATTCCCCGGGTAGATAGAATGGCTTGCAATGAATGACAAGAGCTTCTAAATCAGCAGAGGGAAAAGAAAGAATTTTCGACACATCTCTGCATCAGCTGTTGTTTGCAAACATGCACACAGTGCCACCTCATGATTTGCCACAAAGTCCACTGTGACGGTCTGTTCTGAATAATTGATATCCTGCCATTCGAACAGCATTGTCCGGCAGATCTGAAATAAGCCTTGTTTCAGTAAAACAGAAGGCAGAAATACAGTCAAAATCTTTGTTAGTCCTAATCAGTAACGCCAACTTGTCCATTTTATTGACAAGCGAGTGAACATTTAAAAGGCAGATTGCTGGGAGTGAAGCATGAAAGTCTCTGTGTCTCCGGCACATCAGAGCAGTCCACTTACCTCTGTACCTCCTGGTGAAGTGTGATTGATGGGCACCATTCCTGCAGGCAAATGGGGAAAACTTCTATGGTAAATCTCCCTCATTGCAAACAAACATAGGAAATAAATCAGATGGAACTAAGTCCCGTATGTTCAAAAGCTTTTCAACAAATAAAAGTAATTCCTGAAGTCTACAAAAAAACACATATTCACCACTCGGTATACATACAGAACAAACACAACTGAAAACTATGGCAGCCCATTTGGCAGACAAGCACAACAATATTTCTTGTGTCCCAGACATCACATTGAAGCTTACGGGCCATATGGCCTACAAAGCCTTTTGAGTCCCTGACACTCCTCTGCTCTAAGCATTTTTTTAAAGGCCAAGAAAACTACAGGTGGCCTGGCTACCATAGTACGTAGCAGATGTGGTAAGCGGGCCAAGTGAAGCAAGACTGAAATGGAGAGTGCCCACCCTTGCACTTGTCTTTGTGCTAAACTAGCTAAACGCCCTGTCCCATTACCTGATTTTTTTTTTACAGCAATTTTTAGTTGAATACTTCATTTACTTCAGTTGTGTAATTTGACATCCTCTAGTGACAATATCAGTAACCGCAGTTTTCTTATTTGACATCCCTTCTGACTAGAAGTTGTGTAATGTGGTGCTGGCTTAAGATGGTAGTACTTTACACTCTGAATCCAGGTTCAAACATTATCCTCCAGCTCCAAATAAGGATGTACATTGAAGATGGACACCAGAGGAAGAAGCGAGCCAGGGATAATAGCCAGTTACTTGTTTCCTGCTGTTCTGTTTTCAAACTGTCACACCTCCACAAGGTTCTTGTGCTACATTCCTCTGGAAATGGTTCAAGTTCCTAGTCAGAATTCTCAAATGGAACACCCTATTAAGTTGGATTTCGAACTTGGAAACTCAAGGCTGGTAGTTAAGTCTGAGTTTGTCTGACTTCAGATCATGACGCCAATCTAAAATGGCGATGTACACCACACATTTTAATGAGAGCTCCTTTATCATACTGTTTATTAGCACTTGGGTCTATGCCCAAGTGTCTCATTAAATCAGTCATACACAGAGTACCATCTAACTTCTATCTGTGAACAAGTTACTATAGTGTTTGGATACGTGAAATACCACGCAATGTGTTGTTATCAACTGCTGTTTATTCCGAAGTAGCAAGCACAATTAATGTTTTCCTGGATGTGTTCTTATTGGTTTTCTGAATGTTTTGCTGGAATGCAATCAACTATGGTGTGACATCATTCCCAGCTTCGATATCCAACTTCCAAGGTAAATGGAATGCAGCATTGTTCTTCTTCTTGTTCACTTCCTGTCCTATTTCTTTTTCTAAGTTTATGACTGTTTTGCCTGCATAACTGACAGGACAGTGCATTTGTTACCTGGTTTTCAAGAACCTCAATTAGTATACACACTGCCACGTTCAGTGTCCCCTTCAGAAAGTACTTTCATTTTTTTGTCCTGATTAGTTCAGTCCTTCTGCTTCTGGGTCACTGAACTCTACTGAACATCTCATCTTTCTCTCCATTCTCTTAAAGTGCTTTGTCAACTTCACCTCTTTTCTAACCTGTTAATGGAGTTCAAGTCATTGGGTGCCGGTTCTTGTCGCGAAAGGGCTGGGCATAAGGTTGAGTCCAACTGTGGATGGGACATCATCGGATCTGAAAGCACATTTATGCACATACGTGCATTCACTCTCAACTCAGATTCAGAGTTACTAGAAAACCTAATATGCCTTTATGAAGTGGATGGCAACTACAGGTATGAGTACCCACAAAAATATCAATGCAGGCACTAGGAGAGCATGCAGACTACATGCTGGCAGTGCCCCAGGCCAACATTCAAAAACAGCAGCAGTAACCATCACAGATCTTTGTCCATCTCCAGACTTGAAGTGTAATGTAATTCTCACAGAAGAAACTGGGAGCCAAAGGACTGAAAATGATGCTCCTTGAAAGTATTACAATAGACAGCAATTTCAGGTGAATTACTTTATCCTGAGATTTTTAAAGTACAAAAATTTCACATTCTCTGTAATGAACATTTAACAATATTAATCTTATTTTACATTGGATCTTTTTTATTGATTGCTCACAGTATATGCTTGACAGAGATTATGTTTTATGTTATGTAGTGTCTTTCATAGTGAGCAATTTCTCCAAACTGCCCTTTACATATAATAGTTACCAGTAACAGTTTGTTAATCTTGAGAAACCCATTTAATATTGAGGAATACAATACAGCTAATAACCTTAATGAGACTTTGTCTTATATGGTGACTGCTGTAGTGTACACTGTCACAGCTGTTCACAGTACAATGCAAGAAAAAAATTATCTGCATGTAACATATAGTCAAAGACATTAGCAAGAATCACATAAAAGGCAAACTTGACTTGCAACAAAGTCCATGCTCCAGAATGCTGCAGAAAGAGACGGATCTTCATCCGGATTTGGAGCATAGGGCTACACTTTGTAGGCCCAGGAGGATTTCAAATACAGACTATGCAGACTTGCAAGGTTGTCCATATTTGAAATCCTCCACAAACTGCACCTCCAGATCCTACAAACATCTAATCAAAATGCTGATGAGTGTGTCGTGTTACCAAGATGGATGAGCAGGTAAAGACTGGTGTAATTAAATTGGCCATGGCAGGAAGGTGATTTCAGCACTGTGGTCTAATTACTTCATTAGCTCTTAATGACAAAGAAGATGGGGCTGACAGCAAATACAACAACAGTGCCAGGATAAGCTTTCAGGTCTTTAGGATTCTCCTTCAGCTGCCTTCTGAGCCTGCAAGAGCACAACAAACAAGATTAGGATATTAGTTCTGCACTTTCCAACCAAATCAATCCATCCTAAAAATAAATCCAGCATAGTGTCTGAAAATGTATTTTTTCAGAGCTTAACCTTGTCCTCAGTTGTCACTTAACCTTGATTCCAGATGCTCCTTGACTCTACACACTCCCATCAACCAACTGTCCTCTGTGTTCCAGTTTGACCAAGCACCACAACTACAAGACTGACAGATGAACATTTAAATGACTCCAGAAGAGTGAAACTAAGTGGCTACACTCCATCATACACCTCTCTTGTTGACTTTATGTAGTGCCAGTCATCTGACTAACTAAAAAACACATCACACATGCAACTGGACATGTGATTATTCTTGTGAAGTGAAACAGTGACAATAACAAAATGACAAATGAATAAGTCATATCTGTGTATTTGTAATTGCATTGATTTGTTTTGACCCTCCCCCCACCCGAAGACGGAGGGAGGCCACCCTCTCGTCCACCGGGGTAAACCCCAACGCACAGGCTTCAAGTCGGGGGGCAATAAGCATGCCCTCACCTGCTCTGCGCCTCTCACCGGGGGCAACTCCAGAGTGGTAGAGAGTCCAGCCCCTCTCAAGGAGATTGATTTCAGAGTCCAAGCTGTGCGTCGAGGTGAGTCCGACTATATCTAGCCGGAACCTCTCAACCTTGCGCACTAGCTCAGGCTCCTTCCCCTTCAGAGAGGTGACATTCCACGTCCCAAGAGCCAGTTTCTGTAGCCGAGGATCAGACCGCCAAGGTCCCCGCCTCCGGCCACCACCCAACTCACACTGCACCTGACCTCCTTGGCCCCTCCCATAGGTGGTGAGCCCATGGGAAGGAGGACCCACGTTACCTCTTCGGGCTGTGCCCGGCCGAGCCCATGGGTGCAGGACCGGCCACCAGGCGCCGCCATCGAGCCCCACCCCCAGGCCTGGCTCCAGAGGGGGGCCCCGGTGACCCGCGTCCGGGCAAGGGAAAACGTCGTCCACAGTTTTTATTCTTCATTGGAGGTTTGTTGAACCGTTCTTTGTCTCATCCCTCACCTAGGACCAGTTTGCCTTGGGTGGCCCTACCAGGGGCATAAAGCCCCGGACAACATAGCTCCTAGGATCATTGGGACACACAAACCCCTCCACCACGATAAGGTGACGGTTCAAGGACGGGGGGGCTGAGGATAAAAACTACAAAGTCCATGGCTCCCTGCTGCTCTTCGGGACACTTCCATACTGCAGGGAGGGCTCCATCTGGTGGCCTGGGGGTATTGGCCGGGATGACAAGCCGGCCAAATACCACACTGCCCATTCCAATTTAGTACAAACTTACTTAAAAACAAAAAGTAAACACTATAAGAATAACATAAGATTCTCAAAAACTCAAACTAATTGAGGGGCACCCAAGGTTGGAACTTATACAGGAAATGTTAGGCTCAAGACAGGAACTTGCAATGGACAAGCATCAGTCCATCACAGAACCACTGTCACTCCTACCCACACAGGAACAACCTGGAGTTGCCAATTAACCTAACTAAGATATAATGGAGTCCACACTCAGACACAGACAGTCATAAAACACTAAATGGTTTACAGATTCACATTCTTATAAGCTTATCATAAGGTCTGAATCTACAGCCTTATTCTATTAATTACTCTATTCAGTCAATAGTACTTTTGACAGCACTGCTTTCACCACATACAGTGCTTATAAATCATATTCATCAATTGGAAGTGTTTGCATTTTAATATTATATAACATTAAATCACAATGCATTTAATTTTTCTATTTTGACACTGATCATCAAAAAACAGACTTTTCAATGTCAAGTGAAAACAGATCTCTGTAAAGCAGTCTAAATTAATTACAAATATAAAACAAACAATTTTGTATTCAAATTAGTATTTAGTATATGCACCTTTGGTAGCCATGACAGCCTTCATTCAGTCTGTGTGTTTAAGTTTCTGTAAGCTTTGCACATCTGGACACTGCACTTTTACCCCATTCGTCTTTGCAAAACTGCTCAAGCTCTGTCTATTTCGTTGGTGCCTTGAGCAAAGCCCTTAACCTGCAATTGCTCCATCGTGAGTATGATATTAACCTGTATCCAGCCATGCATGTGGGCCCTCCAAACTGCAGAGAAAAACATGGGAGCTGGTGGCATAAGTGGCACTCCAGCCACCATAAAAAATCTCACACTGTTCCTTTCCATCTGAACGAGTGTGGTGCTGAGGTGTCACCCATTGTATGGCTGCACTCGGGTCCTAATCTGGGATCCTGAGATGGTTTGTCATGTGGTGGGTGCGGGAATGAGCTGTATCAGTGAAAAACTCCTAAACTCTCTCTTTCTCTCTGTCACACTGCATGGGCATCTCATGAGTGAACAAGCATTTTCAACTCCAGCCACAAATTCTCAGATGAATTGAGATCTGGACTCTGGCTCAGCCACTAAAGGACATTAACATTGTTGTTGTTAAGCCATTCCTTTGTAGTTTAGACTTTATAGTTGAGGTTGTTGTCTTGCTGGAAAACAAATCTTCTCCCAAGGCACAGATTTCTTGCAGACTGCATCAGGTTTTCCTCCAGGATCTCCTTGCATTTTGCTGCATTTATTTTACCCTCCACCCTCACAAGTCTTCCAAGGGCCACCAGCATCTCCATAGCATGATGCTGCCAACAGCAAGCTTCACGGTTGGGATGGTGTGTTTTTTGATAATGTACCGAGCTCAAACATGGCATTTAGTCTGATGGCAAAAATCAGACCAAAGAAACTCCATCCAACTGACTTCATAGTCTTCCATGTGCCTTCTGGAAAACCCTAGCCAAGTCTTTCTCTTCGCCACTGTCCCATAAAGCTGTGACTGGTGAGGTGCCCAGGCAACAGTTTCTGCAATCTGAGCTGCTGTAGCTTGTAACTCCTTCAGACATTTGAGGTCCCTTGGCGGCCTCCCTCACTATTCTTCTTCTTGCATGATCACTCAGTTTTTATGGATGACCTACCGTGTCCCATACTTTTTCAATTTCATAATGATTGATTTATTATCACTTACTTATTACTTGGCTGAAGTCTTTATCCAAGGCAACTTATGCATAGAGTATGAGATGCAATTGGTTACATTTCTTTTTTTACACACAGTGTAGAGGGATTTGAACCCACAACCTCAGCGTTTGAAATCAACGTGCAAAGCCTTAACCACTGTTCCTCATGCAGTGCGTCTCCTAAGGATATTCAGTGACTTGAATATTTTCTTGTCTTTGTCCCCCTTACTTGTGCTTTTCAATTATCTTTTCACAGAGTTGCTTGAAGTGTCCTTTTGTCTCGCCACCGGATTTTAACATACAGGTGTATTTCTACTACAGTCAATTGAAATCTCAGACAGGTGATCTCCACTGAATAATTATGTGACTTCTAAAACTAATTTGCTGCACTAGTGATCATATTGTTGTACTATATTATGGAGGTGAATACTTAAGAAATCAATTATTTTATTTGCAATTAATTAGTTTTTTTTATTTGTTTTCACTTTGAAATTAAAGGTTTTTTTTCTATTTATCAGGGTCAAAAAGCCAAATTAAATCCACTTGATTTTAATATTATCTAGCACATAATAAAACACTAAGGTCAGTGTGTACAGTTTCTCACAGTGATCTGATTGGTCATTTTGACTTTGCCGTGATTTGTCAGTTTGGCTTTGGCGATGTGAGAAAAGAGGAAGTACGAGTGTAAAGATGTATGAGCCATGGAGAAAGAGTCTCCTTCAAAGATGCCAAGTATAAAACCACACATCATACAAGAAAGGTGCCACACAAATAATGAAAGAATGTGAGATGCAGGGTTTATGGGAATGCGCTCAAGAAGGGAGTGCCAGTAAACAGGTGTTCACACACACACAAAAATGGAAGAAAGTCACTGAATGTACATTAAGGGCAAAAGATAGTAAATATTATTTAATTATTCCATTTTCCTGTCTGTGACAGGTACTGTGGCTTGTAAACAATAAAATGTGAAAATCTAGGTAGTGAATACTTCTTATAGGCACTGTAACCATGAGATCTGAACCCAGGATTCTGAACCCATAAGAAGTGCTACTCATTAGAATCAAAAACATTTATTTCTGTTTACAAATATTCTGTTTTAGGTTTCACAAGATGCATGTCCATTGTAGCTGTGTTACCTATGTGTCAACACTTGAACACTTGGTAATGAAGTAAAAGCTAGAAATGCCAAGCACAGTCAGAATAAAGACTAAAACAAGGAAAAAATAAAACAGAAAGGATGTAAACACAGTACCTAAAGGGACACTGGAGACGTTTATTATGACATACCACAAAGTAGGCTGACTCCTGCAAATTCAGCGATTACAAAGATTTTAATTCTGACACAGAGACTACTATGAATATTAGCATCTATCATGACCAAGCAGATATGTCACCTTGCACGTAATTTCAGCAAATGCAAGGGATTGACAAGAAATTGAGAATTCTCTTTGACATTGTGAAATTACAAGAAATGATGGAGTATTGCATGAGGTAACATTTTATGGTACTAAGCAGCAACCTGATAGATACTCCCAAAACATCAATATAAATGAGTTTTTAGTGAGCTCAGATTTATCATCCCTGCATGCATTATTGAACCTGCTTAATCCATGTCAGGATCATACAGACCGGAGCTTCCTCTGAAGCTTTGGGCGTAATGAAAGAGCTAACATTGGCCAGTATATCACAGACCTTATTCAGAGTCACCACCTAACACACACATGCTGGAAGCATATAGAAACTTCAAACGGTGTCTGGCCTGGAATTGGAACTCAAGACTTTGGATATGTGTGTCAGCTTTTAAGCAATGATGTGAACTCTTACAGAATAATGTGGACAATTATTCCTCTAGAAACATTCACAGCATTTATAGTGCTTCAGTTTTAACAACAACAAGAATATTTATTTATTTAGCACATTTTCACATAAGTGATGTAGCTCAAAGTACTTTACAGGATGAAGAAAGAGAAAAAAGACAAAATATAAAAAATAAAATTAGGCAACACTAATTAACATACAGTAGAATAAAAGTAAGGCCCAACAGCCAGGAAGGACAGAAAAAAAAAAAACTCTGCAGGGGTTCTGAGGCCACGTGACCACTCAGCCCCCTCTAGGGATTCTACCTAACATAAATGACCTCAATCAGTCCTCATGGTTTTCAGGCTTCACATAGAAGAACCTGATGATGATGGTTATGTGGACCTCTGGCCTTTAATCCATCAATCTAGGGGCATCACGGTGCTTTGATCGGGTGGTGATGATGCAGATCGCCACCACAAAAAAACAGTAAAAGAATAGCAGAGAAAGTAGGGGTTAGTACGGATTTTGGAGCCACCATGAATGATAATGATAATTAAATGCATATACAGAATATCAGGATTACACTAAAATGAAGCTATGGGAAAGCCATGTTAAAATAATGTGTTTTTAGCAGTTTTTTAAAATGCTTAGACTGGCGAATTTCTATCGGTAAGCTATTCCAGATTTTAGGTGCATAACAGCAGAAGGCTGCCTTCTTTTAAGTTTAGCTCTTGGAATTCTAAGCAGACACTCATTTGAAGATCTAAGGTTACGATTTGGAGTGTAAGGTGAAAAACATTCCGAAATACAGGATGGAGTGAGATTATTTAAGGCTTTGTAAACCATAAGCAGTATTTTAAAGTCAATTCTAAATGACACAGGTAACCAATGAAGTGCCATCAAAACTGCAGAGATGTCTTCAGATTTTCGTTTCCTAGTTAAGATTGCTGCATTCTACATTAGTTGCAATCGATTGATGTCTTTTTTGGGTAGTCCTAAGAGGAGTGCGTTACAGTAATCTAGTCGATTGAAAACAAAAGCGTGAACTAATTTCTAAGCATCTTGCATTTTTATAAGAGGTCTAACTTTTGATATATTTCTTAAGTGAAAAAATGCTGTCCTGGTAATCTGATTAATATGTGCTTTAAAATTCAGGTCAGAGTCAATAATTACCCCTTGTGAGAACCAGCCTTGACAGGGACAGGCACCGAGACAGCTTATGTCCAAAATACACATTTATTTTACTTAACAATTACAGTGCACCAATCACTCGCAGTCCTTCCTTCTGTTTTATCCTTTCCTTGCCGCCTCCACTCCTTTCTAGGAAGCTTTGTCTCGTTCCCTCCCAACTCCGGCTCCTCGACTGGAGAGAGGTGGCCACTTTTATGAAGTACCCAGATGTGCTCCAGGTGCTTCTTGATGATCTTCCTGCAGCACTTCCGGGTGTATTTGCCTCCTGGCCTAGCAGTACTGCCTGTTGTGGCAGAAGTGCTACTGTCCATGACTCTGGGAACGTCTGGGAGGACCCTGGTGGTGGCCACGTGCCCCAACCGGGTGGAGCTTCCCAGCTCTGAATGTGTGGCCCACCTGCGAACCAGGGCGGTTGCCCTCTCGTGTTCTGGGGGAGGTATTGGTCCTCTCCTGGTCCTTCCACCTTCCAGGCATCCCGGCTGCGCAGACGTCCGAGCCGTCTGTCACACCCTAAATTCTTTACCTCTGCCTTGATTTCTAATCCTAATGGATCAAGTTTATTTCTAATACCCTCATTATAACCATTTTTGCCAATCACTAAAATTTCTGTTTTCTCCTTGTTTAGTTTGAGAAAATTACTACTCATCCATTCAGAAACATAAATAAGACATTGGGTCAGTGAATTAAGAGAGTCAGGGTCATCAGGCGTTATTGATAAATACAGTTGTGTGTCATCAGCATAGCTGTGGTAGCTCACATTATGCCCCATGATAATCTGATCTAACAGAAGCATATAAATCGAAAAGAGCATTGGACCCAGGATAGAGCCTTGTGGAACATCATGGAACATTATATAGAATATCATGTGTCTTTGAAATATAATTACCACAACTAAAAAAGAATTTTCTACCTGCCAGGTAGGACTCAAACCAATTTAAGATACTGCCAGAGAGACCCACCCACTGACTACGGTGATTTCTAAGAATATTGGGATCAATGGTATCAAATCGAGATCACTCACTCAGATCTAAGAGGATGAGAACAGATAAACACCCTCTGTCTGCATTCATTTACTACTTTAAAGAGTGCAGTTTCTGTACTGTGATTTGTTCTGAAACCCGACTGAAACTTATCAAGAATTGCATGTTTTATTGAGATGGTCATTTAGCTGCATAATGCCTGCATTCTCTAGGATTTTACTTAAGAAAATCAGGTTAGAAATAGGTATAAAATTTTCAAAAGCAGAGGAGTCGAGATTATTTTTCTTGAGCAGGGGTTTAACTACAGCAGTCTTCAGACAGTCTGGGAAGACCCCCCTATCTATTGATGAGTTTACTATGTCAAGAATACTATCAATTAGCACGCCGAATACTTCTTTGAAAAAACTTGTTCGTATTGGGTCAAGGATGCAGGTGGAGGGTCTCAGCTGAGAAATTATTTTACATAAATCAGGTGAATCTATCCTGGTGAAAGAATTGAATTTGTTTAAAATGGAGTACCGGGGTTTAAGAGGATCAGTATTGGGGAGATGTACTATATTTCTTATATCATCAATTTTATGATTAAAAATACATTCAAGGAACTTTTTTTGTAATGCCCAGGTGGCAGTGATGATTTTACTAGAAATTAAAGTATCTGTGGCCTTTAGAGGAGAGACATTTTGGTAACACTTCACAATAGGAGTGTCCTAAATGCATTTATTAGTGGCTTACTGCTGTGAAACAAAAACTTCACAAAGGATTTCTTTGGTCTTGTTTGGCTAAGTAGTAGTTTTGAGGTCTGTAGTCATAATGTTAACTTTCCTTGTTATCACAGATCCAGCTTAAATTGTAGATGTCAGAAGCTGGTAGGCCCTATGATAGTCTTTGACCCAAAGTCCAGCTGCCTTCATAAGAGAGCCTGCCTCAAACCTTAGCTCATTTTATAAACGACACCTCATTGAGTTTTCACTTCATTTTGCTCTGTCCCTGTGTTTGATGCACACTTCTTGGCCTCACTTGATATTTTCTGTATCAATGCAAGCTAACCATCTGCCAGGCAATTCTTCAACTGTTTTGTATTGCCTTGTTTTAGCAGTTTGTTTTTAGGCTATGTGAACAGTGGATAAAAAAAATGTAGTCTGGCAACAGTGAAGGGTCGACAGAATGTCAAACAAGGTAGTAGGAAGCAAATGTGAAGCTGTAACCATAGTTTAGATAAATGTCAGAACTAGTGTAGATTGTCAAAAGCGTTATTTGCATCAAATGTGCTGCATTCACTGGTGCCTTGTTCACATAATATTTGCCTTTTTTCATAGTGCTTCATAATGCTTTGTGTGGACAATATGACATCAGAGAGGTGTAAGCAGCCTTGCACAGAACTTTCATGGATGACTACTGTAAGATTGTTTCTTTGGACACAAGCCCTTCAAGTCATAACCTGATCAGTACTTCAGCAATCCATCTTGCATGTATTAACCTCTCTAGCATTAATTTTTTTCTCGAAAAATACATGTAAAAAGAATTGCATTTTTTTGGCTTGAAAAATTACATATTTATTAAATCTCATCCTTCTACTGTAAAATGTGCAAAACACTAAAAGTACAGTCAAAAGTGTAGAAAATATAATAATGATACAAATAATAACAACAACATGTATTTATATAGCACATTTTCATACAAATAGAAATGAATAGTAATAATAGTAACAAAAATAATGCTAATACTGCATATACTGTCAAAATGCGTTGTTTGTGTAGTATATCTTAAAATACAGTGAAATTCACAATCCAACGTCACAGTCGGGACAATAGTAGCATGATTCCTTGCAGATTTTTTTTCCAGACTGATCAGCTTTTGAACAGCACATATGTGATTGACATGAGTGTCACTTTCTTATTCATCTGAATCATTTTCTATTTCACTGTCTGTTTCAAATTCACTGCCTGAAGACAGATTCATCTCGTCATCACTGTCAAGAGTGTGCAACACTTGGGCTGCTGAAAAATGCTTCTTATGAGACGCCATTATAAGGCATTATAAGGCCATTATAAGGCCATATAAGAAGACGTGTCTGCACTATTGCCCGGGTAACACTCGGTCCTGCTGCTTATACAAGACACGCCTATATTGTTTCCTGAGCAATGCTTGGCACTAACGCTGTTAGCACATTTACAGCCCGAGTAACCCTCGTGTCTAATACTTACATGAGACATGTCTATACAGTTGCCTGAGTGACGCTTGGGACTAATGCTTTTAGCACTGTTTTTACAACCCGAGTAATACTCAGGTCTAACACTAAGAAGGTTAAAAAAACTGTTTTCATTTGAAGGGTTACATTAGCTGACCACAATGAGAATATTATGAGTTCTGCCACCGGGTACAGAACACTGATTCCTGTGCTATTGGCAGCAGGACTGCATGGTTAACTTGCATGCATAATTAGCCATGTGCTAAAGCTATCATCCAAAACAAGTGTTGAAGGGATCCTCTCCCTCTGAAAGAAAGAAAATTACTTTTTGAAATAATAATAAAGGATTTATTATGGTTTACAAGGAGTTTCTATCTTCTTCATTGAGAAAAAGTGCAAAGCATCTTCACAGAGATCAGAAACAAAAAGGAAATTCCAACTGCACCTGATGCTATGACTTCAAACAGACTGCTAGTGTGCCCCAACTATAATGCTGTGGGCACAATGATATATATACAGTAATCCTTCCTCGATCGCAGGGGTTGCATTCTAGAACCCCGGCGATAGATGAAAATCTGCGAAGTAGAAACCATATGTTTGTATGGTTATTTTTATATATTTTAAGCCCTTATAAACTCTCCCACACAGTTAACATTATTAGAGCCATCTAGACATGAAATAACACCCTTTAGTCAAAAGTTTAAACTGTGCTCCATGACAAAACAGAGATGACAGTTCTTTCTCACAATTAAAAGAATGCAAACATATCCTCCTGTTCAAAGAATGCGTGTCCGGAGCAGAGAATGTCAGAGAGAGAGCGCGAGAGAAAAGCAAACAATCAAAAAATCAATACGTGCTTTTGGGCTTTTAAGTATGCCGAAGCAGCGCGATAAAGCAGCATTTTTTAGAGGAGCGTCAGTATCCTCTAGGCAAACAGCCTCTGTGCAAACAGCCCCTCTGCTCACACCCCCTCCGTCAGGCAGAGAGAGTGAAAGAGACATAGAAAAGCAAACAATCAAGCACCGCACGGGAAGCACATTGTATATCATTGAGGAGTTTTATTTAATATGTAATACGTGCTCTGATTGGGTAGCTTCTCAGCATTCTGCCAATAGCGTCCCTTGTATGAAATCAACTGGGCAAAACAACTGAGGAAGCATGTAGCATAAATTAAAAGACCCACTGTCCGCAGAAATCCGCGAACCAGCAAAAAATCCTTGATATATATTTAGATATGCTTACATTTAAAATCCGTGATGGAGTGAAGCAGCGAAAGTCGAAGCACAATATAGCGAGGGATCACTGTATATATATATATATATATATATATATATATATATATATATATATATATATATATATATATATATATATATATATATATAGTTGTGTATATATATATATATATATTTCTTATTGCTAGTTTCTGCCCATTTGTTATATTTTGTTTATGGTTATTGCTCCACTTGCATTTTTGTTGCAGAAGCATGGTGGGACAGTGGTTAGCATTGGGGCCTCACAGCCCAGATCACAACTTTGGCTGCAATAATCACACCAGCAGAGTTAGCAGCTGCTTCCCTAGCCATCAGAGACAACTGAAACACAATTCCATCATTATAGGCCACTCAGAACTAGTTCAGTTTCTCCTTCCCCATTGATGTCAATGAATTTCATGGAGTTTGGTGAATATTTTTCTGATTTTGATGAACTTACAGTGAAGCGAACTCTGCAAGTTCTAGTCAGAATATGAGCAACTGAAAAAGAAAAAAAAGTCTTGGAAGCCAGCAGCTGAAAAACTAAAAACCTTGTGAAAACACTAAAGTTCCAGTCATATGCAACATCAAAGTTCAGGTCAGCTAGTGGTGGCATTAATGAAAGGGGTGCACCTAAAAACACAGCTCACCAGGGGGAAAAAGACAAAGCAACAACAGTAATGGAAAACAGAACATAAAAATGTAGGGAGTCCTGTCATCACTCTGCCTCGATTTCTACAAAAAAATTGTCTCCAATCTCTTCTCCTTGTCTGTGATTTCTGTTAACACTGGTTTGCTCTCAGTTATTTTGACTTTGACCTTTAGTATGTGCTGAACTTGTTCCTTCCCTTTGTGTCATGATTTAGCCATCTCTCTATTCTGAATTGATCCCTCTCTGTGTCCCCCCTTGACCCTTTACATGACTTGATTTCTTTTTTAACCTGATTTCTCTCTTTGTGCTGCCTTGATTTTGAAAGCCAATGCTCAGTTGACATTTTCTTTAATCTATGATGGTCATGATTTACGTTTTAATTTGTTCCTTCTTCTGAACTGATACCTTTACACAGTCTTCATTTTTAACCTCTTCATCTGATCTCATTTGACTCTGACTTTTGTCTTGACATGACCAGTGATTTTGTCCAGTGTTGACCTTGATATCAGTGATCCATAATTTGCCTTATTTGTGTTTTAATTTGTACCTTCTCTCTTCATCTGAGCTTTTCAGTCTCATGTGCCATCACCTGACCCTGACCTCTGTCTTCATCTGACCCTGCTTGATTGTAAGCATGGACTACACTTATCCTAAACTTAAATTCTGTTTTCAGCACTCTAGCCTCATTATAACATTTTCTGGGTTGCCCTTACTCCACCACCCCTTCTGAAGTTAATGTCACATTGTCTCTTGGAATGCTGCTGTTTCCAGTGATGAAGCTTTGTTTCTTTTAGTGCTCAACATCCTGCAGGCTGGCCCAGTCGGTGATCTTTTTCAGCACTGGGCGCTCATGTTTGGAGAGCCCTTGAGAAGCCATTAGTGTCAAGCAGTTGGACTCACTGGAGTGGGGGTAGGCTGGGGGCTGCTAATAGAAAGCTACTGCCTGCTGTCAGGATGAGCTGGGTCATTTTAGTAATATGTGTTAAGCAGAAATAATGAGGCATTACTCTGGCTGTTAGGAACAGAAGCACAATTACAAAGCAGCCTCCTCAAAGCCATCAAATGCTTCTTGCAGAATAAGAGAGTTGTTACGTAATAATGAGCTGTGATACATGCATACAACGCATTCAGCTGAACCAGTTTTTCAAGGAGGCACACTAAGATTTCAGAGGATAAAGAAGTGACGCTCTTTCTCTTTTGCTGAACTCTGTAGGTCAATAGACTAAATAGGTTATTTTGACTGATTCTTGCCAACCACCTTGTGAGGTTGAGTTATATTACTTATCTACCTAGCCCACATATAACTTGAGGTGGTGGCCATGGTAGCGGGCCATCCTGATTTTCTGAATGGAAGGTAATTTCCACTGTGCTATTGGTTGTGCCACAGCATACACTGACTCCCTCTAATATGCTTGAAGAAAGGTGAAATGATGAGTATTATGTTTGAATTGAAACTGTATGTTTTGTACAGTGTATTATATGCCAGGAGAGGACAATGTACCTTTGACACATTCATTTAAAATGCATATACTTTCAAAATGAACATAGCATAAGGTCGGCAAGCTCACTAAGAAGATATTGAAAAAACCTAGCAGGATTAATGAGAAGCATAACTCAGCAGAATACATTGTTGAAAGGTCACTTCTACCTAAGCAGATAAAGAAGATCATAAAAGTTGTGGTTTCTGGTCCACACTAGCTTTTGTCTTGGCAATTAAGAGATACTTGACACACCTCATCATGTAACACCAGGAAGATCTGATTTACTCCAAGTTACCCACCTTTCTCCAGCATCCTTCAGTCTCATTATCCTTTCAAAGGTCTCACCACCAACTTCAAATATGTGTGAATGCCAAATGCTTGTAAAGCTTGCAGGTTCCAATAGCTCATTTCTTCTTACCACCAGTGGTGATTAGTAGGATTCATATTCAGGAGTATCTCTCTGTATGTTTCCTCACTGCTTTTTGTTCTTCTGTGTGTTATACCTTTGGGTGTTGCCAGCAGCTATCCAAAGGCCCTTGGAGATGACACTATTGCTGGTGCCATGATCAGGTCATAATGGCAATTGCTGACAGAGTAGAATCGGCCATAAAAAAAACTCCAAGGACCACCATCAGCTAAAGAAAATCACTTTCCTGAGAGCTGGAGAGAAACCCTGCTCACAAACTGGACTGAAAGCCAATCTCCTCGATACTGCCAATGACTGGCATATGGAAGTGGACTTGGGCAGGATGCTAAAGTTCCCAGCTTTGATAAAATCATCATGGCTGTGGCCAGACATGTTTGTCATTTCAGAATCCACCAAGCAACCGACTATGCTAGAGTTGACAATGCCGTGGTAAGAGGATATGGACAAGGCCAACGGGAGAAAGTGTGCCAAGTATCAGGATCTTGTAGATGTCTGCTGAAGGAGCAGCTGTAGAGTTTGACTGCTGGAGTTTTGCAGCGCATTCATTCTGCAAAGCATTTACAGTTCTGGGCATAACTGAGATGAAGCCAAAGAGAAAGCCACCAGGAGTCTTTGGATCAAGAGGGCAGATCCATGCATGAATGCTGTTGGGTCAAAAGCTGGGATCTGATCAAACTCAGTGGGGTCACCTGGGGTTCAAATTTATATTTTACATCTCTTTTCTTCTTTCTTGATTCTTGAATTTTTGTTGATTATTCCTTATATTTTGTCTATGTATGTAAGCTGTTTGTGTTATATTCCATGTGTTTTGTGGGTGGTCCCCCAATCACCATCAGGAACTTTCCTCTACCCTATAAAGCAAGAGGATCTTTTTACAGTTCCTGGTGGTTTATTTTGCTTAGGAATCTATGGTGAGTTACTGTCAATTTACTGTGCTTGTGATTTTTTGTATATTTTGAAACTATGCTCTGTTTTTTGAGTACACCTTGGATTCTATATTGGGACTTTGCTTGGATTGCCTTTTGTTGCTGGCAACCTCTTTATGCGTTTTGTGCTATTCGGAGCTTCACAGTGTAACAGAGCATTTTGTGAGAATAAATATTTATTTTATAAATATCCTGTAATTGCCCTCATTCCTAGCTAGGAATTGGTGGAAAATTCCCCCTAGTGGACATTTTTGGAAGTGGTTTTGGGACTAAGTTATAACACTGAGAGCACACGTAAAGTATTGACCTCAGTATGTCATTCAATCAATTCTGTCATGCTAAGTGAAGATTTTAAAACAGCATCTCTCATTTTAAATTCTTAACTGACTGATGTTATTAAGAGGTGATGAAATTAAGTTTCACATACTGTTTCGGTAAATTTCACCTAAATTAGTTTTGCATGCAATTTTGAATTTGTGAAATGCAAAGCTCAACTAAAATTAAGTTAATCTGAAGATGAAACAGTGATACCTTTCTCAGCTGACCTTGATCGCCACCCAGATCTTCCATGGCTCCTTCCGTGTGTGGTACCACATGTTTACATCCGCCTTAGACACTACCACTTTGCATCACTCATGTGGGGCTGTGGTAACATCTTCTGGGCTCACTTTCCTAAACTCTGTAAGCAAATCCAAACTAGCATTTTACCACTTGAATGTTGTCAGCCCAGCCCAATGGATTTTAGCACCAGAGATGCTCCTCCAAAGTACCTGTGTGTAAGTGCTCTTTAGCCATGCCACCCTCTCCACACTCTGCACTTGCACGTGGAAAAATAAGATGAAAATATATGTGCTAATGGCATGAATTTCACTTGTGGTGAAAATACCATTTGATTTGCAAATTTTCTTTTGTGGAAGAATACACCTTGCCACAAGAAAAAAATTTGGGGCAGCCACCCAACTTGAAATAGGCTGCAAAAGTAGGTAATTAGATGCAAGGTTGTTTACAGATTGAAGTCCAAAACAGAACTGACTAACAGATGGAAGATGGCAGGTTTTTAAGGTCAGTCAGGGGAAGTGATGTCATCAGGCCCAGAAACAGAGGTGGTGTTGTCGAGTCTGGAACCGGAAATGGTGTCATCTGGTTCAGACAAAAGTTTACGTGTTTGGTCTGCAGGGATAAAAGAGAAAGGATTATTGTACTCTGCCACCCCTTGTCCTAGCGTGGAATTACCTTCTTTAGCAGCCTCCAATGCACACGTGTGTGACACTTTCAATTTTGTACAAATCGTTTTCTTTCATTGTTATTACTGAGTCATGTTTACTTCATGTTGTCGCATCCTAGAAAGAAGCTCTTGTAGCCCAGTAAATACTGGCCCTAAAAGAATGAGGTTCTAAGAGTAGCCATGTGTTGTAAATGCGTAAATAATTAAAACTTTTTTTATAGCATTTATTTTTAATACCACCATTTTCATTATAATATTCTTGTCTTCATTTTGTAAGATTTCTATCGGTGCCTCCAATTTGTGTATTTGTTTGTGTTATAATTTCACAATTTTTTCTTTACATGTGGCTATGTTTTATATTTATTTATTATTTTGTCTTGATGTTCTGAGGTCGTGGAACACACAGAACTCAATTTTGTACTTATTTAGTGCTTTTGATTTTGTTTTGTTTTGGCTGTGATTTATTTTTTAAATCATAATTTTACTATAATGTGCCACCATTTTAAAGCATGTTGAAGCCTGTTGTTGCTGGCAACACTCTCAATTACTGTCAGATGACAACTGGAAATCAAGATTGATAACATCATTACTGTGACCATTGCATCTGAGTGCAGAAATGACAGGTCACAGTGACATGGAGAAGTTGGGACACCAACCAGGTCGTCCTGCTTATTACAGTTTTCGTAACCTAAAGTATGCCTTTTAGGTGCTTTTAAAGAGCCCTCTGGGGGCAAAAAATAAAGACATAAAGGGCACAAAAGCTGACAGAAATTAGGGTCCTTCAGGGGAGCTCCATCTCGTGCGCAACTCAACTCATGAAAGGTACCACTTTCCATGTGCTTGGCTTCGAGAAGGGGGTGGCACTAGGTGCCCTCACTTGCCGGTTTCTCTGAGCTGCAGGGAGAAAGAGAAGAAGTGTTTAGCAATAGCCTAAAACAACAGGTTATTGCATTCATTGAGTGAGCCAGCAAGGGGATCTTCAGACATGCATGCGTGACATTACATAAATGTTGGTGTCGCAGACTGCCTGGTTGTCAAAGATTGTGGAATATTAAACGTATGCTTTTTTTCAAGACCTTAGGGTTCTAGAAATGTCTGCAATGATTTAATGACTTTGTTTTGGTCTAGTTTGTTGGATTTTGGTGCAAACCTTTGTTTATGTCTCTTGATCCTTTTTCCTCTCTTGCTTCATGGCCTACCATTTTTAGCATTTGGCAGTACGATTTGGTTTTGTTGCCACTATTTTATGTTTCTTGTTTCCATTTTGTGCATCTTGTGCATCTGCATGATTGCAAAGGATGTAAATACATATACTATGTGACCTATGAAAACATGGTGAATATATTATTAAAAGTAGAGTTAAAGTAGTGTCCGAACTTTGCTGAAAAATAGATAGATAGATAGATAGATAGATAGATAGATAGATAGATAGATAGATAGATAGATAGATAGATCTTTATTGTCATTGTCACTTTTACAAAGGAACAATGAAATTGAAGGTGCAGTCGACTCAGTGTGAGGCATAAGAGTTAAAAAGACAAGAAGAGAGAAAATAGTAGTAAAAGTACTTTACAAAACATACAAACTGCACTTGTTGACTTAAGGTTTATATTGCACATTGGGAAAATGATATGGAGAAGAAAACACTTAGCAAGAGATTTAGTTCTAAAAAACATTATTTGCTAATAAAATTGACTATGATTTAGCATACTCTTTGATTCCAGATTAATGATCTCTGAATGTTAAGTGTAATGACCTTGACAGTGTCTGATGATTCTTTTGTTTAAATCCCAAGCATATCTGCAACTTGAGTTGTAAAAATCAGTCAGGGCTTTTGTCAGAAACTGTCCATGACCCCTTCTCAGTTATATCCCAGAGCCACACCGACCTCATTTTTGGTGTCTCTCCTCTAGCAGCATCATGCTATGTATTTGTCCACATCCTATTCTATACCCTCATTTATAATCTCCCTAAACTGCTTACCTCAAAGGTGCCTCTGGCCACACCCCTTAGTTAGGGTTGCCTGGCAACAAGTGTGATAGGACTGTCAAATTGTGCTAGGATGTCTGGCAACAAATATTAAGGGGCAGTCCCTTGATGCAGGTGACAGTGTGTGAAGAGGTGCTCAGCTAGTGAGTCCTTGAATCACACCTGCTTTGTACTTTTATTCCAAATGCATTTCTCCCTTAAGGATGCAGATGTTTTAAGCTGATTTGGGGTATTTTAGAATTATGCCTTGGCTTTGAGCTTTAAAAACATTTTTTATTTAGCAATACCTGACATTCTCACCTTTTGATTTGATATGTATGTTCCTGCTGTGGAGATCAATTTTAAGATTGTATCCTGATTGTGCCATCCTTTGTTCTTTTTCCTCTGTTTCTTGTTTATCTCTTTATGAGCAGGATTCCTCTCACAGATTTCCTAAATCACTCTCACCTTTTGACTTAATGCAGTTTCTTCATTAAGTGCTTTGTCATTACTGTCGCAAGATGATTAAACCAAGGGACTAAGGAGGAGGAAAGACATTGATGTGGGAACTGTTGATGGAGCAAATGTTGAGTCGTCAGCCCCAGTGAGGAAAAGAGTAAAAATTCAGGACTTGTTAATGGCCTGGAAAGGGAAACCTCTTAAAGGCTGGCTATTCATTTCAACTACTGATTTTCTGTGGAGCTCTGACCCAATCTCCCTTATCTCATTATATCATTTAGAGGAGGTCATGTGCAGCCTGGCACCATATGTGTAGAGTTTGCGACAGGAGGCTCTAAGTGCAAATCCTAACCCAAAATCTCCCTGTTGCTAATTTTTTTATCCACATACATTCTTCAGTATGTAAAGGGGTATAAACCAAGAGGCTCCCAACTCAACCACACACTCTCTTTTACAACCTTCAGGTACACCATGATACCATGAGGTCTTGTTTTACAGACTGTGACCTGTTCCAGTGGGTGTATTATTACAAAAATTGGCTCTAATTTGAATAGTGGCTATAGCCGGGTCATTAGTTAGTGACACTTTAGTTTAGTTTTTATGCACAAAAATAAATCTATTACTCACATACTGTTATGTAACAAGACCATAACAAAGGCTTCTTTTGCTCTTAGTAACATTGACAAGGCATCAGTAAAGTGGTTTACATATCTGCAGTGTGGCTTACTAAAGTAAGTTAGTTTGGAATGGGGTGATAAGGCTTGTGGAATCTGTTTATCTTGATATTGCATTCTTCATTATAAAATAATTTTACCAGTGTAACAAAGGCTATTAATATGCCACACTGCACAGAGATGAATACCACTTCACTAATGGTGTGTGACTATTATTAAGAGCAAAATGTGCCTTTTGTTAATGTCTTATTACATAGCAGTACATGAGTAATAGATGCATTTTTGCAGTACATAAACTGAAATGTTACCCATTACTTCAAGCCCACTTAACTAAACGAGCACAAAATCTCTGATTAACAGTAAATAAGCCTTGTGGGAATCCACAGTCTATTTGGGTGAGCTGTTTGTTAATTTATGACTGGCCCCTTCTAAGTATTGTGGTCCCCGGCCGGGACGCCCAGGAGGAGGAGAGGAGGGCTTGTGCCTCCTCCAGACCGCGAGGGGGCGTCCGTCCTGGTTATGTGGGGGGCCACGGGTAAAGGGCTTGGAAGCCCAGCCCTGTAGGGACCCGTGGCCACCGCCAGGCGGCGCCCCAGTGCCTATTTTTCCCGGGAGCCCGGCACTTTCGCCACACCAGGAAGTGCCGGGGGGAAGACGACAGGGGTTACACGGACGGCTTCCGGGTGCGCAGCCGGCACTTCCGCCACACAGGGGTGTAGCCAAGACCAAGTGCCGGGAAGCAGCTGGAGCTCATCCAGGTTCCCATAAAAGGGGCCGCCTCCCTCCAGTCATTGGTGGAAGTTGGGAGGCAGTATTGACGGAGCTGGAGAGAGGACAGGAGGCGACCAGGAACAAAGGCACAGTGACTGTGGGCCCTGGACTTTGGGGGATTCAGTGCCAGGGGCACTGGTGTTGTGTGAGTGCACGTGACCTTTTATATTGTAAATAGTGTAAATAAACAGTGTGTTGGGAACAAAATATGATGTCCGTCCGTCTGTGCCGGGGCCAGCGTTCACAGTATGCACCAGAATTATATGTCAAACAGCTATTGTATGATATGGAGTATAGATAGGAGCATGTACTGTATTATTTTTAAAAATTGTGAACCTGGCCAGATTAGGAGGCACAAAAACAGGATAAAACAAACACTCTCTGTCCATAGTCATTGATGTCTAAGGTTTCTAGTCTTCTCTGCCATCTCATTCCACACCCAGGAAACATCAGATGCTACATTTCCTTGTTTAGAGTTTTGCAGCTCAGCCTGGTACTATAATAGTTAGAGCCATGGCTTCAACGTTTTAGGTTCAAGTTGCTTTATTTAAAAAACTGCGTGGATTTGTTTTTGAAAATATATGTACGGCAAAAAACAGGAAAATTAGTACACTAAAAGAAAAATCAGGCTTATAAAACTTGGCGTTCACACGTTTCCACTCAATTTACCTTTACCTCAATGCTAATCATACTCATACATATGAAATCACAATGCTACAGATGTTTATTGGCTAGTCGAGCAGGCCTCCCACCTGATGCCTCGAGATCCCCCCACCTACATTCAAAGAGCATCTGGCTGTTCTCTGCAACTGAACATGTAAGATCATTTGCATTATTGCGCCTCTCCTCTTCAGTATATGGGACTGGGAAAGGTGTAAGGTGCCAGCATCTGAGCGGGTGGCCACTAACATGTAATGCATGTAATGACATGATTGCTGATATAATGAATAGCACAAGCCATATGATAATCTGAGGGTTTAGCCATCTTCCTTACCAACAATCTATCCACCATATACAGTACCATTATGTCTGCCAAAGCCACTTTGCCTCAAAACAAATGAATCACAGATTGACGCAGGCCACAGAGACATGATGTTTCTCAGCCTCACCTTGGCATCACATATGACTTGTGCATTAATGTAATGTAACTGCTTACAGTTAACAAAACCAGCCTTATTCTCGCTAGATGTACTAAAGTGCTCCAATTATGTTAAGAGAACCGGACACTGCTGCAAATTACCTTTTAATGTTGGCAAATATATGTTATGTTCTAAGTATTGTGGGGTACAGCCCGGACACAGACAGGTAGACATGTTGGTTCACCACACACGTTTATTTACAATACTATGTACAGTTCACAACCCAGTGCCGCAGCACCATTCACTCCTTCAAGTCCTGGCCAACACAATGCCTTTCTCCACTCCTCTCCTTCGAGCTCCCTCCACTTCCACCGGACTCTTGCCGTCGACTGGAGGGAGGCGGCCCCTTTTATCCTCACCCGGATATGCTCCAGGTGCTCCTCGGCAATCACCCGTCGACACGCCCCTGTGTGGCGGAAGTGCCGGCTGTACTCCCGGAAGCATTCCGGGTGTCCCTGCTTCTCTTCCCCCCAGCACTTCCTGGTGTGGCGGAAGTGCTGAGGTCCAGGGCTCCCAAGGCACCGGGGTGCCCCCTGGCAGTAACCACGGGCCCCTACAGGGTTGGGCTTCCAAGCCCTCAACCCGTGCCCCCCAAAGCATCCAGGGTGGCAGCCCCCATGTGATCCTAGATGGGCGCACGCCCTCTTCCGGTCCTTCACGGCATCCCGGCTGGGTCGTCGTCCCTGGCATCCCTGACAGTATGTATATCCACATCATACAGAAAGTGGATGTAGCGCCTTCTAGGTCAACTAATGGCTTCCAGCACAGTGGGCATGACTGACTGAAGCTTGGCTATGATATTCCTGACTTGTTGGGCAGTTCCCTGAGAAGTGACCACAGGTAGCCTATATAAACTGACAAAAAAGATTTAAAAAAATCTTCAGTGCAAATATACAGCATTGGCATTCTTAAAATGGAATTAAATGTAGTCTGTACATTGGAATTATAACTTTTGAAGTTTAGTATGTTTGTCACGTCAATGCACATTATCATAATGGCTCATGATATGAAATATTATATATGTGAGTCATCATTTGACTGGTCTGGCTGTGTTTCCCTACTTGATCATACGTTTTGTCATTTAGTGCATAGCTCACAAATGCCGTAAGTATTGCCATTTTGTTTTTTTAAATTGTGACGTTTGCATGGTTTTGCACATACTGAGCCTCTTTTAGTGCATTTACAAGTTTTATAAATGAGGCCCCACAGGCCAAGGCACTACAAGAGCTCTTACCTTTAGAACTATATTTCTGAGTTGGTTTTCTTCCCATGTGTTAAAGCTGTGCATGTTAGGTTCACTTATACCTCTAAACTGGCAGGGTGTATGAGTGTGCCACACCAAGGTATGCCACCTAGTCAATGGCCGGTTACTGCCTTGCTCTCAGTACTTCCTAAATAGGCACTCCTTGCTTAGAGCTGTGAAATATACAGGTAGGCCTATATGAGAGATATAAAATGGATGGGTGGCTGGCCAACAGCTCAATTCTACTTAAAGCTAAATGTTGTAAATATAAATGAGCCAAAAAAAATGCAGACCAGTGATCTGGAGTAAGAAGCACTACTGAACAGCTTGAGCTTTGGTGAAAAGCTTTGACACAGTCTATTTGTTTGAGAGAAAAGCTCATTCTGGCAAAAAAGACAGTGCAACAGTCTGCAGATCTGGAGATGTCATTTAATTTGGCCTCGCAGGCGATACAGTGACAAATTTAACTCAGACTTGGGTGCAGGTCAGGTGCCAGGAGTTGCAGAGTACCATCACACACACCCCCACCCAACTCTCTGCCTCCTCAGGGAGCGATCGAATGTGTGCCAAGGTGCCATTAATCATCCTGGCAGCCGATCTGACACTAGTCACTGCCAGCAGGCATCTAGTGAAGACAGAACCATTTGAAACGTACGAGCCGCAGGAGGAACGCGTAACCCGAGGTATTAGAAATGCACGGGCCAACTCCCTCCCGCACGCTCCGGTAATGCAATCTGGCTGCCCGTTAAATTAATCTGCAGGCTTGTAACCGCGAAAGCGAATCCATTTCCCCTCGCAGTGAAAACCAGAACACTGGATAAAATCAGATTATATTTTAATCTAAAGTGCTGCTTTAGAGAAAGCAATAGGTTGTGTCGAATAATAAAAAAAAAAAAAGATTTATGTTCCTATGCAACCCACTCACCCACCATCAGGTGACAAAATATAGACGTGGACTTACTTGACATTGTATATACAGGTATATATATATATATATATATTTTTTTTTTAATTAAATATGTGACAGTTTCAGGATTTTATAAGAAGTGCCCTAAATTAAATTTGTGAAAGAGGAAAGCATCTTGAGTGCACACAGAACAAAAATGCTTAGCCACTTTGTAACATTTTCAAACAGAAGAAAGTTCGACTGGAGAAGTTCCCATTGATGAGCTTTGTACAATATGTGTTTTTTATAAGTTAGGGAAAATGGAAGGGTTAATTAGAGCCCAGCAGATCTCGTGTTAGTTTATTTTTTTTTTTACATTCTGCAAGTCCTCCGAGGACATGCACATATTGGTTGATACACTCAAAGAATAATTATTTTTTATAAGTTTATTTAATGAAGCGTAAAAATACTAATAAGTAATTAACATTCAACTTCAAATGAGTTACTCTAACGGCAGTGGAAGGACCTAAGAGATCCCGCACTTATTTTAACTGTGGATGTAAAATAGTTTTCTTAAACCAAATTACTATTAACTTAATGATGATTCCACACTCTTGAATCACATAATAATTTCCTATCAATTAAGTAAACCCAAATAGCAAACTTTCATTTATTGAAACTCTGTTTCCACGTTTTAATTAAACTAACCAATCATCTGGGGCCTCATGTATAAACGGTGCGTACGCACAGAAATGTTGCGTAAGAACTTTTCCACGTTCAAATCGCGATATATAAAACCTACACTTGGCGTAAAGCCACGCACTTTTCCACGGTACCTCATACCTTGTCGTACGCAAGCTATCCACTCGGTTTTGTAGACTGGCCACACCCAGTGTCAAAGCAGTGCTACTGTTCCTGTGTGGTTACTCTTTATTTTTCTGACGCGGCTTTATAAATACACTGAAACTAACCACATATTGTTTATTAGTGTAATGAATCTGATTGTAATTAACTTGTAACAATATAATGATCCCGGGAATAGCCATAGTATTCCAAATACCATAACTGCTTTAGCGTTATTACTCTTACTGCACCTTCTTCTTTTTCTTCTTTCAGCTGCTCCCTTTAAGGGTTGCCACAGCGGATCATCTTTTTCCATATTACTCTCACTGCACCACTCGGAGTATTTATATCACTGTATCTGAATGGGGAATCACAGCAGCAGCTGATCAGAAAGAGAATTATAGGTATTACAGCATCAAGCCCACGCTGCCAAAGCCACAGGAAAATGTTTCAAAGCCTTTCCTGTACGGACCTCGCAGTTCAGACACAGTTTCATCCCAAGAACTATAAACACACTCAATCAATTGCTCCTTGTAGAACTGTTTGTACTTATAAGTATAATTACCTCACTGTAAACTTGCACTACAGTTATAATATTGCACAACCTGCGCCACTTTAAAAAGCGCGTATTTACATATGATGACGATATCATTTGCAAGATGAAATGCAGCAAAATGTTTTTTATATTATACAAATAAAACTTTAACTTCATTTAAATAATCTGTTTTGTTAATAATTAAACATGTGAGGACACGGTGCCGCAGCGCTAACAAGTTCATGTATTGTTCCTGCCTCGCGCTGTATATTTGCTGAGACTGGCGCGACACTGGAAGGATAGACGGATAGAATAATTAAATACGTGGTATGAAGATATTTCAATGTTCCTTAAAAGTTTTGAAGAATCGCTGTTGTAAGCTTACAGATGGCTTAACGTCTATTACAGAGCTGATTGTGTGGTGATTGGGTATTTGGGGAAAGAAAAGTAAGGACAGTAATTGGAGGTTAGTACGTTTGAAAGAGACAGGACTGCTACAATAAAGTATTTCATCGAAGGTCGCGCATGGTGCAACAACATCTTGTATGAGACATGAACAATCACTTCGCCATTGTGTTCTTAATAACATGCTTTCATTCCAATCATCATGAAAATGATATCACGTATACATCTCAGTATTTTAATTATTCAGAGAGCTGTAATATCACGAATGTAATGGATTGTGTGTCCTATCGGAGAAAGAGAAAGCCCGTTTAAGAAGCACGCAGTGATTCACACACAGCGCACATAGAAGATCAAATACAAAACAAAGCATTTAACGTGCTACTTTAGTTACGATGGGATTTGAGAAACTAGTAAATTAAATGAATTTAAGATGAAGTTTATGATGTTCTATTTTAATGACAAAATAAACTACGTGATTAAAGTGGATATTTCGAGATTGAAGATAACATTTCGTGCTTTTTTCCTACTCTGTGCCTTTTTTTCACACTGTACCCTAATAAGCTTCCATATGACACTCAGACGGTGGGCCACGTCTCGCCTTTTCACAGCGACTTTGATATCTGGCAACTTCTTTTTTATTTCGGGCACTGTGCGACATTGTGAACTTGAGCTTATTTCTCCCGACACGCTACGTCACTCAATCAACTTCCTTTTCTTGTTTATTTCACTGTATAAACCAACAAATAGTACGTTTTTCTTTGCCTCCCAAAACTGAGAAATCACATGTACATAGGTATTCACAGCCTTTGCTCAATACTTTGTCAATGCACCATTGGCAGCAATTACAGCCTTGAGTCTTTTTCAATATGATGCCACAAGCTTGGCACACCGATCCTTGGCCAGTTTTGCCCATTCCTCTTTGCAGCCCCTCTCAAGCTCCATCAGGTTGGATGGAAAGCGTCGGTGCCCAGCCATTTTAAGATCTCTCCAGAGATGTTCAATCGGATTCAAGTCTGGGTTCTGGCTAGGTCACTCAAGGACATTCACAGAGTTGTCCTGAAGCCACTCCTTTGATATCTTGGCTGTGTGCTTAGGGTTGTTGTCCTGCTGAAAGATGAACCGTCGCCCCAGTCTGAAGGCAAGAGCGCTCTGGAGCACGTTTTCATCCTGGATGTCTCTGTACATTGCTGCAGTCATCTTTCCCTTTATCCTGACTAGTCTCCCAGTTCCTGCTGCTGAAAAACATCCCCACAGCATGATGCTGCCACCACCATGCTTCACTGTAGGGATGGCATTGGCCTGGTGATGAGAGGTGCCTGGTTTCCTCTAAACGTGACGCCTGGAATTCACACCAAAGAGTTCAATCTTTTTCTCATCAGATCAGAGAATTTTGTTTCTCATGGTCTGAGAGTCCTTCAGGTGCCTTTTGGCAAACTCCAGACGGGCTGCCATGTGCCTTTTACTAAGGAGTGGCTTTTGTCTGGCCACTCTACCATACAGGCCTGATTGGTGGATTGCTGCAGAGATGATTGTGCTTCTGGAAGGTTATCCTCTCTCCACAGAGGACCTCTGACAGAGTGACCATCGGGTTTTTGGTCACCTCCCTGACTAAAGCCCTTCTCCCCTGATCGCTCAGTTTAGATGGCCGGCCAGCTCTAGGAAGAGTCCTAGTGGTTTCAAACTTCTTCCACTTATGGATGATGGAGGCCACTGTGCTCATTGGGAACTTCAAAGCAGCAGAAATTTTTCTGTAACCTTCCCCAGATTTGTGCCTCGAGACAATCCTGTCTTGGAGGTGTACAGACAATTCCTTTGACTTCATGCTTGGTTTGTGCTCTGACATGAACTGTCAACTGTGGGACCTTATATAGACAGGTGTGTGCCATTCTAAATCATGTCCAATCAACTGACTTTACCACAGGTGGACTCCAATTAAGCTGCACAAACATCTCAAGGATGATCAGGGGAAACAGAATGCACCTGAGCTCAATTTTGAGCTTCAAGGCAAAGACTGTGAATACTTATGTACATGTGCTTTCTCAATTTTTTTATTTTTAATAAATTTGCAAAAATCTCAAGTAAACTTTTTTGACGTTGTCATTATGGTGTGTTGTGTGTAGAATTCTGAGGAAAAAAATGAATTTAATCCATTTTGGAATAAGGCTGTAACATAACAAAATGTGGAAAAAGTAATGCGCTCTGAATACTTTCCGGATGCACTGTATGTGTGTGTATATATATATATGTGTGTGTGTATGTATGTATGTGTGTAGATATGTATATATATATATATTGTAGCAGTAGGGGGTGCTAGTGCTCCCTTGAACCCTCGGGTACCACGCTAAACACCAGGTAAAAGTGCAATAATAATTAATTTTATTATTATAATAAAGTGCACCAAGCACCCTCTCCTCCACTATATTCATAAATCCACAAGAAACACAATCAATAATCCAATCCTCCAGCTCCCAGACATGTTGCCCTCATACCACCCAGCTCAGCTCGCCATCTGGGAGCTCCCACAATCCTTTTATAGTTCCTGACCCGGAAGTGTTTCTCATCCTTCAGTCCATAATTCCCTATCACTTCTGGGTCAGATAAAAGTCCTTTGCATAGGGCAAAAAGAAGTCTTCCATCCTCCCTGCAGCTCCCTCTTGCGGCCCCTGTGGTAAAAACTACAAAGTCCATGACTCCCTGCTGGTCTTCAGGGCACCTCCATACTGCAGGGAGGGCTCCATCTGGCGGTTTTGGGGACTTGGCCGGGATAAACTGCCGGGCACAGTCCACAATATATATATATATGTATATATATATGTATATATGTGGATGTATGTGTATATATATATGTGTGTATATGTATATATGTACATATGTATGTATATGTATATATGTGTATATTTATATATACTGTATGTGTGTGTGTATATATATATATATATATATATGACAGCAACACTCATAACAGTGACAAAACAAAATTGACAATCATGTTACATTATTTTTAAATGTTTCCTTTTCTTTTTCATTACTTCTTTAACACACTACTCCGCTGCGAAGCGCAGGTATTTTGCTAGTCATTATTAAATGAAATTGCCAAGTAACCAATAACAGCAAGGTAATTAACATAAATGCCAGTTCATGTGATGCAGGGCATGCAAAAGGATTGTCAGATTATCGAAGACAAAGGCATCCAAAGCCCCCTTCAAGTACTGTTTGAAGCCCTTTTGGACCTCCAGGCGGTGTGACCGGATGTCACAACTAGTTGTCCATACCGGTTAATCAGTAAAATTGGAATTCGATGACCTGTTGGCGAGATAGGGTTGTGTGCAGAGTCTCCCTTCAGTGTCCGAAGCGCGCTCCCATTCAGTATATATCACGGACTTTAAGGAGCGTGCTCCCCTGGTATACAGAGCATGTGCACGTTTACTTTAATAAATGTGGGTAACACGCCCACTCGGTATAATCAGAGTTCGATTACCCTTACCCCCCTTGTTCAGATTGCACAACTCTTAATTTTCAGAAATGCTTGGTGCCCCCCTAAAAATCCAATGCGGCCGCCATGTTGTCTAATGGATTGACCAGCTCTGCCTCCTTCATAGCCACACACATCTTTAGCATTTAAAATTCTGTTATGTCCAGTCTTCATCAGTCTCTGCCTTTAGATAAATGGGAAAAGATTGCTAAAACTCTGCCGTATCAGCACATGAACTCCCTTAATGCAAATTCATTAAACATATGCTAATAAGACATTTTCCCACCAAAAATAACTGAAAACCATTCAAGCATTCCGGAGAGAGAGGTTTGGGAGCATGTTAGCACTCTGTTAAATCCTCACCTGATTTGGCCACATTGCTGTGTGGCATCCTAACGTGATTGTTGATTCTACACCAATGTAATGTATTTGTTTTTTACACACCTAAATTATCTGAGTTAAGAATCCAACAATTGTATCATTTGTATAAGAAATAGGTATTTAAAGTCTATAAACATATCCCTTTTTGGTTACATCAATCTAAAGTAGCAGCATAATGACACATTTTTCCAAAAATAACTTTTTATAGATGAAAAGCATGTACATTTTGAGTAGCACCAACCTAAAGTAATTGGGTAATTGCAATATACTGTAGCTTCCTGATTCAGTAGAAAAACCTTTGTTTTGAAAAAAAAAATATTGTTGATTTAAAAAAAGAAAGTTACCTTTGTTTTAGGGCATAAGTATTTTGCATGCTCACAATATTATTTGAAATATACTTTCATGTGGAAAATAGCTGTTTTCCTTGTTCTTAACGTGGTGGCAGAAACAACCCAGACTCAAGTATTTGCTCTATTTTTTAGTGCTCTAAATAAGTGTTTTTACCTCTCTTCTTATTTCTTTAAAAGAGCCAGGTTAGAAAGTTACCTTTTGTGTTAGCCAGAAGAGAAAAGTTGTTTTTAAATAGTTTTTACAGTTAGAATTCAATCAAAATGACACCTTTATTTGGCCAACTAAAAAGATTAGAATATGCAAGTTTTCGAGGCAACTCAGGCCCCTGTAATGATTACATCTTGCCTTAGTTAGCCAATAAAAGGTGTCATTTTGCTTCACTTCTCACTACATTCATAATGGCTAACACAGTACAACACTCTAGTACTAATAGTTTTTACAGAAATATACCAGGCTGGATTTATCCAACCATTGTCTTGACCAGATCACTGATAAGCAAATAGTAAAAGAACACCCCCACCCTTCCTTAAAGAAAAAAAAGGCATGCGTCACAATTTTTTTAGGAAAAATTCAATAGAAACTACCTGAGGAACTTCTCTCATTCTACCTAGAACTTGGAAGGTTTTAAAAATCCATTTCCAAAACTCTCGCTTGGATTCTTTCCCCAAGAACATGGGAGCAGTCTCTGATGAGCATCACCAAGGCATTGCTCAGACGGAGAAACGTTATACTAGAAAGTGGAGTGGGTTGGTCTTCATAGACATCTGTTGGTCATTTCTGTTGTGAAAGACCTTCAGAGGATTATAAGAGGAAAAAAATGTGGCACGTGGCCACTTTTTGGAAGTAATTGTATTTTAAACAATTATGGATGTAGTTTATACTGTTTACAAGTCTAAATAATAATTATTTTTTACATTACATTTTTTCTTCTGTTTTCTCCTTTTAAACCTTCATGTCTAAGAAATTTGGTGTGATAAACCAATTATGTTGAGAGATTTTGATTCAGCTCCTTCAAATCTATAACAGAAACTTAAACTTTTTGGAGAGAATGGCACGTTTTTTTTTACAGACCAGTGTAATTCAAGTTTTGAAATCCTTTCATATTGTTTCAATATAAATTATACAAGGAGACTCACTCGAAAGAGGCCCTGAATATTCTATTGTAACTCCCGTTAGGATGAAGCAATCTGAACTAAAAAAAATTCACTTTATACCTTGATGTATGTGTAATCGATTGCATTACATGCAAAACTGGAAGTGATTTCCGTTTTCTGCCAGACACATTTCGATGCAGCAATTCATGTTCCTGAATGTATCAGCAGGCATATTGGGGGGAATAGCAGCAAATGTTTTCCTTCAAATCTTCCACAGTGCAAGGCTTGTTCCAATAGATGTTTCCTTTGAGCATACCCCAAAGAAAGAAGTCTGGTGGTGTCAGATCCAGTGATTGTGTTGGCCAAAGCACCTTTGAAATTACAGTGTTGTTGAAGAAAGACTCAATTTCTGCTATGCTCCTTGCCAATGTGTGACACATTGTTCCATCTTGCTGGAAGTAACCTTCCGTTAACTCACAATCATCCAATTGATTCTGACATTGCTAAAACAACTTGGTGAACCAATAGGTTTGCACCATTAAGACGCGCTGCTCGATACTGTACACCACCATGCTGATGAGAAGTGGAATGACTGAATGAAGGGGTATGGTTGATATGTACCCAGATGTTGTAAATGGAGGTTAAACGTCACGACAGCTATCCAGTGGGGTACCTCAGACTCCGACTCAGGAGCATTCTGATTTGTTTGAAGCTCAATATACTTAGGAGCACATTGCACATTGTTCGTTCAAATTGCTTCGTCCCAGCGAGAGTTATTACAGAATATTTGGGGCCTCTTTCGAGTGAATCTCCCTGTACTTCTTAATGTATCACCTATAAAATGTAAGTCAGTTGTACTAGAAATGGGTATCTATAAAGCACTTAGAATCTATATTCATTTTAAGTAAAGTCAATTTACGTTACCTGAGTAATAGCAGCATACCCCAATTATAATTTTTGGAGTGTGTTAAAAGAGCCAGTTTGGCTTCTACTTCAGGGCAGACTAACAGATCCTGGCACACTTCTGCATGGGTATCCACCTGTTTGGGAGTAGATGGCCGGCTCATGGATGTGGAGGAATGTCCACCAAACACTGGAATAGTCACCTGAGAAGCAGTGGTTCTATATTTTCCTTCTGTGTGGGACTGCAGCAATGAAACAATTCCTGCCTTACTTCCTGATGAAATACAGACAATATGTGATTGCTTAGTAAATATTTAATGATTTAACAGCTCTAACACAGGAAGCAACCAGGCATGTATGGCTTACAGGGAAGTAGGTATGCTTGTCTATGTGGAATAACAGAATAAACAGGAGAATCATGATCATCAAAACTTCTGTATTGGGTGTTGGTATCTTTGCCTTTGGACTTGTGTGATTCTCTAAGTGGGATGCAAAGTGAGTAATGGGGTATTGACAGAAAAAAGTGTGCAGCATTATTTTTAACAGTTGTGATTCTGACTAAAATAAGAGGAGGTCATTATTACCAATTTCTCTCATTCTCAGTTAATGCATAATAAAAACTCAGAAGTGTTATTTTTCTTCAGTACATTTATGATGTTATTATAGCTATATAGTTGAAGCATAGCTGAGATATCATATTGTCAAACCAAACAGTTGTAAATCTGATGATAACTGTTTCTATCCCCACAGAGAAAACATAACAGGGATTATGGGGAGTCGTGATGAGCCAGAGGAATTGAAAGTTCAACTGGACACCTCAGTGAGATAGTATGGCATTGAATAGTGCCAGTTTTATTCCAAAGGACCTGCAAACCTAAAAGACTTGAGTCAGTACCCACAGTATTGTGCCATACTGCCATTCTTGCTCATTGGTTTCTTTGTGATGCCAGCCATTAAAGGCTGTCAGCATCTCCTCTTTCCAGACTTGCCCTCTCTGTCTAAAGAAATTGATCAAGTGAAAAATAATTTAAGACACCAAGGAAAGAAATTTTCTGTAAAACCGAGTAAGTAGATTTTTTTTAATCAGACAGCCAAAATATAAAAAAAACTTTAGCTCTCCACACAAGTGCAAAAAGTCCAGAAGAATCTAAAAATGTTTCGGCACCCCAGTGCAGAGTCAGCCAAGGAATGACAATCGAGCGCAGAATTTGGGGACTAGGCGGACACCATTGTGTCAGTGCTGTCCTGCCTGTCATCTGGGTACATACTCCTGTGGTAAGCCAGAAAAATTGTGAGTTCGGAGAGCTGCATCCACAATGGTGATGTAGCCATCGATCTGCATCTTCATCTCTACGGTGAATGGATCAAAGCCTCTCTGCCTCACACCAGAGCGCTTGAAATGGCCATCCTGGTTACTCTCCACACACAGCAGTCGCTCATCAGAGACACTGGCGTTCAGGAAGTTCGTGATGAGCCGCAACTGGGGGAACAATGCCTGTTGCAGTTCTTCATAGTGGACCACCAGGAGGCGCCTCCCAAATTTCAGCCAGTCCAACACATGTGAGGCCCACCATGGGGCATAGCTGGCAACAAAGTCAGGCCATTCTGGAATGTGAAGGAAACCAAAAGATAGAAAACAGAGTTAATTTAGATATTATATTGTTTAGTAGAACCATGGGAATTACTAAATATTTTCCATTAAATTCCTAAATCAGTTTAGTCAGGTACAGAATCATATGCTGCATTCAGACAGACTATAAGTGTAATTTTCCAAGTAGGAAACTCCAAGTGAATGCCTTATGAGGTCAGAACTACAAGCTGGAGAATTCAGAGAAAACAAAGCTACCTAAATTCTCTGAAAGGTGATGTAACACTGACCTTTCATTTGAGCCAATTGTATAAAACAAAAACTATAACCTGGCCAGCCAGAAATGTAATTTTTCTGGTTGAATTGCATTTGTAAGAAAGTGATACACATTTAATATGTTTATTTTGCTATTTATTTTCATGAAAATATGCCATTTATACTTAATTTCTTTTTTTATGGAACAAGTAAGAAATGAACCTTACCTTCTTCTGAATAGTCTAACTGGAAATTCATGTGAATGTGCTGAAGTGGGAATGTGAAATTTCATAAGTCAGCAATACTCTGATAGCACATGAATACAGCAAGAAAGAGGTGAAACCTACTTCAGCATCATGAGCAGCAAGGTAGGAAAAACCCTGGACTGGTCCATTGTTGAGACCACACTTGTGCATATCCAACCACATTAACTCATACCAGCCCAGCACTGAGACATCAACCTAACATACAGGATTTCAGAAGTATGAGAAAGCCAGAAATCAAAGCAAAAATGGGGAGAATGTGTCAACTCTGGACAAAAGGTGAGTGTCCTGGGCATTGAACCCTGGTCTCCAGAGTATCATAAATCACTGTGCTACCCTTCTGTTGTTATTAGTGTAACTGGTCTGTGAGTCTTTGAACTATTGGGTCGGGGGAGATCAGAGTCAGGAGATGGAATCCATTTGAAGAAATAATTAACAGCCTCGGCATTAAATCATAATCTAAATGATATGAAGTGGCAAGGCTCCCCACGGCTTGACTAGGCCACCCAAATCTGAAGGCCATTAAAGAAAATGAGATTTGACAGGCACTGCTGCCTGCTGGCTAAGACACAGAACATGAAATCACAAGGCTGCCAGCTCAATGTTTGACTGTGTGACCCTGAGTGAGTCACTAAAGCTGCCTTTGTGCCAACTGTAAAAAAAAAAAAAGTAAAAGAGAAATATTTAAGAAAAAATGTACTCCAGTCTTGAAAGCCACCTAAGATTGACAGTTTTTGCCATTTTAACTACAAATTATTACTACTACTAGTACTACTACTACTACTGCTGCTAATAATAATAATAATAATAATAATAATAATAGAACCAGGCAAAGTTGTACAAATCTCCTGAAGATCCAGTTACTCCAGTGTGGGACATTTGCCTGTTCGCTCTGTATCTGTGTGGTTTTTCTCCAGGTGTTTTGAGCTTCCTACCTTGTCCCACAGATGTGATTGCTACGCTAGTTCAACAGAGCACCCTACGTAGTCCTTGCACTGTAAATGTGAATGGCTGTGTGCCAGAGTGTGTGTTATGATGGACTAACAACCCAGCCAGGGCTAATTCCTGATTTCTGCTTGATACCCACATAGGCACTGGACTGCAATATGCAAGTCAAGAAATTGGATGTATGGTTAATATTGATAACTGATGCGAATGTACAAATTACCAGTTGGTTTGATATTGCATTTGGTGACAAGTTAAAAAAGTGATGTCTGACTATGGATATTATAATATTGAAAAATGTGGATTTTAGTTTGACTTAAGTTCAGAAACTTTCAAAATGCAAATTTGTTGCAATAATAGGATTCATATGACATGGGGCATAAAGATAACAATGGAACCTGTTGTCTTTGAGTTGACTTTGAGTTTTTGTAATAGTTCATGTTTTAATTAAAATAATGGCATTCCATTTTCAGATCTGCCTAATCCAAATCAATGCTGAAGCTTATGCCTTCCACACTGGACACGAGGCAGGAAACAGCCTCAGACAGGGTGCCAGTCCATCACAGTGCCCGCTAATAAATATACCACTTGCACTCACATAGGGGACAACTTACAGTTGCCAAATAAACTATGTTATGCATTACATGTCATAAAATCACCCTCTGGCCTCATATGAGGTATGTAATGCCACTCTGGGACAAAAGGGGACGCTGACACTAATTTCCTATTCTCTTCCATCCACAGTGCTGAGGAGATAACAGTGAGGGCAGCTGACACTTCCCCTTCCAGTCCGCTGCCTATAAATTTCAAGGCTGCCAGAAGAAGACGTCATTCTTTGATCAGGACGGAGCTCCATCCTTGTGACTTACGTTTAAAGAACACTTTGTTTAGGCCCTAAGAGGCAACCTGATTAGGTTTTGTTTTGCCATCTGTGCCACAGAACACCTGTTTGTTTTGAATTTGCGGAAAGCCAACAAGACTTAAATGGCAGACGGCCAGGTGGGTGCCCCAACATTTATTTTCTCCGACTTCTCTCTGACTTGTCTTTCCTTACTTGACCAGACCTAACTTGCATATATTTGGAGATATGGGAGAAAAACTGGAATACCAGATGGGAGACCTATGCTGGCACAAGAAGAATAAAAAATAAAATGAATATCTAGTATTTTAATCTTCTAGATCTAGTCATGCCCCCAGTCAAGCTGGGATAGGATCAACCATGCTACCTTCATCTCTAGATAATGCATGAGTAAAGTAATAGTAATAATAATAATAACACATATGTATATACATGCATACAGGCATACATACATATAGTGCCTATGAAGACAAAGTGTCATATAAAGTAATCCATATTTTTTGTAAGTAGAATAACAACAGAACAGGTCATTTACACATATATTTGTGCCTCAAAATGGAAAAAAAAAGTGTAATCCCACAAACTACATTATAAATGATACACACAGCCATTTTCTGCCATATCCTGTCATTTTGATTTTCAGCTCATTCAACCCTTTTTGCTAACACAAAACTAATGATTTTCTACTTCAGGCAATGCACCCTAGGGTGTCCTCCTATGTCAGACCAAGACTATTAAATATTAACTTGTGCATGCAAGCGCCTGTCACACTGCAAACCCTACCAACTGCCAGCACTGAAGTTGGGGGATGCTAGAAATAAATAAAGAGATAAATATAGAAAAACAAATCACTGCAGAATAAAGCTGTAGGGGAAGAACAATATGTGGGATGGATGAGAATGGAGAAGGAAAAACAGAGAGTGGAGTCTCTAGGTAAAGTCAGAGCAGACTGCTGTTTAACTGCTGGAGAGCAATTGCTGTCACTCCCGGTGCCATCATCAAGGACGAGTGATGCCAAAGTTATAAATAAATGAGGAAATGCAGGCAAAAATGTGATAAATATACAGTCTGGTGTGTTTGACACATATTTATTTATACTTCTATATTCAATCATTTGGAAAATCAGTTTGCGTACAATTTCTGGAAATCTTTCAAATTTCTTCTGAGGGCATCCCAGAGGTGCAAGACACCAATGGTTTCCAGTCCACTCCTATTGTTATTCCAAATTTTTGTTCTATTTCACCAGTGGCACCAATACGAGATCAGGGTGGAATGGCTTGTGGTGTAAATAGGGCCTGACTGAATACAGATAACTTAACATGGGGCACAGTGTGTGACTGAAAATGCTACTGACACTTTAATTCTAATAAAAATTTTCCTAAAGAAAAAAAGGTATGAGGGAAATTCCTTTTTTTTTCTTTTTAAAACTAATATAATATTTTTTGCTATACATTATTTGGTGTTTTATTCGAATTCTGCAGTATTTACAATTATTACATAACATGCTGGATTTTTAGGTGAAAGTGTGTTGGAATAAATTGAACTGAACTGGGAGCCAGTGATACACATTAGACAGGAAAGAGATAGATGAATTACACCTCTCAGTTTACAGACATTCCCATTTATAAAGTATTTTTATGATCCACAAAAATAATAATATTAATGTTCCCCCTGATTTATTATTATTGGCCTTAGAATAGCTGCCAGCACCTTATGCCCTTAAAAAGTAATGTAATCACCAGAGCCTGCTTAAGTGTACACCGTACACCCAGTCGGACTCGGTTGCAAGTGCGGAAAAAGAGTCTTTCAAGACAGAGTCCCTTTTTAAGATCTGTGTGGTCGGATCCATTACTGAAATCGTCATGCTGGCCAGTTGGGGGGTTGTTGTTGTTCTCCTGCAAAGATCAGTATATGAAATGACTTTTTGCTGTATCTTTGGACAAGGCATTCCTAGGCCGGTGCGTACTTGTTCTATGCCTAGAGCTGCACCCCATAATCCCACAATCAAACCCTACTGGCAGTTATTTATCCTTTCTTTTGTAATAAATAAAACACAAGACATCAGACAGACAAGTTTCTCATCTGTTTGGGCCAAACCTGCATTCCTTATTCCTCATCTATACATTAAATACATTGTACTTCTAGATAAGAATTTATTGGTGGTCAGCTCTTACAGTTAAATCCATAAATATTTGGACAGAGACAACTTTTTTCTAATTTTGGTTCTGTACATTACCACAATGAATTTTAAATGAAACAACTCAGATGCAGTTGAAGTGCAGACTTTCACCTTTAATTCAATGGGGTGAAGAAAACGACTGCATAAAAATGTGAGGCAACTAAAGCATTTTTTTAACACAATCCCTTCATTTCAGGGACTCAAAAGTAATTGGACAATTGACTCAAAGGCTATTTCATGGGCAGGTGTGGGCAAGTCCGTCGTTATGTCATTATCAATTAAGCAGATAAAAGGCCTGGAGTTGATTCGAGGTGTGGTGCTTGCATGTGGAAGATTTTGCTGTGAACAGACAACATGCGGTCAAAGGAGCTCTCCATGCAGGTGAAAGAAGCCATCCTTAAGCTGAGAAAACAGAAAAAACTCACCCGAGAAATTGCTACAATATTACGAGTGGCAAAATCTACAGTTTGGTACATCCTGAGAAAGAAAGCAAGCACTGGTGAACTCAGCAATGCAAAAAGACCTGGACATCCACAGAAGAAAACAATGGTGGATGATAGCAGAATCATTTCCATGGTGAAGAGAAACCCCTTCACAACAGCTAACCAAGTGAACAACACTCTCCAGGGGGTAGGCGTATCAATATCCAAGTCTACCATAAAGAGAAGACTGCATGAAAGTAAATACAGAGGGTGCACTGCAAGGTGCAAGCCACTCATAAGCCTCAAGAATAGAAAGGCTAGATTGGACTTTGCTAAAGAACATCTAAAAAAGCCAGCACAGTTCTGGAAAAACATTCTTTGAACAGATGAAACCAAGATCAACCTCTACCAGAATGATGGCAAGAAAAAAGTATGGAGAAGGCGTGGAACAGCTCATTATCCAAAGCATACCACATCATCTGTAAAACACGGTGGAGGCAGTTTGATGGCTTGGGTGTGCATGGCTGCCAGTGGCACTGGGACACTAGTGTTTATTGATGATGTGACACAGGACAGAAGCAGCTGAATGAATTCTGAGGTGTTCAGAGACAAATCCAGCTAAATGCAGTCAAATTGATTGGGCGGCATTTCATGATACAGATGGACAATGACCCAAAACATACAGCCAAAGCAACCCAGGAGTTTATTAAAGCAAAGAAGTGGAAAATTCTTGAATGGCCAAGTCAGTCACCTGATTTTAACCCAATTGAGCATGTATTTCACTTGTTGAAGACTAAACTTAGGACAGAAAGGCCCACAAACAAACAGCAACTGAAAGCTGCTGCAGTAAAGGCCTGGTAGAGCATTAAAAAGGAGGAAACCCAGCATCTGGTGATGTCCATGAGTTCAAGACTTCAGGCTGTCATTGCCAGCAAAGGGTTTTCAACCAAGTATTAGAAATGAACATTTTATTTCCAGTTATTTAATTTGTCCAATTACTTTTGAGCCCTGAAATAAAGGGATTGTGTTAAAAAAATACTTTAGTTCCCTCACATTTTTATGCAATCTTTTTGTTCAACCCACTGAATTAAAGCTGAAAGTCTGCACTTCAGCTGCAACTGAGTTGTTTCATTTAAAGTTCATTGTGGTAATGTACAGAACCAAAATTAGAAAAAAGTTGTCTCTGTCCAAATATTTATGGACCTAACTGTATGCACACAGAACTCGCCCTGCGACTAAAGACAAAATTCTACAAAAATTTCGGACTAAATGGAGTGAGTCAAGTGGGTGCGTCACACTTTGTGACTGGTGTCACACACGTGCAAATAGGAGACAAATAAAGGGTCTGAATAATAGTAATTACATGCCTGACCAGGGGGCAGTGAGGTGCACTAATTGTCTCTCTCAATCCCTTACAGACCATTCTCTGGAAATCCTGCCCGGTTCAGACGTCTCTGATGACGACTGATGTTACTCCCAGTCCCGGTGGTGCCAATGACGTCACTTCCCGTTCCAGCCCTAATGACATCATTTCCTCGACTGGCCTTTAAAGCCGCCATCTTAATTCAACAGTTCAGTTCAACTGTGGACTCCGATTTGTAAAGATCTGTTTGCCACTGTATTTTCAAATGATATGCAGCCAGGATACAAAATATGGATGACTGCTTCAAACCTTTATGGTGTCTCTGAGTAATACTTGTGACAGTGGCGTAGCCGGCAGGATATTAACAGCCCAGAAGAAAACAAGACCAGACCTGAATTATTACCAGTTGGGAGAGTACTGGGGCTGAGTTTATTAGATGGGAGTTCGTCCCATGGTTTGGAAAAACCCGGTACAGGCTCTGCTCCCAAAGTTTTTATCTGGACGTGACGTCTTTAGAGACGTCAGAACCAGGCAAGATTTCCCGAGAATGGTCTGTAAGGGATTGAGAGAGAAAATGAGTGCACCTTGCTGACCCCTGGTGAGGCACAGAATTAATATTATTCAGGCCCTTTAGTTGTCTCCTAGTCACACATGTGTGATATTGGCTTTAATGGGAGCCTGCTGTATGATTCTGTGAATGGAGGCTATGAATGAAAATCACTGGAAAAGTCATCTAATGAGACTTGTTTTCAGTCTGTTGTTCTTCCACCTCTTAAGTTATTGTCATACTGTTAGATTTTACAGTTGTTCTGCCCATTAAATGTTTGGATGAAGGCTTTTTTTTTTTTTTTGTTGATATTCACTGGCTCACTAAAGGACATCAACATTTTCATTTTTAACCCTCTGCAATGTAGCTTTGGCTGTAGGCTTTTGTCATTGCTATGGGTAACTTCCTATTGATTTATGACCAGGTCTGCCACTTGTTTATTTACACTGCGGACAGCCTACCAACCCCATTAGGCCTCACTAATCACTTAACAGTAGTATGTTGTAGCTTAACTAGGCAGTAAATAGTATATGGAAGAATGTCATCTTGGAGTGATATCCCATTCCCAAATATAAACATAAACTGGGGACAGTTCAAGTCATTTGCTAACATGATTGCAGGTATCAGGACTGTGGGAGAAAACAGACGTCTCTAGTAGAAATGGGGAATGAGACCAGTATCACATATTCATGATGAGGCCCTCTCCAGGACTCCTTTTTTCCTGTTTATTCAACAATGTTACTATGCAGTCAGACCTGGCCTGTCCATATTGTAAACTACAGCAGCATTTGCGCAAGAGTGGCTGACAAACGTACCACTGTAAACTGTCACACTACCAAATTCTCTTAAATTATGTTGGATACAGCAATCCCAGTTCGGGTAGCCTATCCCTGACTTTATGGTACTGGCACCAGTTCAGTCTAATGGATTGTTCATTTAAGACTAAGGCCAGGATTCTGTAACAAACTACAAAACCATGTAGCTCAAGCAGAAACCTGGACAACCTTTAGGAAGTCTCTGATTAAAATATTAGGACAACTTACCTCAGGGCCATCTTAACAGCATCACTGGGCGCCGGGCCATAGTACACTTGGGCCCCTGTTTTGATAGCAAAACAGAAGCATACATAGGTATCAGAATCATTGTGGGCCCCTTTGCTCCTGGGGCCCCTGGCTAGTGCCCATTGTGCCCATATGTTAAAACAGTCAAGGCTTAGCAATTAGCTAAATAAATGAGCCTAACAGACTGCATGGTCTCTTTTCAGTTGACAAATTCCTTATTGTCTTATGTTATTGAGTGAATGAGTTTAAAAGATCAAAACTGTCTGGCTTTAAATACAAAAATGAGGGAATGTTAAAACAGCAGGCACTCCAAAAACACAAAGAGAAGAGTGCAGTTTCTCAAAGCTAAAACTAATTTAAACAGTACATTGACACAGGAGAGTCCTAATGGGCAGGAGATAATTTCCATAGAACATGAACTGGTGCAGAAAATTGAAATAGACGAGACAGTTAAGATTTCTGCAACCATAAAGGTTCACACACTTCTGAAAAGCAAGCTTACTTGATTTAATAATGTCATTGAAATAATGCTTCTGCAGTTTTTTTAAGTATACTCTTTGTCTGGTATGTATATAATTTGTTCCCTATAGACTTTGTGTCTGTTCACATGCATGACAGAGAAACAGTACATTGTCAAGAGACTGGCATTGGTGCTGGATGTGTGCATCAAACTGCTTCTGAAATGTCGTAGGGTTCAGACTGTCCCATAGTACACAGAGTGTGTGAAGTGTAAGTTCCATACAATCACAATATGCATTCTTTATGTGTTACTGCCTGCTGGTTGTGAAGCTGAAATTCAAAAAGGTGGCACAACTGTGTTTAGCCTATGGCAGTAGAATAACATGCACCATACCTTGTATACATTATTTTTTAAATGTACCCTGATATTCATAGCATTATGTGCATAGAATAGACAAGTCGTGCAGAGACCCACACCTTTGCTCTTCCAGTGCTGTTCAGAAGCATGGCCCAGGTGGCCAGCACACTTGCGGTTAAACTCAGCGACCAGAGAACGGTAAGGGTTCCGGATGAGCAGAATAGCAGCGTCATACATCTCAATCTCCCTCTTTCCACTCTCATGAGTCTTCACACAGATGGTTCGGCCGCTCTTCCAGTAATCCTTCTCTCCTTTAAACCCTATAAAATGTGGACCAAGAAAGATGTCAAAAAAGGCACATTAGGGGGAATGAGCAGAAAATAATCCTAACAGCATAGTAAGTGCAGCTATTCCACCTCAGGCTGCACACCCCCATACTGATTCTCTATTTAGCATCTCCAGTGAAATGTAGTGACCTTGAGAAGCACTGTACTGTATATAAATTGTATACAGTGTTCCACATTACTCTCTGACCTCAATGTAATGGAAGGGCCAGTTGGTGCCACTGCAGTGCTGACAAACCATTCTCCTGCCCATGAAAAAGACACAAGAAATACTTGGCAGTCTTGGTATCTAAGGGTGAATCCAATGATGAAATGATTTTGCTGTCCTGTTGGAATGCCCAACTCAGTCTTTTCTAATACTTTCAAATGCCCACGACTGGATATGCAGTCAGTTAAAATCAGTTGGAGTCAGTTTCCTGAATTGTGACTAGTTTATAATGGTATACTGACCCCCCCAAATGTTTTTATTTCTCCAAGGATGTTGCTTACTTAAGTTTTTGTTTTTACTAACTGGCTATATCTTATCAATACCATTAATGGACATATAATATATTGTTAGGATCCATTAATGTTAATCAGTTTAAAAATTGACTTGTTTTACTACTACTTGTTTAATCAAATCTGCTTTTAAAGTATGTACGGTACATTATGTTCTTTGCATAATTAACATTTTACTCATAAACTTGTTACACTGCCTTGTGCCTATCATTAATTATTAATTTATTTTCCCAGCTATCTCATTTCATGCGATACAGGAGTGTGTTAAAAGGCTCTGTGCATGAGGTAAGCTGGGGGACAGCTTTGGGTGAAGCATAGCTTTTAACCTGTCTTCCATGATGACACCCTTTCAGGTCATCTCGCTATGCAAGAAATGGTGCGACCAGAAGTCGACATTCATTCATTCATTGGACTGCTTCTGACGGAATCAGAATGCCCACAGAAAATGGATTGTTGAAATGATCCTTTATGGCTTTATTTGTTATTCCTTTCTTTAATTTTTGTTCTGTTTATTGGCTTTGTTGCTATTAAACAGTGATCTCTATGTTTTCCTGTTCCCTTTGTTCTACTCTAATATCAATACTGGATCACAAGAAGGTGAAGGGGCAGCACAGTGGCACAGGGGGTAGCGTTGTTGCCTCGCAGTTAGGAGACCCGGGTTCGCTTCCCAGGTCCACCCTGCGTTGAGTTTGCATGTTCTCCCCGTTTCCTCTGCGTACTCCAGTTTCCTCCCACAGTCCAAAGACATGCAGGTTAGGTGCATTGGCGATCCTAAATTGTCCCTACTGTGTGCTTGGTGTGTGTGTGTGTGTGCGCACCCTGTGGTGGGCTGGCGCCCTGCCCAGGGTTTGTTTCCTGCCTTGCGCCCTATGTTGGCTGGGATTGGCTCCAGCAGACCCCCCCGTGACCCTGTAGTTAGGATATAGCGGGTTGGATGGAAGAGGGTGAAGTGTATGCCTGCAGTTTAGGACACAAAGTAAGAGCTGGATATGACTAAAACTGGAATGCAGAAGAAAAACCCATGCAGATATGGGGATAATGTGGCATTGGCATACAGGCAATTCAAGAAATGGGATTCAAACACTCTGGAGGTCTGGGACTGCAGAGATGAGCACTGCGCCATCCCATTACCCATTCATTAGAGTAAGATTTATAGATTAGCATTGCACGTGTCATAGTCTTTATTTCAGTTTCTGAGTCCTAATTTTTGCTTTCACTCTTAAGCTCAGTTTTGCGCTTTGATTTCAGCCTTGCCTTTTCCTTTTGATCTGTTTTGTTTAATCCATGTACAGACATTTGCCTACTAACCATGCTTTCTTTATTGGTGATTTCCAATTCCATTCAAGACCATTTTTAAGCCATGCTTTTGGTTTTGTCATGTTTGGACTATTGCAACATGCTTCTGGCAGGAGTACCCACATGTGCTATCAAGCCACTGCAGATGGTCCAGAATGCAGCAGCCTGTCTTGTATTTAACCAGCCAAGATGGGCACATGTCACTCCTCTCTTCAGGTCGTTACATTGGCTCCCTGTAGCATGCATTATGTTCAAATCCCTGATGCTTCTTGAAGTGGGCTTCCTCTGAGTTCAAGCATGTGGTGATAGATCGGCAGCACTCAAGTGAGAGTGACTGGCATTGGGCTTGACAGTGTGCCCTACAGGGTGGTCTTACTGGGATTGGCGCTTACAATGTTGAAATTGTAAATGGCAATAGCCTAAATACTAGCTTTCCATGGTAATTACCGTACTAATTGCTGTAAGGGTGCTTTACAGTAATCCCTTATGTGTCAAAGTTTTATATTAATTTTTATTAATTAAAATTGGATACGTATGTTAGTAACATAAGATATCAATCCTTTCTTGTAACTCATGATGACTTATGCTCAGTTAAATTTCTTATAAGTGCTGATATACGCACTTTATGCCTTTGTAAGAATGACCTGCCATCCGGCTTTTTATTTTTACTTTTTGATTGCTCTTGTGGTCATTATGACATTGTTAAAAGTGAACATTACCTTAATTTATGCCTGCTTATTTTTTATTGCTTTTATCATGTTTATTGACTCATAAAAAAGATTTACCATCACGTCTCTGGATTGATTTAATTATACTAGCCTGTTGTGTGGACGGGAAGTTTTGAGATTTTTCACATTATGGATCTTCAAGAGAATTTTTGCAAATACACTTCCTAGAAGGTTAAATTAACAGCATCTTAAAAAGTGATAAGTTAATGGTGAAACAGGCCATATTAAAAATAAGGTCAAAAGAAAACTGAAAATTCCTATCATGGAGGATGACTTTTTCACCTTTGTTGTACAGAGTGCCATCAAAATAGTAGCTGCCAGTGTAGAATCCCGTTGCCAGTTCGATGAGATGGCGCACCCATGTGTTGCCAGCTCCGGGGAAGCTGGATAGAGCCACCAGCGCATTTGACTTCTCTGGTTTGAACTTCCTGTCGGTACACCTAGTGTCTAAGGAAAAAAATAGGTTAATAAAAAACTAAACAGAAGGCTCCTATGCAGCATACTTTTTAAACCCACTTAATCTGAACCTCAGTGACCAATACATTTGTCTACAAAAATTGGTAAGTTAGAAAAAAGCCATATTTTTACAGTACATTAGAGAAACATGGCATTTATCTCTGAATGTTGTACACAAGGTGTCAGAAACTCTAATGCTGAAATGTCACAACAGCCAGAGGTTTTTTATTCTATCCAATTTCTACTTGTCACCAACATGTCTTCTGACATTCTGAATCTGGACTCATCCAAAATCACTGTGAGATGTAAGATCCTGCCACTAGATATCAAAATGATGCCAGACTTCCCAGAATCAAGGCTCAGTCTTGAGACCTACTGTTCAAAATGGCTTCTCCCTAAATCAATAAATAGGCTTTGTCCTTCACCGGCACAAAGGGAAAGTCAATCACAAAATAATCCTTAATAGTCTTCTGAACCAAAAAACAGAGAAAACAAAGAAAGAGGGAGAGAAGACCATACAAATTCCAGCTCTTTGAAAATAAGAAGGTTAATTAGCCTTTAAGGAAAAAAGAGGCTAAAACAGATTTTTTCCCTAAAAGACAACCCAAGAAATAAATTCTAGAACACAAATCAAATATCAAAATCAAAAAATAAAATATGCAAGAATAAAAAAAACAGAAACTTTACAATAAGAGTCACAAAAGGAAATTTTCACTACAATTCTCAGTGCTAATTTAGAACATTCACCTCTTTGCCAAGAATGTATAGGCAGAGGGCGGTGCTTCAGCTGACATGTAAATAGTGGCTCTGCCTCCAAAGGCTCCACCCACAAAACATAAGGTACTGTCAGCTCTAGAAATATTGGCACCTTTCAAGAAAAATTGCAAAAATGAATGTATAAAAGGGACACCACATGCAATGAGTGATATTTTGTGCTCAAACAATTGGGTAAGCCTCATGCATTTATTGTCAAACAAAATATAGGCTGAGAAAAGCCAGTGTAAGGAAGGCAGTGCCGACTGAATTCATAAGAATTAGTCATGTGGAGCAGCACAATCAAAACAAACCTTAAAGCGTACTCCAAGAGTCAGAAAAGTTATTAGACCCTTTGAGATAATAATAAATAATAATAATAATATTACAGGTCAAATCCCAAAATTTTCAGAATAATGAATACTTTGCTGGCCTGAACAAACATCATGTTAAACAAATTTCATTTTAACGAAATGTAAATTTCAGTACAACAAATATTTTTTTGATGAAAAATTGCAACTGCAGATACGACTGCAATATAAAAAATACTTAATGCCTACACTTTCCACACTGAATCTCAAAAACCGTGCAATAGGCTGTCTCAAAAAAGAGAAAGTCTATTGCACAATTTTTGGTCTCATGCAATCTCAGTGAGAGTGTAGGCGCAACATCATACACATAGCTGAATTCTGAGTTAGTGCTCCACCTAGCATCTGCATGGGTACTGTAGTTGTGTCATGTGCAGATAATGTAATGTTCAACTTTCATAGCTGTTCTGAAAGTTTTCTTTTATATGAAGAAAAAAGTGAGAAACAACATCAGTTTGTGCTGAAAGAAAAATTAACAATTCTGGAAAAAGTAGATTCCAAAATAAAACAAAATAATGTGGCGCCTTAATCTTCACATAACATTTTGGGGTTTTTTTATTCTGTATTTATATCTGTATTTCTATAAAAAAAAGTTACATTGTCTCATTTTCATTCTGCATTTTCATACCTGTATTTCTATATAAAAAAATGTTACAGCTAACGCCTCATTTTCAAATAAAATATTTTTTGCAGTTTAAAAAGTGCTGTTTTCTGGTATCATCAAGCTTGGGTCACAGAGCTACACAAGAGACAGGAAAGTGAGTCCAAGTTTTCAAGGAAAATACAGGTACTTTATTACTGTACAAATAAGGCAGGTACAGTCTCAAGACTTCAGCCAAAATAGGAGCTGTTACTACAGTACTCAAGCACACGGAACATGACCAAACATCCTACTTTAACTTCCATCTTCAGATTAGAACTTTGGCAGCTTGGAATCATTGCTGTGGCGGTCTGAAGAAGAGAGATCAGGAGAGTGCGAGGTCAAAACCTGATTTTAAATGTTCTAAACATTGTGCGACAAGCATGTTACTCCGTAAGCTTGATCTTGCAGATTGCAAATTATCTTGCCCTTGGTTTACTGTTTACCAGATGCAGTAGAACAGCTACAGAGATGCCATTGCATCACTGCGTTAGAGATGGTGAATCACTGGCAACCCTGGTCTCAATAGTGTACTATTTTTCCCATATTCATTATAACGAAATTTCCGTTAGAACAAAATATTGTTATGGTCCCATGAGTTATGTTACAACAGGATTACATCTGTAATAATAATAATAATAATAATAATAATGAAAAATGTATTACTTTGGCTGGTTCTAGAACATTTTTGCTCTGTTGTTTTCCTATGACCCTTGGCAACAAAGTACCATTGAGTTCCTTCTCTTTGTCTTTGGCTTCCCTTCTCAAAGTTGGTTCAGTTTGTCCATTTATGAATCCTAGGCTATTTTCTGATATAATTTTTTCTTTATTTTAAAGATTATTGATCCAGTTCTCAATTTTTTTTGTGTTTACTCATGGGTTTCCCCCACTCCCTTCTGCTTGAAACTTTTGGTTTAATGAATACATGTTTAGAGTTTTGAAGATTTTTTTGGGGATTTTCTATCTAAAGAGCTTTTCTTCCCCTTACGATATTGTGGAGTGCTTTTGATTTATAATAGAAGTTAACAATTAAAGATTTATTTTTCAGCCATAATTATTTCCCTCCCTAAATCAAGTTGTTTCCAACACTTAGTTAAAGAACATGCTTCTTTGCCTTTTACCCATTGCAAATACAGGGGGTCTTTGGGTTACGACATAGTTCCATTCCTTCAACAGTGATGTAACCCAAATTTTGGTGTAAGTCGATGCACACCCTAGCCTAAGTCACTTACCTATCCTAACACATTTGCAAAATCATAATCTAGAACATAAAAACACACCTAAGCCACAGAAAAAGGAAATTGACATAAATATACTGTACTGTACACTGTACTGTAGTAACAGAAAAAATGACAAAAAATGAGTGTAAAAAAATTCCTTACCATTATTCCTTCTGATCTCTTTACAATGTCTAATTTCACTTCCATCATGATGGCTTTCCTCTTCTTCGAAGCACTACCATCTGAAGACTCCAACTTTCGTTTAGGAGCCATGATAAAGGCCACAAATTTGCCAAACAAAGCCACACAAACAGGAACACTTCCTCCGTGCTCAACAAAACTAGTTTGCCAACTCCCTCACTCATACGCTGCATTACTGCGTATTCTTCCACTGCGCACAACCAAACTAGTTCGTCCACATAGTCTGTAAGTATGACGCTAATGACGTAATCTAAAACACTCATGTCTCAATTTTTTTGTGTTTTTATGGAAGTGAGCATTGTAAACTCGAAATGTTGTATGTTGAAACGTTATAACCTGAGGACTCCCTCTAGTCGTAATAACCTCATTAATCCAAATCTGGTGGGGTAATGGTGAAATTAAACAAATACATGAAATTGTGGGTTGGGGGTGCTTCAAGTAGCGCTTCGGGAACCAAACCTTTGTTGTTCTAGCCACCTCACAGGATATCAATAATTTTTTCAAGTGACTTATTTGTTATTTTGTATTTGATCAATGTTCATTTTTGTTTATTCTAATATTATATAGTATTTTCACAAGCAAAGTGATACTTACTGCTCAGCTATCTAGCTTCTATAATTGTTTTCTTGGTCAATTTTAGAATTTATATGTCAACAGAAGGATTTTATAATCAGCTAGTGCTGCAAACATAACAACTGCTGTCATATAGTCCGCTTTCAGGTTTAATAAACACCACTGGCTTTCCTGGTAACACATAGCTGATACTACAGGGATGCCAGTCCAGGGCATACCAAATAAAACCACACTATCTCTCACTGTGAAAGTATTTTAAAGGCTAAAACATGTAGCTGTCCTCTTCTGATAACTATTCTACCAAAAAAGACATAGCAGTACTTGAAGCTGTGCAGTGGACAGCAACCAGTTGCATCCTTGGACTTAAGAACATGTCAGAGAATGAAGCCTGTTAATCTAGAGCAGAAAAGACTTCTCTGGGGACTAACTCCAGTTTTTCAAAATTCTCAAAGGCCTTGATAAAGTAGATCCAGCAGAATTCTTTCAATTTAAGGGTGCATCATGTACTCATGTACCCAGAGAAGAGCGACTACGCTCATTCCAGGGTTACAGGGGATGAATTATGAAGAAAGATTAAAAGAGCTGAGCCTTTTCAGTTTAAGCAAAAGAAGATTAAGAGGTAGCAAGACTGAAGTGTTTAAAATCATGAAGGGAATTAATACAGTGGGTCGTGACTGTTATTGAAAAATAAGTTCATCAGGGTAAGGGAAGTTTTTCTTTACATAGAGAACAACAGACAATTGGAATAAGCTACCAAGTAGCATCGTAGACAGTAAGACTTTAGGGACTTTTAAAACTCAACTTGATGTTTTTTAGAAAAATTAAGTGCATAGGACTGGTGAGCTTTGTTGGGTTGAATGGCCTGTTCTAATCTAGATTGTTCTAATGTTCAATGACACCAGCGGAAATTAAGGAGAAGTGCATTTAAGGCTGAAGCCAAGAAGCACTTTTTTTACGCAAAGAGTAATGGGAATCTGGAACAAACTACCAAGACATGTAGTTGAAGAAGATGCCTTGACAACCTTTAAGACGTATCTGGATGAGATATTAAACAAATGAGTTTGTTGGATTGAATGTTCTTCTCTCGTTTGTCAAATGTGTTACATTCTTGGTACTTAAAAATTACTACTGTCTTTTCTTGTAATGACACCTTCTAATGGGACATTCTTCTGTCCATTATCAAACTCACTTATTTCAGTTTGGGGATGAGAGTGGGCAGGAAGCAGCCCTAGTAGCAATGGGTACAAGGCAGGAGCCCAGAAATTGGCATCAGTTCATCAGAAGCCCCATACATGCACACTCACCATGCAATCTCTACACAAACTGTTTCTGGGCCAGAAATTTAGCTCAGAATCTAGGGCTATGTTGCAGCAATGCTGGCCACTGTGCCATTGTGCTTCACTCATATTCAATTAATATTTCAGAGCAGAAAATAAAGTTCGCTCTTAAGAAATATTACACTTCCCATAATAAATCAAATTTCTAGCTATTACCATTTATTCAGAAAGATAAATATATGTATTGTGTTCATCAATTCATCAATTAAAGACAAATCAATTCATCTTTGCACTCCCCAATGTCCACCCTGATTGTACTTCATTACTACTTTAATTTGCAGCTTTTCATAAAGAATTTAAATTGAGAAAAATTTAAATACTGTAGGCTAGTCCAAGGGGAAGTATGGACAGTATCATTGTAAATACCCAACAACATATTAATTCTTGCAATATACAGTCTTGTGTATCATCACCAAACAGATATCCATTCAGACGTTCAATCACTGACCGCAGCATCCTAGGACTTACACTTTCCCAACAATGCAAACCACTGCTTTGTAAAGGACTGTAAAGTATAGACAATTAGAGTATTAAAACATTCAAACAGTCTAAAAAATTATGGGAAACAGAAACTGTATCCCTGCAAGTCAAAGCTCATAATTGGCCATGAAAAGTTCAACAATGAAACAACACTCATTCCCTTCAGAGGCAAAAAGATCAGAACATAGGAATATTACAAACACCGAACATTCCCCATTCAAGGAAAATAAATGTGTACCTCATTCTCTCTCTCTCTCTGAACAAAGAGAAAACACATTTACATTCTGACATAAGACTGCAAATGAAGTTTAACAATTCTTGAGACTATAAGTCAATTAGGACTGAGCAAGTCATGGCAAACAGGACTGATATAGTGTTTATGGCAGCACAATTCTAGATTCCCTTTCAATGCTGTCTGCAGTACTGAACATCACACCCCTGTTGTACCAGTGCTCACCTTGCACAGGAGTCTGAAATGCTAAAACATGATCATTGTCTTCTGGAAAACCACCCCGGTCACTCTGGTTTGCTGCTCTTCCACAGTATTGGTCATCAAATTTCTGCTGGAGAGGGAAGTCAATGCTGGAATAACCACAGCAGCATTCAGACCTCTGAGTGATGGCTAGAGGAAATTCCTAAGAACAAAAGAGACCACAAGATGAATAACAGTATAGAGCTGGTAAGTCTAGTTATGAGTAAAATGTAAACAACAAGTGTTCCCCCTTGTCATGTACATAATAGGGTGTAGCCTTGGTGATATCCATTAGGGTTAAGATGAACAATAGGAACTTCTCTTTGAACAAAAGTGACCACAGCTGCATATTGACACCCAGTCCTCTATCCAAAACTTGGGGCAAATGTAGCTGGTAGGAGTATGACTAAGGTACCAAATGTAAATATTTACTTTTACCACGTTCATGTAGCCCCAAAATTAACATTATCAAAAGCCGTTCCATTGCCATCACCATTACCAAGGACGAAACCAAACAGGCAATATTTCACAATGCCATAGTTTCAAAGATTAAACCCATTTGGTGGGGGGTCTGATGCTAACAGAACCTAAATCAAACCTAACAAAACCTAAAGGTAACTTTTCTCACCTTGTCAGCGCAGAGCTCAACACAGGATTCAGATGTTAGGTTGGCATGACTGCAACACATTGAAAAAGCAGCACTCACATTCTTGGGCTTCTGGTAGCATCCACGATAATGCACATTCCTGTCTGGAAACAAGGAGAATGCTTTCATTTAACTTTTATGGGAATGAAACATTTTCTCACAAACATTTTCTAGATAAAATCTTTGGTTTCTCTGCCTGTCTTATAAACAATTGGAATTCGTTACATATATATCACCTTTTTCACCACTCAAAATGGTTTACACTGAAGTGAGGATCCACTTATACCACTACTAATGTGCAGCTTCTACATGGATGATGTGATGGCACCCATTATTGTGCCAGTGTGCTCTTCACACATTAGCTGTTAGATGGTGAAGAGGTGAGAGATAGTTAGCCAATTAAAGAAAGGGGGCCAGAATAACCAGACTCTGGTGGACAGTTTAGCCAGGACATTGGGATACAATGAGTCTTAGCCTGCCAACTTACAAGGCTTCTCCAATAAGCATCAACCATTCTCTTATCTTACTCCTAAGCTATAGGATATGCTTCTCTTGACTATCAAAACTACTTCTGGTGTACAGAACTTTCTCTTCTTTCACAAAGCACCTTAGGATTGCTTAAGGTGTGAACTCTTCTTAAAAAGAGTTTCCAGCATCCTATTCTATCGTTTGCTGCTTGCTGCTTTGTTGTTAAATATTTGTGTTATTTACTCTGCTAGTAGTGTGGTGCTGAGATGTCACCTGTTGCATGACTGCATTCAAATCCTAATTTGGGATCCTGAGGTGGTTCATTATGTGGTGGATGCGGCAACGTGTTGTATCAGTGCATGCTCCCAACCTCAGCCTCTCAATTCTGCAAGACTTCAACTATGTAAAATAATGCTGTTTTGATATGGCAATGAACTTTTCAATGTCTTGCCACATACTTAAAAATATTGCTCCTATACAGATATGTTGTAAGTTACCTTGGTCTGTCATCTTCTAAATCTACCGGTCAATGGTTTTAGAACACCTCAGCTTTTCCAGTTTTTCTTCAGATTTAATCAGCTGAAATGCAATAAGTGACCTAAGTGAAAGTCTCCTATTCACAGTAGAAACGGAGAATTGCCTTTTTTGACCAGTGTTAAACTGTACTTGATGCTATTGTTGAAGCTGTTGTTCTGTGAGGTGCCTATTAGGCAAGCTGGTGACTGCAGAAAATTGTCTTCTGATTGGATGATGACTTTGGGTCTGCCAGATCTCTTCCTATCAGAGCTTCTTACAGTTTCCAATTCCCTTAGGATTTTGTAGGACGCCATACTCACTGACATTGTTTTTGCCATTTCTTTAAATTAAAGGCCTACACTTCTAAAGGTAGTAATGCTCTGTCTCATTTCATTTGTTAATTGCAATTTTCTTGCCATTGTCACTGGAATTTGCAACTTTCTACAATGTAATATTGACCAAGTAGTACTTCAGAGGGTGTAGTACCACAGACTGTTCCAATTCTGCTTTAAGACAGACAAGAGGGTTTTTAAGTAATCAACAGAAGTCGAGATACCTGTGCAAATTGTTTGATTCAGCTTGCAAGGCTTAATTTACTTTAAATTGCTACAGAACATCTGTAGGCTGTAATCTATTAGCCGTTCCCTAAAAAAGGCCCATTTGTAACATTCCGAAATTTCCCTTTTTTCAGGTTTTGCTAACCTAAACTTTAAATTTAAACCTCTGGCAGTTTACTTCTTATCTTTTCAACATTTTAGGCTATTCATTGCATTTCTAAACTGATTAAATTTAAAGAAAAACTGAGGAATTCTAAATGTTTTGACCGCTAGTGTACATATGAAGTCCATGAATATGTCATAATGCAGCACAACATTTATTTTAGGGCCAGAAAGGGACAGAGCATGCCCTGTGAGCAAACAGGTGTAAGGCTTGAACCAGCCCTAAAGGGGAGCCAGTCCCTAGCCTGCCCAATTCACACACACACACATTTTATATTTAGAACCTCCAATTGACTTTGCACATGTTTAGGTTTGGATCGAAAACCATAATACCTGTAGAAAGCCCACATAAACACAAAAAGAAATTCAAACCTTAGATAGACAGTGGTTTTCAAACCCATATAATAATAATAAGAAAAATATGAATAAGGAAGCAACATTTCCAGTGCCTGTTCTGTCATCAAAAAGAATTCCCAACTCTTAAGTGTTCCTGCATCTCTTGAATTCACACTGTTTTCCCACAGTGAGGATCTAAATAATCCGATTCAAATTAGAAAATAATGAAAATAACTATGGGAGGTTATGCCCATTTTCTCTAAAACACCTTAGACCAAGTCTCCTCTCCCCCTTCCTCCAGCATCTGCATTGACATTAAGCAGTCATTCAGAACCCTATTGAAACAATCATTAAGTCACAGCTATTTGTCTCCAGCAATCTTTAATGAGTCCCTGGGCCAACAAGAATAGATGTTAAAGGAGCACCCATAATAAATTATGCTGAGCTTTATCTTGAGGCCAGTTTCCCTGAACACAATGCTCCACCCTGAGTAGATTCATAATTGATAATATCAGTATGATTATATTAACATACTTGAATAGCATGATGATAATCTCAAAAGCCTGAAAGCCTGCTGACTCGTCACTGTCTCATTGTGCCTCCCAAATTGGCACACACATTTGCCATGTTACTGTAGTTTATGAGAGATCCTGTCAGCTGAAACTCGTGGGCAGATGGTAGAACATAGAGGGCAGCTAAGCCACAAGAGTTCCAAACCAGAGATGAAAGGTTTCACCCCAAAAACACTTGAAAAGCAAATTTTTGTAAAACAGTCCACTGGCTTATAGGTAACTGGGAAGAAAAAAAATTGAGAAAAAAAGTCATCTTGCTCCTTTTCAGAATGAATCATTCATGAATGTGCAGCAATTCAGCCAAAGTGAGTTTCCTTTATTTATTTTCCACTACATAAACAAAAGCAGAATTTTCAGACTTAGCAGAGCTGAAAGCGCATTTCATTAGCTCTACTTCCCCCTCCTTGTGCTGGCATATGCATCTACCAGCTGCCAAAGTTTCCTGAAAACAATGAATGGAGAAAGAAGGCTTTGAAATGGGGCTCTCAGAGTCCCAGCATAAAAACCTTGTGGGGTCAGCATAAGGACTCTATAACATAAGTAAGGTAAGTCTTGACCACCATCAGTACAGCTTGAGGGCCTTGAAGAGAGTCAGTAAAACATGGCTTGACACCTTAGTGAAGATAGCCTGCCTTCTGAGAGCTGCATGTCTTGTGGCTTCACATAAGGCCAGTCAAAGGTCCAAATACTTCAGAGTGGAGAAAACACAAAGAGGATGAAATAAATGGAATCTAAACTGCAAGCTGTGATGTTACCACTGAAAGCCAACTCATACAAACAACTAGGAATCCATACATTCTTCCTTAATAACAGGCAAATCCAGAATACCCAAATACAAGGAGGGGGCTGCTGATTGAACACAAATTCATCACCTAATTGTTTGGACCTGCCAAAAATGAATGAGTATGTCTAAAAAAATATTTGAAATGAGTTGACCTTGCAGCAATGCTTCCTAAAATAAAACAGCAGAGAACAACATCTCAATGGCTTGTTTATATCACTGACATACACTGAAAGAAGTGAGAAGATCCAAACCTGAAAAGCAGAGTATGCTAAACTAGAAACTGAATTGGGATTCATCTGAACTGGAAATATAAGTTTGTGCACTCTGTGTCCCTCAATTTTAATAAGATGAAGAGACTCAAAGCAGTAATGCACAGAGAGTCAATGTACTGAACAGTGAACTGGGTGATCAGATCATGTCTGTTAACCATCAGGAGGTGAGTACATTCTTAAAAGGACAGCTAGACAGTCAATGGCTGTATAACGATTCACTGTCTGTTTGCACTGTTGCTCTCTTTTAAGAAAATGAAGAGAATCAACAAAGGGACACGCAACAATCCAATGACTGAAATTATAACCACAACAGAAAGTCAGCGCTCCAATAATAATAATAATAATAATCTATTTTATTGAGATAGCACCTTTCCATGCTCAATTCATTGTGGATGAAGACATTCAACAATGGGAGTCAAAGGGAATCATTGGCTATACTTGGAAATCAAACTGAGAAACAGTGTTTCTACACTGTGCATATAATCCTCAACCTCCAAAGAGGTGAGATGACTCTAAAAAAGGAACCAGTTGCTGTAATGAAGTCTGAACTGGGAAAAGAAAGATTTAAGAAGATGAAATATCCTAAAAAAGGAAATCAAATGTGGTCTTAGGTTAAACTGTGTCTTCACACAGAGCACATTAAAAATAGAAGGTTGTGAGCTGCAACACAATGAAACAGTAATTACTAATGGCTGAACTGGAACCAAATGAGGTGTCAAGGTCTCTGCAAACTAACCCTTTCAGATTAAAAATGGTAACTCAATATAAAGACACAAGGGAAATTAGATGCATATATTTGATCTAACTCACTATTTATGGGCTCAGTGTTCTTGTCTTCATAAAGACGAGGAGACCCAACACAGGCAATCAAGGAAAGTTAATGGCTGAAACTAAACTCAACAAAACTAAACTAAACTAAAGTAAAGTAAACTAAACTATATTTCTTATGTCCTCATCTTGTAAAGGTTGAAAGACCTGTCAGCCTTTACAAGACGAGGACATAAGAAATGGTGACACCCAAGTAGTCAATGAATCATTGTCTTTATGAACTTTATTCCTAAGCTTCAATGACTCAACACTGGGTGTCAGACAGAGTCACTAGCACATTTAGGATTTAAGATATATTTGTATTAATCCCTTTTTTGAAGCCTCATCTGAAAGATACAAGATACAAGACACATTAATGGAATGGCTTCTAAATAAGAAGACTCCTGCCATTGAACTTTTCAGATGCTGCCCACACTCATGCAAACAAGAAAAGTCACCAAGTTGTGGGTTAGTTTTGCAGGTCCCTAGGAACTGCTCTGTTTCACATGCTACATACACTGCATGGCTGCCTTTCCTGTCTTTCTTCTCTATCCTGCCACTTGGCTGCAGACTGCATATTCACCCACATTTCCTGGAGCCGGGGTGTAAGTTCTCCACTTTGTAGATGGAAAGTCGGCCAACGCCACCACAAATGGTGCCCTTCTCGCCTTTGCAGTCCAAGTTGCAGTCTTCCTCACGCATCCTGGTTGCTGTGATCCGATTGCCGCAGTAACACTCTGCACCGTACTCCAGGCCTGCAAACAGGTAACCACTATAACAAAACCAGATCACACCAGTTGTGAGGTGAGGACTGATAAAAAACAAAATGAAATCAATCTGATTTAATTTTATATAGTACCTTATTTAAGAATAATGATCACAAAGAGGTGTCAACAGCAATTCAAATTATAGTATATCCAAGTATAACAAATAGACATCAACAGGAAAGAGAAAGGTAGAGAAAAAACAAACAAACAAACAAAACAGCAACAGAAAAAAAGAGTACTGTGAGGAAGTTTAAAAAAACTTCATACCAGCCAACCACATGAAATTGAGATGACATGGCTCTTCAGCATGAACTTGACGGATGAGCTCTACAGAATATATGGACTGGAAAGATGGCACATGATGATAACATATGTTTGGACACAAATCCATAAGCTAAGTTCCATCAAACAGGAGACAACTTAAGGAAGAGTGAAGGCCACAATAAAATAAGAATTCATCAATGAGAGAATATGGTTTGTGCATCATTCCAGGTGGGCTATCAAGTGTAAAAGTATTGTAAGCTTCTTAAGCTTGAGCTTGACTAATCCTAACCCAGCAAGAAAGCATAGAAAGATGCATGAGCATGCTGAGTTTTTGTGAACTTTCTCTACTGCCTAACAAAAAATCTGCCTAATCAGAGAATGATAGGACGGTTTAAGAGGGGTGGTATGTCAAACCAGGGGACAGGAACCTATAGATCATGGACAAGGTAATATATAGTCCTGTTAGTCCAACAGACAGGTGCTGGAAATGTCCCATGTTTGACAGTACAATAAATGAGACTCTACAAGGAACACAGTTTGCATGGTGTTTTGTACAATTTATCAGATGTGGACCCCAACATACTGTATGTGAGTGGAAGGAGTGGTGTGGGATGAAACCTCAGGTCTCTCCTGAAGTTAATTTGATTAATATTAAACAGTACTTTGGTTATAGCTTTTTGGATGTTTCCAATCAATGTAACTAATTTCAGTCAGTCTTATTCACTTCATGGATTACAATGTGTAATGTTCCCTAAGGACACTAAGAGCACATGGTGGCAGATGTAGTTATATGGGACATTTCTGTTCCTGAAATGCAGGAAGGGGTAACTGTGGAGGCCCATACTAGCTATAGTATTGCAGGGACACCAGGATTCACTAGGTAGATTTCTAGTCTATGCAGGCCAGTGCCAGACCCAGTGGTCATTCTGGATAAAACTTGAAGTGACCCTTAAAGAGGAATAAAACCCTCTCTGGTGCAGAACATTTGTATTTGGGAAATACGGTCAGGGCAAGAGCTTAACTGGAAACAGGAAAAGAGCCCAGAGGTGTGATAAGACATGGACAGGAGGTAGCAGACAGGAGTGTCAATTGCATAATGGGTAGGAGGTGAATTACTCATTATAATGATTACATAGGGTTCTAACTTTAAGCCCATAAGGAAAAAAAAATTGTCCCCGTTGTATTCATTTTGTATAAGTAAGGCGTTGTATTGTGTGTTTTGGCCTCACTCAGGTTTTGAAGATGATATACCTCTATCTTCAAAAGCACCTGCAGTGTTTGTTACATACAACAGGATCACTTAAGCCAGCATCACACTTTCCTCATCACTTTACATTCTAGTCATCATTTATATCATCTTAAGAAAATTTGCTGATTGTTGCCACCTTTTACCATCATTTGTGTAGTGTGACTCGGTCATAGCACTCATAACAGCTCCAACAGCTCTACATACTGGTATGATTTTGTTGTAACTAGTTGCATATTGTAAGGATGGGCTCTTTGTCTTTGAGAAGTAATGAGCACTCAACTGGAAATATAAAGCATACAGTGCCCTCAAACAGCAACTGCAAGGAAAGAAGGAAAGCAAAGGAGAGGTGTGTAAAACTTTGGGTGCAACATTGATGATAGATGTCTGTCTGACATTTTGTGCTTAATTTCATGCAGTGTTCCTCTTCTTATTCTGATGTGCTCCATGCTTATTGGCTGACAAAATGAAGAAGCCTCATGGTACTTTTACAATGCAATACAAGATTTGGAACCATAATGAAAATCATAAGGGACTCATTGAATCACTCTTAGAGGCAACTACATTCAGCATCTACATTCATTAAATTTGAGATGTTCTCCTACTAGAATTCAAGGTTGAATCTTGAGGGACAGTTAGGACTTTCAAATTTGATATTATTGCAATGTTCAGTTTGAGTATATGATACTGCATCATGATCTTGTTCTGTTATAAACTCTTAATTGTTTCATATTAAATAATTATTGCTTGATTGATTATTTAATTGATTGATTTAAATTTCAGGATAAAGTAAACATTTCTTGGTTAGAAAAACAGAAGTTTTAAGGTATGATTGTTGCACTCACTACACATGGTGCTGGATATTGAAGGTGTGTTGCATGTTGATTAGCACATGCAAATAACAATTTCACTACACTCTGTTTATGTGGTAGTGTTGACCATAAGAACTTATGATTTACTTTATGCAGAACATTCAGGAAGGACCTGGATGTTACTTGAGGTTCCAGTGTATAGTCCGGTCATGCCAGATGCCTGGATTTACAGAAGGTACAAATGCATGGACAAAAAAGTTGGCAAATCCCACACTCTGGATTCCCTAATTTCTCCACAAGATAATGAATACATTATCATAATTAATCAATTTTCTAAACTTATTTAATCCATTACAGGATTGTGAAGTATTGAAGCCTATCCCAGCAGCACTAAATACAGGGCAAAAACTAGTAAGTCACAGGTGCAGTCACTCACCCTTCAAAACTTAAAATATCCTGCATAGCTTTAGTATGTGAGAGAAAACTAAAGTGCTCCACCCAGACAAAGATAATATCGAGATATGGAAACTACATGCAAACAGAAGCCAAGCTGAGATTTGCACCAAGGACATTTCAGCTATGATGAAGTTTCATTAACTGTTGTGACACTATAACACTTCAAACTTCAACATTTAAAATATCATGTGCCCATTGCTGCTGGGATAGGCTACAGCCCATTATGATCATGGAATAAGTAGGCTGGGAAGTTAGATGAAGAAATGAACCAAAGAAGATAGTAAAGATAACAATCATGGCTCATTTGTTATGAGTTAATAATAGAAGTGGTTAAAGAATCTCATCCTGTAACTTGTTTATGCTTTAAATACCCAGTCTGTCCCAGGATTCCATTATACCGACTTACCTTTCTGAACATGTGTCCCGGCACATAGAACTGGTCATTTTCCGGAAATCATAAAACACTGTCCCTTTCAAAGCTCTTGACTTAGCATCGTCCATGAAACAGCCGACATATGTGCCTTTGAAAATAATGATACAGACTGTAATCAGGAAAGAATGGATCCAAGCTATTATCTCTTTTAACTTTTTCTTTATATGTCTACAACAAATCTGGTTTCCAGACTATGCAAATGGAAGTGTACCTAACTGGGAATGTCACTTGAAGAAAGAAGGCAAAGCTTGCCTGCTCTTGGGGCTTACTTAGTTACAAACTCATCATAGCTTCCACAAGGCACATGCCCTCCAGAATTCCATTATGCAGTGTATGTCCTATTACCATTAGACACTCATTAGGCATTTGATTTATGATGACCAAGTTTCATAAACATGCAATATCACATCATGGAAACACCAGGTTTCCGAGACTGCTAAAGTAGTTCAGAAACACTGAACTTTAATGGAGATTGTCTGTTGCATTGAGGCAGACCCTCAACATAGACAATCATCAGCATGCAGACCTTTTGGTTTGCAATTGGTATGCTTGGGGGACAGTTGAGGTGCCTCTTTTTATTCTAACTGATTTGGAAGTGTGCTGTTTCCTCATTTTAGGGCAGCACTTGCTGATCTAAACTACCTAAACAACATGTACTTGTGCTTACTTCAGAATGCTGTGTGCAGATCTACTTAATCAGGAAAAGGTAAACAAAATTATTCCAGGTGTAAATTCAGTCTTTTTTGAAGCACTTGCATCTGCTAAAAAACACATTGTTATTTTCATAATGGGAATGCAGAAAAAAGGCAATCTAATGTAGCATGGTTTCAAACAATATCTGATTAACAGTTCAAAGAGAGCAAAAATCTGCTAGTCCATACACCAGATGTGATGCTAGTGACCACTGATGAGCAATTTGGCAAATGCCAAAATTATATCTTCCGTTTTCCTAACCTGTTTTATCCAAATTCCCATCCCTGTAACATTTGGTACAAGACAGTGATGAACCTTGGAAAAGGCACCAATTCATTGTTGGGCATACACACCATGGGATAATTGACAGTGTGTAATCAAACTAATGCACATATCTTTGGGATATGAAAGGAAAGCTGGAGCAACTGGAGAAGAAACTACTCAGGCAGAATGGAACAGCTTTCAAACAGACAATGACTAGGCATGGCATTGTAACTTAATCTCTTACAACAATAAGGCACCAACTGTGCCATCTAAGATTACATCATTTTTTCACAAGTGGAGCACAGACAGTGTCTTGATCAGAACCAAAAAGTAAGTCAGAGTTAAGGATTATGGTTAAAGTCCTATGGACCTTGTCACTCCTCAAAGCTTCATGCCCAGAACTGTGTGGCTCTGCTTCAGCTGTTCTGGTGACTCTTTGGGTGCAAGGGCATTTGTACTCACCCTTATGCTTGATTTTTCTTTTGGCTGTTCCTTGTTCAGCTCTAGGCTCTTGCTCAGTCATAAGGCTGTGAAACCAACGTCGCCTGAGATGTCTAATTTCTAAATTGCGAGACATCAGCCAGCGAGGTCCATTGTTTGGATTCTGCCTAGGTCCCATGCCATCCCCAGGTTCTTGGGAACTCAGTCTCCAGGGATTTGCCAACTTCGAAGAATCCATCATTGTACTTCGAGTAATGGGGGCAGGTGATGGGGCAGTCATAAACTGGACAGGGCCTCGTGACCCCACCTGAATGACAAAGCCTGCCCTCTGCAGTAGTAGCAAGCTCCCAGCCATGAGGTACGCTGCCGCCAGAAACAGAAAGAAGAACTGGGTCCGTCTGAGAAATCTCTGAAGACGGTAGAAAGGTTTGGCCATGCCCCTCCTTCCTCCTTCCCCTTAAAAGGAAGAAAAACTGTCTAGAGTGCCATCTGGTGGAACCTCCATACAGACACTGGGTATCTGCTTCCATCTCTACCAGACAACATAGGATCCATCATATTGAAAAGAACAGGTTTAGAGTGGCTCAACGAAGCCGTAAGTAAGAAGCCATGGTGTATTAATGTGGGTTCATCTCAGAGAACCTGCAGCAAAAGAAAATATAATTGAGTGAAGGGGCCATAAATACAAATCCAGATAAGCACCAACAGTGCAATATGTTTTAATAGTATGGGACTAATAGGAGAAGTACACATGTAGGACTTTTAAAATGCAGGCTGATAATCTTAATAAAACCATATATTGGACTAAGAAAGTTATATTTGAAAACTGAGTAGCTGTAATTTAAAGCACAGTATGTTCCCAAAGAGCAGGAGCAATGAACTGATGAAAACATATGTTTAATAATCTGTCCATGTCCTGGACTTACAGATTCCATTGAAGGGTTGTGAGAGCTAAATGGCTAGTCTGGCAACATCCAACACAAGGAAGGAAGCAACGATGGATAGGAGGCCACACACAATGGGCCAGTTTAGTGAGACTATCCCCCCATTTCCTGCACCCGCTTAATACAATTCCACAACTACTGTGTATCAGAGCAGCATGGGACAAAAGGCAGGCACCAGGCACTTGTCACAAGCAACATATGTGCATATGGGCTTACAGGGTCCTTATTGTCATGTCTACTGTGTACAGTGAAATTAGTACTTGAATATGCTAACCAACATGCCACACATCACTATCATTATTGAGTATAGCAACTTTACCTCAAAACTTCTCCCTTATATGAAAAATCTCAGAACAAATTTGTCTTTAACAGATATAGGATTAATAAACCTCCTGCTACCTTGGACATCTGAAGTAGCTTTAAACAAAAGATTCTGTTATTCCAAATAAAGGATGAAATCATTCCACACATATTTACTCATATCAGGAAAACTTAGAGATGTGATCCACCATTCATTCATCCATTTCCTACACTCTCCTAATCTAATTTAGGGCTATGCAGATCTGGAATCATCTTACAAGCGTCGGGCATAATATAAAGAGTCAACCCTTGAGAGGACATTAGTTTATCACAAGCTACAATATGAAAACTCTGTCCATACACTCTTAAAATAAATGGTTCTAAAACCTTACTGGGTTGTGTGCCTCTTCATAGAAACCATCATAAACACAACAAAAGAGCCACAAAAAGGTTTGGGGCAGCCACCCGTATATTATTCCTGGCTGCAGAATGGATATTAATAACGCACAAATGTGTACAGACTGGAGTCCACAACAGAACTGATTTGATAGCCCAAAGACATCAGCTTTAAAAGAGATTGGAGGTAGTGACATCATCAGTGTGGCTGGAATTCGAAGTGGTGTCATTGGACCAGAACCGGAAGTGACGTCATCACTGGGGCTAGAAGCAGAAATGGCGTCATTAAGGCCAGAACCGGAAGTGACGTCCTCTGGGCCAGGCGGGACTTCCCGTAACTGGTCTGCAGAGAAGTGAGAGAAAGAGTTAGTGCACTCCGTCAACACCCTGGTCTGGCATGGAATTACTTTCATTCAGGCCCTTTAGCTGCCTCTCATGCACATATGTGTAACAAAACGTTTCCTGATATAGAGCCACTTCATTCTGGGAATGGCTCTTTGAATATGAAATTGTTTTTTGGGGTTTTGATACGCTTTCAATCCAATCTAAGGTTTTTGATAAGTCTCAGCTTTTTAAAGACTCACTACTTCAGTTTAGCATACCCTGAGTAGAGCTACTGATAAGCTGTGTATACTGCATCTCTCTTGTTAGCCATTATTACTTAAATATAAGTAATACAATATGTATAAACTGTTACGAACCCTCCCTGATTCTATTTCTCTTCTTGGTATCTTCATGTGGCACTTGGTATCATTGCTCTACTGCCAGGTTGTTTCCCTGCCTATGGAAAATTCATCTCAGATGAAGGAGCTCTGGAATCATTAGATAGAAAAGTCCTTCCATTAGGTTGGCTGGCCTAGCACTGATTCAACTGTAGAATGGCCAGTAGGAGGTTGGTGGCTTGTTAGACAAGATATCCAGGATTCTGACTGTGTCTGGCATGTCTAGCTCCATTTCTGCAATCAGGCCATGTTTCTATATTTAGCTGATGGATGGACATTGTTTGTTTTTTTTAGTTTTATTAATTAATGTGTACTTTGTTTCTGAGGTATTTGAACAAATCTGTATCCTTACTATTGGGAGCAGCCAAAAGAAGAAGAAGAAGACATGTGATAGGTTTGTATTTAGTGAGTGGTAAAATCTATTGTGGCACTCTGCTCCTACACTTGGTGATGAGCGCTGCAGTTTGTACTGTTGTATTGTGTTTCTGAGGTGGAAATGATAGATCGGCCAACTTGCTACGTGAATAAGATTACTTGTATTCTGTATTTACCCCATTTTTGACAATCATTACATACCCAATCTACCTGGAGGTCTGTCTCTGAATTGTCCTTTCCAAGACTTCTCCCATTTTGTTCTATGTTTTTTGGAAGTAAAGACTGGAGGCTTTCAACCAGGGCCTGTTAAAGCCTATTGGTGCATTCCTTGTGTGATTTTGGGCTATACAATCAATAAACTGTTGTTGTTTCTAATATGTGGACAAAACAGAAATCTTGAAGGTTTGGCACCTTTATTTTTAAGAGTGTATTATGCTAGTTTAGTATCAACAGTCAATCTAAAGTGCCTGAGAAAATCCAAGCAGACATTGGGACTGAAATGATGCACATGCTTGGTTTTGAACCCTGTGTTCTGCTGCTGTTAAGCGGCAGAACTAATCACTGCCCATTATTCAAAAGCTACAGATAAATTACAACCGGGTATGAAAAAAAAAATAATAATCCACCCTCAATACAATGAAAAAATTAAGAAAATCCAATCTATTATGAATCACTAAGCTGAAAGAAACAGAACGTCAATAGAAAAAAAATCCACGCTGACTAAAGCTCAAGGGAGAAAATGCAGAGGCCCGTTGATCAAGCAGTAATAAGCGGCGATAAATGTATTCAGTAACCCATTTTCAAAGTATACATGTGATGTGAACGGGGACACCAGACCTTCATAAAAGGTGCCCAAACACAATCACACAGAATTTACGATTGCCAATCAACTTGGCAGCAGGACTTCAATCTACGGGAGAAAACCAAAATCCCAGGAGGAAACTCAAGCAGACTCGGAAAGAAACATTACTGCGCTTCACAGCGTGCACAAATGCCAGGAATCAAAAATGAAATCCAACAACTCGCTCTGCCACAGTGCTACCTGCCATCTTTCCCAACGGTGCAACACAAATCCCTAACTATACAAGACTGACAACAGAGCGGTCTTAGGTTTTCTTCCCAAAGTTTCTCTAATTTTAAAAACCTCAATTGAGTTGCTGCATAAGTGAGCATTTCACGATCAGACTCCAAGGCGTAACATCTAGATTAAGAGAGATCGAACACCAGGAAATATGTGGAATAAGGATATTCAGTGAGATCGGAATACAAATCGGTCAAAATCGCGAACATCTGAAAGCTGACAAGCTCAGACTCCAGCCTAGAAAATTACCGCGCTCGGAAATCTGTCAGGGTCAGACTGATTGCTGATAAGCTCCGTAGGTATTAAGGAGAAGTGCGCGCGGGCTTAATAGTATGGTGACTGAAAAATATTTATTACATGTGCAAGAAAGAAATGTCACAGATGCGACCTTCCTTACCAATAAGACAGGCGTCACAGATTAATCTAAACGGGCTGTCTCATTTTAAAATGAATCATGTCTGGATTACATCGTAGCCGAGCATCCAAGGCAAGCAGTGGACAGACACTGGAGATTTTTTAAAAAGTCAGACGGTGGTGTTTCACACAGAACATTCGAGCGGGTTTAAATATGTTAAGGCTGTCTCGATTAAGGCATCCCGCGGTAGACGTGATGTCACAAATTATGCTGCTACACCCCCAAAGCCCCAGCCTTTCTACAAATTGCTTTGTGTACTAACAAGACTTACCTGCACAGACAGCGAGATTTACGCGAAAGCCTTTTAACTATATAGGCATTCACCTTACAGGGCTTTACAAACCCCGATCCTTTGAAAGTGTGTAGCTTGGGCTGACGGTTCAAGCGCTGTGACTTCGAATCTCTGAAGCGTGAACATTCTCCCGAGTATCTGTTATTTTTATGTATTTATTAATTTTTCTCTGGGTGCACATCCAAAAAAAATGCATGCGGGTTAAATTAATTGGTGCATGTGCGGGAACGCCTGGTTGATATCTGCTTTATGCACCCTGCTGCAGATCAAGCTCCCTATCGCCCTTGACACTGTTTATGGGGTTAGACATGTTGTAAAATTGCGGTGGACCGGCGCCTTGCCTGTGGTTTGTTTCCTGCCTTGCGCCCTGTGTTGGCTGGGATTGGCTCCAGCATACCCCCGTGACCCCGTAGTTAGGATATAGCGGGTTGGATAATGGATGGATGTTGTAAAATGGTTCGTTGTAAACTGGTCTGCTTTAATCCCCTGTTAACTCTCACCCCTGCTAAATTGTTGGATATTCCGTTGATGACTGTGGTAACGTTCATACCTTGCAGCAAAAAGTTTAGGCTCCTCCCAATACTTACAGTCTGCATGCTTTCCCGGTGTCTCAGTTAGTTTCCTCCGGGTGCTCCGCGGTTTCCTCGCACAGTTCAAACACTTGCAATTTAATTGGATTGACGATGCTAAATTGGCCTTGGGGTGTTTGTGTTTGTGTGTGTTCACCCTGCAATGGGTTTGTTTCTGCCTTGCACACTATGCTGGCTGGCATAGAACCCAGCACCCCCCACAAAGCAGGTTATAAAATGACTGACTGACTTTGATGGCATATTCACAAAGTAGCTTATGGACTGGACAGCAAGGGGTTACCAGTAACAAGGGGCATTTGTCCTACTGACCATATGTGCCTTCACATTTGACAGCACATATACTGTAGACTTTAAAGCACTGCTGCTCAATGATTCAGTTCTCACATGTTATCTGACATGCGCAGATTTTTTTTAAGCAATCAATCTTTATTTTAATTAGTGCCTTCCAACTAAGCACAATCACAAAGCGCTTTACAAAGCAATTCGCATTACTCCATAACACAAATCAATGCACAGTGTCATGGGAGTTCAGCAGTGCTGTTCACCACAGCTAAAGGCAATCAGGTTCATTTCCCAGGACTGTCCATATGTGGAGTTAACATGTTCTCACCATAATTCTGTGGGATTTCTGCAAGAATGTAGTCTGTTCTCCAAAGACAGACAAGTGTAAATTAGCTTTTTAAACATAAGTGGGGTTATTTGTGTGATGGACTGGTATTACAGATGCTGTTATTTCTTATTTTGGGACTAAAGTCCTAGCTGCTATTAATCTGGCATCATATACACCACAACTCCTGACATTGATATGTGACACTCAATAAAAACCCTAAATGCTGACCTTATTATGTGACACTTGATTCTGATCTTTCTTCTTTCCTTTAGATGTTTACGGTCTTCAGAGCGATGCCATAAAGGAACCATTTTTGGTTCCCAAAAGACCTATCCACATGAAGGTTCCAGAAAGTACCTTTATTTATTTATATCTATAACAATATAGTACATAACAAGGAATCAATAGTATCTGTGAAATACCAATGGGTCATGGTTTTAAAAGGACTCTCTCTGCACACAATAACTCAGGCTAAGTCCAGGTTTTTTTAAATCTGTTAATGTCCTGTTAGGAAGCCCGCTATACATTAAAGATTTTTTTTCTACATATTAGAAAGTTTATCAAAAAAGCACCAACTTCATATGCAGAACCCTTACAATGAAATGATATTGTTAAGCAATAGTTCTATGAGGAACCACAAAAACCATAAAGTGCCATTAAAGAATGAGTATTTTTAAGCATGTACATGCAAAATATGGATTATAACTTATTGAATAACATGTTTCATAGAATCATCCATCCATCCATTATCCAACCCACCATACCCTAACTACAGGGCCACGGGGGTCTGCTGGAGCCAATCCCAGCCAGCACAGGGTGCAAGGCAGGAAACAAACCCCGGGCAGGGCACTAGCCCTGCAGGGCGCACACACACACTAGGGACAATTTAGAATCGCTAATGCATCTAACCTGCATGTCTTTGGAATGTGGGAGGAAACCCTCGGGGAGAACATGCAAACTCCACGCAGGGAGAACCCGGGAAGCAAACCTGGGTCTCTTAACTGCGAGGCAGCCGTGACCACTGCGCCACCGTGCTGCCCTTCATAGAATCATTTCAGGTAAAAAGCTTTCAAGATTGAGTTTCCGTCTTCTCCCTGCACTTCCATGCTGTGATCAGTAAGTTCTTTTTTGTGTGAGTGAAGGTGTGTGAAGTGTGATCAGTAGTGAAATGGCAGCTCATGTACTGCAGGTTACTCTCTTATGCTCACTGCTCTAAGTAAAGGCTTTGGCTCCCTGAGATTGTGTCCAGGAAACAGTTGACAGAAATTAAAGAAAGGCACGGATTTTACAATTTGTTCATCTTGAAATCTCATTATTAGTAATAATGGCACTTGATTGATCAGCGGACACCTGCATAAATTAGTATAAAAACAAGTGAAACAAAAAGACAACAATAACACTAAGCAATAGTGCAGTGAACACTTTCTAGTAAGGATACTGCGCCCGAATCGCCGTTACTACCAAAAGAAATCCTACTCTGCTGGGCCCTTGAACAAGCCCCTTAACCTGCAATTACTCCAAGAGCTCTGTACAATGGCTGACCCTGCGTTCAGACCCCAAGGGGAATGCGAAACCTAACAAATTCCTAATACAAGAAATTGTATAACGCGAAAGAAAGCACCAAAAAGAAAGTGTTATATTTATATACTGTATGATGTGAGATTGAGCCTCACAGAGGTCGATTTTCGATTGTCCACAAACCCTAAACTCACATATTATGGGGTTTAGGAGAAAACTCAAATCAATCCCAAGTGAAACTCCACGCTGAAGACAATCTGGCCAGCGTCGAACTGGAGTACATGTGTTTGCGTAATTCGCTGTGCGGACACTGTGTTTAACCTGCCCTAAAAACAGCTTTTTTGCATAAAATCCGAAAAGAAATCACTTCAATTGATTTTTTACTTTGCAATTGGTGGGTTTTTGCCGATGCCTTCTATATGCTGGGCGGATACGTTCACTTTAAACTGACTGGAGACGGAGCAATGAATGAACTGAAAAGTATTCATTCTATCAAATGACGCATTACAGATTTGCTATAGAAGGCAGTCTCTTCCGTTATTTATATTTTGTGTTGCTTTGAACGCATTTCCATTCTTAGATTTACGACAGAGCCATAAACAAAGTACTATAACTGAGGCCGGATCGATAGCTGCCAGCGGAGACGATCATAAACGCCAGCCTCTGGACGCTGTTTTATTGACCGCAGAAATAAAATAGACGCGTATTGCATTAGCAGCAGCTCATGGCTGTGATTGAGAAAAGGAGAAAGAGAAACACTCACAGGAAGACGATGTTCATTGGGCTTCTCAGCTCGAGGCTGACATTTCTCACTTGCCTTTCAGGAGTGATCTTATTTTTTCCGAAAAGAAGAAAAACTACTACTAATAATAATAATAAATCGCATATACTGTATTCTGTATACCACAATTCGGTGGAAAGTTTTTAAACCTAAAGTTAACAGGAACAGTTAGAGGCTATCCCGGCAGCATCTGGTGATGATGAATGGTTAATACCAAGAGTTGCATTAAGTATAATTAGTATCACAATTATTTTTATCTTTATTATGTAGTGATCCTTTTCTCATTTGGTTACACATAGTGTAAAAATGTAGTCAAAATGCTATTTCATATCCTGCTCAGATCGGACATTGGTGAAGGGAGCCAGGCTGACGAAACAAGCAAGTCAGAATGTTAATTTATCTGAACACGTGACAGTAAACTTCAAATTGAACCACCCCTGGACTACACGCTTACTTAAGGAGAGCGTCTCCTGCACGCGACCAAGTGTCCTGATACTCGATCCGTTAAATGCTGCCAATTATTTAAAGATACAAACAGAATTAGCTGCAGGTGGCAGCCAGCTGTAAGTACGGCGAAAAAAAGCGTAAAAATGGGAACTACGTTCAACCTGCAAAGACGAGGCTCATAACTGATCCGATCCGATCCGATCCGATGATCTGCGTAAGACGTTGTAATTTTCAACAACACGGCGCAATAGTTGTACTGCAATCCTCTTTCGTAACACAATCCCATTTTCGCAGACTCATTCAAGAAATACTTAGTGTCTCGTTACATTCTGGGCATTGCGCGGATGTGTTGATTGGCAAATCCAAGCTGTGATAGAAGTGTCCTGTAGCGCGAGTTCTGTGCGAGAAACTTTGACTTCTGTCTTCTGTTTTTGCGTCCATGTCTGCTTTCAAGAAGGGTGGCATATTAGCTGGAGCAGAGAAATCTGCATCTTAGAATTCACCCTTGAATGATCGACGTGAATGATTTTTCAGCAAACCAAGCTAATGCTTTTACTTCAAATGGTTCTGAATGGAGTTGCGCATTCCTGGAATCAAAGTGTACCATTCACCTGAAAAATGCATTTTTCTGTGAATAGAAGAGGGTAGTGTGTGTGTTCATTTGAATATATAATGTGTGTGTGTGTGTGTGTATATATGTATATATATATATATATATATATATATATATATATATATATATCATAATGCTTCAAATTTCTTATGCAGTTTGGCACATCGCATGGCATGTACTGTGTACCCGGACCATACGTTTCAGAGATATGGACATAATCATTTTCAACTGTAAATTGCAGTGATGTAAGAGCGTGACAATATCCGCGATGGACTGTCTTTCTGCAGTTGGCTCCTGCTTTGCTCCCTACCGACAAAAGTTCGGTCACTTGCAGGCACTGTAAGACTGGGAAAGCAGGTTCAGTGAATTAATATTTTGATAATTTCACGATCTGAAATCCAAACTGGCGATTAAATATTTTAAATAATCAATTATTCCCATTTGAAGTCCCTGGCAAAGCAATCCGACAGGGATCAAGTTCTTTCCGGATATTCACGCTATCTCTAATAAGATGCTCCTTATAGAATTGCTGGAGACCACCTTCCAAGGCAGCGATGGGAACGAATCGTTAAAAGCACATTTTAAAAAACGAAGATGCGTCCTTTGGTAATGAATCACATTACCGTGGCTGTCGGCCAATTAGCGCTCCCGCCGACTTACAGGGGGAAAAAAGACAGAGAAAGACACAAAAGATGTTTTCTCATTAGAAATTAAACTCCGTGGAAATGCCGCACTGCTCATCAGTGCTCAAAAGCCATTCGATTTCAATGAATTAACCGAAATAATTACCGCCACTTAAAAAGGCTACAGAAAACAAGCGAACAATGCAATAAAGGCGTCCGAGACGAGCCTCCCGAAACTCCTCCAAGGCAGAATTACAAAGAAGGTTCTCCTTTGTGCTTCTCTGAGACGAGAGCAGAATAAAAAAAGGCAATTCAGCCTGACCGAACTCGCTCTGCTCATGTTCATCAAAAATCCCGAGTTGATCTGCACTACTGTAACCCCGAAGTCAAGAAGGAGGCGCCGAACGCCTTTAAAGGAAAGTCCTCTACGTTAACAGAGCCCGAATTCTCATCATCATACCAGAACGAATCCTCAGTTCTGTTCGAAACGTCGGTATTAACATATGACAAAAGAACACCTTTAGTTTGTCAAAGCTTCGCGATGGAGTGGTCTGGGTGCGCCCCACCGGGCTTCGAAAGCACTTTAAAGAGCTGCACGCCCAGCTTTTCAGTGCACACGGACCACAAGAAAATTCTCCCGAGATTACAGCTGCCAAGCTAACACTTCATTGGTGTTATTTATAGCTGTCATGACACAAGACGCAACATAGGCAATACAAGTGCTCATCTTGGAGATCCATAGACCTCAAAACAAAACTACATAAAAAATGTAGTGACTTAAAAGATGAGGATGCAATCAATGCAATGATCTGGGAGACATTTTATCAGACCGTGATTTGAAAGTGTCCATTTTAAGGAAATTTAAAATACCAATGAATACAGCATTCCTCAATTGACAGGTCTGCTGTCAAAAAGCAGTTCCTTTTCGTGTGGGCCTCAATATTACAATACTGTTATATACAGCATCAATTGGAAAATGCAAGGGGTACCTGACTGTGCCACCCCCCTTTTGTATATTTAAGAGGAAAAAAGATAAAATCGAGGCTAAAATTCACTGGTAGCCAGTGAGGTAATACAGTCATTGGCGTTAACATGCAGAGCCAAAAGGATTCATTTTGTTCACACTCTGAGCACAAATAATAATAATAATAAATTAATAAGAGAGAGGCAATATTGTTAATTGGTCACAAGTATGCTGTAAACACTTTGCTGTGTTTCCACCAATGTATTAGCTGGTCAGGATGGCGTCATGGCTAAAGAATCAAAGTTGTCATCCAAGTCCCTGACATTTCTGCATTGTGTGCCTCTGAGCAGAACACTATACTTGCCTGATCTGCAATTGTAATTTAGCTTTGCACTTCATAGCCTCATTGGAAAGATGATATATATATAATATACAGTGTTTGTTTAATACGTCCATCTATTTTAAATGAATTTATCAAATACAGAGTCCTTAAGAGTCTATTTGTTAGGAGCCACTAGATGAGATGCCAGTCCATCACAATGCACACTCACACTAAAGCAATTTAAAGTTGCCAATTTAAATGCAACCAGACAGAATGAAACTTGAATAACTGGAGAAGCTGAAAATGTCATAGCCAGGGATCCAACTAAGATCAGAGAAGCTGCAAAAGTACTCCCTGTGACTGTCTGCCTTGCTTGTTTTTAAAACCCTATGGGGTCCAACATATTTCCCCCCACTCCCTTCACTTCTGAAATAATCATTTTTAACTGGGCATAAATGGACCTATCCTATCTCACCGTGAGCATTTCACACTATATCCCCCAACAAAATCAACAAATTGTTTGAATCTTTGGATTTTAATCTCTAGTATCTGTAACGTTACTCTGTGCTGCTGTTTCACCATTTTTATGGAGAGTAAAGGCGGATTGTCTTCCTTTCTGTGAAAGTCTCCCTTTTTATTTGTATCAGCGGCTCCTCTTACTTACAAGCAGGTTGAAAGCAGTTTTCTCCTACTTGCTACATGCATATTCATGTAATAAAAAATTAAATTTGAACATTTGCTGAGACAAAGTGGTACAGTATATGCTTTCCTAAAATGCTATGATGGCTTCTTTGGATTTACAGGAAACATTTGTCTGAAATGCTGACAGATATGCTAAAAGGAAAATAGAAACTAGGTTTGAAACAAAGCAAGAAGAAGACGCAAATATAGAACCCAAATAATGCTAACGGAAAAAAAACAAACTGCAAAACAGCAAAAAGAGCTGACAAGAAAGAGTTTAACGCGAAGCCTTCAAAATAGGAAAAGCGAGAATGATTTGTTAAACTTGGGAAAGTGCTCACTTCTAAGTTGGCAAATCAGAAGAAGCAACAGCATATGGAAAAGCGTCGCTTCTTTCTCATGTTGACCGTGTACTAGAAATAACACAACATTAAATGAAAAACATCGCCAGGGTTTTGATAAGCATTTAAAAGCATGTATCACTGATGGCAGCATATAACACTTTTTTATTAAAAATGGCAACTAAATCTTTGCACAAATGTTCTTCTTCTTTCGGCTGCTCCCGTTAGGGGGAAATGAAAATGCAACAATTTGCATGATATAATACATTTATGAAAAATGTATGAATCCTTTCCAAACTGCTAAAGTCCAAAGTCATCAACCGTAGAGCACAAAACATAAATTAATCGGTCGCCGTCGACAACACACATAAAGACACCGGCACAGCAGAAGCAGGCAGCCTTTGGAGCATCGCGGCAAACTGAATGTACGACAGAACCACCTGTACTCACATACGAGCAGTCAAAAGCCATAAAATCACTTACACTATCTTAAAGTTGGGCACCGTACCCGCTGCGCTTGGTCGTCAATCCGCAGAACTTTTCCGGCATTATCGATCATCTCACTGTTGCCCCTTTGTACTCTTTTATCTGTAAATCAGTCGGCGTTAAATATGAAAGAAAAACAAATCCCACAAGCTATTTGCAAGCTGAGAGGTGTCCGTGCACACTAAATGAACAGGATGAGCCGAAACGACAAGGCACGAAATCGACGACTGTTCTGTGTACCCCTCGTCCATGCCAGTGGCGCCCACTGATCCCAGCTCAGCGGTCCACTTTTGCGTATCTCCAGCGTTGGAAGGCTCCAGCCTTCCGGGAAACATTCACCTTCAGAAACACCAGCTATTTGTCCGCACGGAGGCCACACAAGAGGTTCGCTTAAGGCTTTTTTTCCCATCCCTGGGATCTGTCGCTCACTCCTTGAATGGAGTAGCCAGGTCCCCATCTTTGCGCCTCTGACCCCAAACTGAAATCGGGACTCGTTCAGCCGTCCCTGTCTCTTCATATACAGGCAGACGATGTTTAGGTGGGAGTCCGACAGCTCTCTGCCTCCGTTTGCACCTGAGGCGCAATCCTGGCTGTCCAAAGTTGTCTGGCGGTGGTAACCTTACCTGTGCCGCGTCTCCGATGTGTTTCAATCCCGAGAGTGATGGAAATGCAAGTTTTAACCGTACTAATGTTACACTCCAGATCTGTCTTCATCAGCCTCGTCTTGCACAAGATCCTACTCGCTCCCCACCTCCTTTCAAGCAGATCCGATCTCTTGTCTGCTGCCGTTTCTACGTCCGACTGCCTGTTTATATCAGTAAAGCTTGAAGGGGGGTGGAGGGGCTGCCAACTCTCACGCACGCGCAGAGGAGCTCACAGTGCCAGCTTGCTGTTTTAGTCTTCCAGTATTCCAGGTGCCCGGCCCAGACACAGAAGAAGACCCGAATCCATATAGACGAGGTAACAGTGCAGTAGATTTACAGTGCACGCAGGGCCAAAGGGCTCGGAGAGCATTGATCTTAGAGTACTGAGAAAAGCGCTATATAAATGTAATGAATTATTATTATTATTATTATTATCTATAAAACCGTTCATAATGTAGTTTATCAATCTGCGAATTTCATTTTGATGGTGATTATTACTAATGTTACTGTGGACCGATTGCCTCACCCAGTAATGTAATAACCCCGGAGTGATGGCATGTAGAAGGTTATTTCCACTTCACAACAAGTCCTGCAAGGATTGATGGCATTCCTGTGGATCCCCAGCCTCACTCAAATTAGAGGTATTTGTTTCTATATTAAATTGTAATTATGTTTTCATATATTTTTTATTACAGTTGAAGACAATTTTATTTTAACTATTAGTTCTCATATTGTTGGTTTTAATTTTAAAATTATTTACATCAATTAAGGACAACATGACAGTATAGTAAATGCTGATGGTTCACAGTACTTGGACTCCTGTTCACTTTGCATTTTGTGTCAGTTCATGTGCACTATTAAAAATAATGGTTCTCTAATGGTATTGTATGGTTCTTTATTGGGTTTTGTGCTTCGTTGTAGAACTTTTCCTTGACAAAGCACCATTTCATTATGGGAAGGGTTCTTTGTGCTTTGCAAAACTTCCTAATATGTTGGAAAACAAACTGAAGTCTTTAGTGTCCGGTAGGGTACCTAGCAGGTCACTAACCAATTATGAAAACCTGAACTTAGCCTGTTATTGTATGCAGTGAGAGTCCTTTTAAAATCATGAGTCATTGATATTTTCACAAATATTTTACTATTTATTCATGGTTATTTATTGTATGGGGCCCGTCACAGATCTAAATAAATAATGGTTCTTTTTAGAACTTTCATGTGGATGGGTATTTTGGGAACCAAAAGAATGTTCCCCTATGGCATTGCTTTGAAGAACCACTCTGACACCTTTATTTTTAAGAGCAGGGACACCCAGAAAGCATAACACATGCTCTTAACACATGCTCTTAGTTTGACTGTTGTTTATAAAATGGTCCATCAGGAGAATGACTTGTCAACCTGACCAGAAATTGTTATGACTGGGTTCTTATTGCAGAGCAGATGTACAGGATTTCTGCAATGCTGACTATGAAGGAGAGGTTTCGGTAAAAGGAAATAAGAGAAGGTGAATAAACAAAGATGAACACAATGGAAAGAAATTAGGCACACAGAGAAGTATTTGCATTTTACATAGAATGTGGGCAGCTACTTCAACCATAAACAATGTGTAGCATCCACAAGGATAATGCAACAGCGGCCATTTTTGTGCCAGTACTCTCAACATAGGTGGTGAAGGGGTGAGAGAGATAGTTAGCCAATAAGGGACAGGGGGATGATTAGGGAGCTTGAATGTCCATGCCATAATGGGCAATTTAGCCAGGACATCAGGTACACACTATTCTTTTTGAAAGATGCCTAGGGATCTTCAATGACCACAAAGAGTCAGGACCTCAGTTTTACAGCTCATCCAAAAGATGGCAACACTCTAACAGCAAAGTGTCCTTGCCACTGCACCAGGGCTTTGGGACCCACACATAATACTCAGGGTAAGCACCCCCTGCTGGCCTCACCAACACCTCTTCCAGCAGAAAACCCTATCTTTTCCTAGATGGTCTCTCACCCAAATATTGTTCAGGTCTACACATACTTAGCTGCAGTTGTATTTCCTCTTCTGAAGTACTGGTGGTATGGCAGCTTTGAAGGGAATTCAATTAAAAGACAATTTACAGGACTCTTTAAGACTGTATTTATACTCTTTAAGAATTTAGGACTCTTTGCAGAATCTTTTCTTTATGGGATGTACTGAAGAACTGTGTATTTACTGAACGCTAAAAAAAGACTACTGCTTGTCACCAAATACTTTGTCCTCCATTATTATTTTGAGTCTTATTACAAATGGATGTTTGCACAGAGAGTGACAAAGAAACACCCGTGTGACCAAAGTGAGAGAAACGCAGATTCTACTTACTGAAAATAATTTTACCAATTATCGGGATAAATAGTTAAGTCACACACAGGAATTTAACCTCATGTTAGACCTGCTGCCATTGGAGGAATTTATATGCTTTCCCCATAACTGCATTGACTTTTATTTGAGTCCTCCTATTTTTCACCCAAATTCCAAAGACTTGCATGTTCAATGAAATAGTAAGTATAAACTGCTAACCACTCTTATCTCTTTCCTTGAGAAACTTGGAATTACCAGTTCTGCTTTACAATAGACTGGTTCAAGTCCTACCGCTTGGCCCGATCCTTTTGTGTCTCCTGGTCTAACTTGTCTTTTCCAAAGAAACCTTCTACAGGTGTGCCTGAAGGATCAGCATTGGGTTCTCTTCTCTTGTCTCTCTACAATCGTTCTTTAGGCAGTTATTTCTTCTCATGGCTTCTCCTACCACCTCTGTGTTGATGACACACAGATCTTCCTTTCATTTCTCTCCTACAACCCACAGGTTTTATCCCAGATCTCTAGTTGTCTTTCTGCCATCATCATCTTAAACTTAACCTTTCAAAGTCAGATATCTTGTACTTGCCCTGTGATTCTCTTTCCTCAGATTTGTCTCTATGCATCACCCTTGAAGATGTCACCCTTTTACCATCAGTCACAGTCAGGAATCCTGATGCAACTCTGGACCCATCACTCATTCCTTGAACATATGTTATCAATTAAGCTATCCTGCCATTTCCTTCTTCATAATATTCAAAGGATTCAACCCTTCCTCACTAATTATGCCATCCTTCTTCAGGCAATAGCATGACTATTGCACAACTCTCCTGATGAGACTTCCTTCAGCTGCTATCAGAATGCAGCTACGGTGTTCTCAGATCCCCATTCCACTCCTACTACTCCTTCACTTCGGTGTCTATGCTAGCTTCCTGTTGTTGCAAGGATCCAGTTCAACACTTTTGTCTTGACCTACAGTTCTCTGATTGATTCTGTTCCTCAATATGTCCAATCCTTGGTCTCTGTATATGTCCCTTCAAGAAGCCTCCAGCCCTGCCTGTCTGCTGACTGTTCCTCATCTTGTCAAACATGCCAAGACGGAATAATGTTTCTCTCTTCTTGCGTCAAAGCTGTGGAATGATTTCCCTTTATCGATTTGTAATGCACCCAATTTACTTGTGCTTAGGCATCTTTTGAAAACACACCTTTCTATTAAATATTTTGGATCTACTTAGCCTCTCTCCTCCAGGATAGCTGCTGTTGTATTGACAAAGAATTTGGGATACTGGTTTATGTCTTAATATAGTTGTAGGTATAATTGTGTAGTAGTTCTACTCCCTTATGCTCACTTTTTTTTATCTTTTTCTCGGTTGCTTTGATGCTTGCACAATCATTCTGCATGCATTATAACTTGCTTTGCTTTGATAAAGCTGTCTGCAAAATAAATAATATTAATTCAAATATAAACTGAAATGGTGCGAGTGTCAGTGTGAATTTAGCAGTGTGTACATGAGTAGCTCCAATATAATTGAGTCCTATCAAGGTTTGTCTTCAGTCTCGATGCTGATGCTGCTTGCATTGACAACGTCTCCCTTTCACCCTAAATTGGATTAAGTACGTTAAAAATGTGCTAATGTGATTTCCCACTTCCAGCTCACTTGTGTGACACTGAACAAGTCAGTTAATCTGCCTGTGTTCCAACTGTAAAAACTGTATGTAATTAATTATAATGTATTTGGATCTTGACAGTCATTATGGGTAAATGTTTCACTCAAACTTTCAAAAAATAAAATGTTAAATTCCCCAACCGCCCACAAACAATCAATTAATATTAGTTGAAAGTGCTCTAATGTCAAGATGTCAATGCATTTAACAGCTTGTGGGTAAGTAATAATATGAAAGTGTTTAGTGGATTGACTTAAACCAGCTACCACAGGGAAGGAAAGAAAAGGTGGGTGGGAAGTGAAAAGATAGATATGATCTTTAAGAATCTGTGCTTCAGGCTACAAGAGTAGAGTAGAATTGATAGGAGAAAAATGGCTTCTTGTGGTGTTCAAAGCAAAGCAGCATTCTCCAATCCTTAGCCTCTGAGATATTAACATGCCACACAGTGATAGAGAAGATTAAAACATATTCAGCAAAATACATGTGAAAAATGTGTCGTCTTAAGTAACACTCTTTGAAAACACTCGCTGGAAGAGCAGCCTATGGACCATAAAAGGTTTGTTAACAGCCTCTTTCACAGTGCTGGAAATGGTGTTGACCAGGAAATTGAAATTCTGTACTGTCTCTACAATCTATCAACTGATGAATAACACTGTGTGTGTTATTTTGTTTCTTGTAATGTCACCACCACTTCTTATGTTTGATTGACATTTAGCATGAGTATGAGGACTGCATCATTTGAATGTTGAGTCACCTCATTCCTATGATTAGTTTCATCATAATGTGACATGAGCCCTATAACAGCGGTATCATTAGTGAACTTGATCATTCTTACAAAATACACACATGAAATGTAGACTTTCATGTACCTTGAACAAAGGAGTGATGATAAGACACAATCATGTGAGAATGCATATACAGGGTGAGGATTTAAAGATATTGTCCTTCAGCTTTGCCACCTACTTTCTGCCAGAAAGGAAATCTGGCAGTCAGTAGTAATACAAGGACTCACTGCCACTCTGTCTGTCAGTTAATTGAAAGCTTAAGATGCAATTGTGTCAAAAGTAGAGCTTTGGTCAATTAAGGGGATCCATACATAACTCCTAAGGGATTTGCTGTTAAAACCTTGGGACACTTCTCTGCTCTAAAGTATTTGCTGTATAGAAAAAACAGTATGGTTCTAAAGTCCTCTTAATCAAGAAAATGATTGTTAGTGGCTCTAAAAACGTCATTATGACAGGTGTTGAGGTGACACTGAGGTAAGATACAGTAGACGTCTTTGGCACCGGTATTGTGTTATTGTCACTGTCTGAAAGCTCGATGGAGATGTTCCTAGTGAAGTGAAAGATGAAAACTTTCTGTAAAAGTGCCACACTAGAAGGGTACATGATATGATTGCTAAGGTTAGTGGTCAGCTAGACATAAACACAGCCTATTAAATCTTGACCAAGATTACTCCACCTTCTTCATTTCACAATTTGTATAATTGTTTTCACAGTTTATAAGGAATTTATGTATTGACACTTTATGATACAAATTTTAAACTGCAATTTTGATCTCCTGTTATACAATCCAAATCTCCCTCTGAATTGTATTTCTGTCACAAGTGTCATTGTATAATGTTTGTGTTGATGTACATTTAACAAACACTTATAGAGTCCACTTGAAAGAAGTCTTATCCATAACATTGAACTGATAAATTTCATTATTTTCCACTTTCAGAAATAAATGCACGAGAAAGAATAAATGGGAACAGAATTGAATAACAGTTGATTATTCATTGATTGAGAAGAAATTGAAACCTTCATTCGCAGCTAGTGCAGGCAGCACATTTTTGAATCCTGCGTTTTGATCATTGGATTGTCTCTGGCTCTCTGTCACCCTGTATTGGATTAGACAGATGGATGGACAGGTGAAGAATCATAAATGACAGCATCCATCTTGAAACAACACATTCAGTAAAGGTTCAAGTAAACTCACAAAAACCATGACAATGCAATTTCTGCAATGCAACAAGATTTTCAAGTGTTGTGAAACTGATTAAATATCAGCATGTATTTATAAAACATGAAAATAACAGAAATTTCAAAAAAGTGATAGCACCGTATGCAAATCTCCATCCATCATCTGAACTTGTAACTGCTGGAGCCACAGCCTTTCCTGGTAGCACATTAGAGTCAAATGGCAAGTATTCAGAGAAAAGGTTAAGTAGACATAAAGAGAACATGCCAGCTTCGCACAGACAGAGAACAGAGTCAATTACAGATGTCTTCAAGAAGTCTAAAAACCTAAAGAACACAACAAATGCTCTGAGCTGGACATGAACAAAATATTAATTATTTTTAAAAATATCTTAATAACTCATTTACAAATAAAAATTCAGGCATGATCCACTTTAAAAATCATCACTAGACAACACCTATAGCAACAGCATTCCAATGAATCACTCCTAAAAAACAATATTAAATTAAAGAGTGATAAAAATGCAGGTAAAACAGAGAACAACTTTGTATAATGTTAACATTTACCCACCTTGGGTGGAACAGAAGAGTTGCATAGTGTGGGGGAGGAACATTCTCCTCATTCTGTCAGTGGAGCAGGACAGTGACAGCAGTCTGTTGCTGAAGCTACTCCTTCTGTCTGGAGATGATACTGTTCAGTGGATGCAGTGGCTTCTTCATGGTTGACAGGAGCCTGCTCAGCGCCCATCACTCTGCCACGGATGTCAAACTGTCCGGCTCCATGCCTACAATTTGTCCATGCATGAGGCGTCCTTCTTCTTTATGCTGCCTCCCCAGCACAACCATCTGATAGAACATCTGCAGCATCTTATTGCAGATGTTGAAGGACGCCAGTCTTTCTTCTAGTCGGCTCTGTCCTCTTTTGCACAGAGCATCAGTATTGGCAGTCCAGTCCAATTTATCATCCAGCTGCACTCCCAGGTATTTATATGTCTGCACCCTCTGCACACAGTCACCTCTGATAATCATGGGGTCCAGGAGGGGCCTGGGTCTCCTAAAATCCACCACCAGCTCCTTGGTTTTGCTGGTATTCAGGTGTAAGTGGTTTGAGTCACACCTTTTAACAAAGTCCTTGATTAGGTTCCTATACTCCTCCTCCTGCCCACTCCTGATGCAGCCCACGATAGCAGTATCGTCAGCAACCCTTTGCACATGGCAGGACTCTGAATTGTATTGGAAATCCGATGTATATAGGCTGAACAGGACCGGAGAAAGTACAGTCCCCTGCGGCGCTCCTGTGCTGCTGACCACAATGTCAGACCTGCAGTTCCCGAGATGCACATACTGAGGTCTGTCTGTAAGATAGTCCATGATCTATGCCACCAGGTATGAATCTGCTCCCATCTCTGTCAGCTTGTCCCTAAGGATCAGAGGTTGGATGGTGCTGAAGGCGCTCGAGAAGTCCAGAAACATAATTCATACTGCCACCACTGCCTCTATTCAAGTAGTTAGCTGACCACTAACCTTATAGAATTACAACTGTAATTTGTCACATGTATGATATTTAGTTTCCACAACTCTTAGTAAAGATCTTAAGAAATTAAACTAAATCAAAGTGAAATGATTAAAATTGGATATCATGTTGGCCCAGTGCTGAACACTTCTGCTTCACAGCTCTAGAGTTCTTCAAATCCTAGCCTGGTTACTGTCTCTGTTGAGTCGGAACATTCTACTTTGGTTGCATAGTCCTTCCACCCACATCTCATAGACAGGCACTTTGGTTAACTGGTGACTATAATGTTCACATATTTTTATGACATTATATATGTATTTTTTTTTCTTTGTTTATAGTTTTTGTTTTTATCAAGGAATCCTATTTTGTGGTTACTTTTTCATTTCAACTTAATTTGATAAAGGTTATTTTTGTCATGTCTTTTTTGCTCTCAATAATACCTTGAGAATATGCGTCTTATAACAGTATGAGTGAGTAAGTGTGTGTGAAGGAGTGTGCCCTGTGATGGATTAGTGACCTGCGTCTTGCCTTGCATCCCATTGTTGCTCTTGCCTGTGTGATCCTAAATTCGATTAAGCAGGCTTGATAATGGCTGAGTTACAAAGTCGCCTTCATTACATCGACAGTTACACAAAAATACTGGATGAATTCAGAATAATTAATTAACCAAAACTTATGTCTCTGGCTAGCACTGGGAGAGTGTGCAAACACCACACAGGGAATGAGCAGGCCAGGATTCAAATTCAGGCTCTCGAAGTGTCAGTGTTAACCAGTGTGCCACTAGTCCGGCTCCCTGAAGGTAGGTTTTAAAACATCTTCAGGTTTAATAAGAAAGCTAAACATGAATTTAACAAAGTCAATAAATAAAGATACAGAAATAAGAAAGTGAGAGAGAGACATTTTCGAGAAGTGAGAGCATCCCAACCTGGTCTCACAGACTTTGATTATTCTTACTCCCACTGTCCTTGATAACGGGTGATAGGGGCAAGGACGTTGTTTCTTGATGCATAACAGAGAGGTTGTTTAGCAATGCTAACTCTGAATTGCTATCAAGAAATATTGATTGCTCATATTGTAATCTGGATGAGCTAGCAGTGTGACGAAGGGCAAGAGGTGAGAGGCTGAGAGTCCACACAGCTAATATATGATTATTATAGAGCTGCCAGGATTTTCTTGAGTTACGTATAGAAATTCAGGATGACTTGATCTCTAGACTCATTAAGACATTTAGTAAGGGAGTGCCATGATTTAAGACATGTCTTAAGAAGGATCTCACCCAGGAAATGACATTAAAACAAATGAAAGGGAGAATGAATCAGAGGGCCACATTCAGGTAGAATCTGCTTACATGTTACAGACAATGACCATATCTCTAGGTATACAAGCCACATCCAGGAAACATTACAAAGGTGACACCATGAAGGGGTGCCATATTGCCAGCCATTCTTTGTTTTTCCTTTCCTTACTTCTCTGGTGAGCCACCTGAGCCTTCACATTATCCTCTGGTTGTGCACTTCAAAGTCCTCTTTTCAGCAGTGATGTCATACTATATCTGATCTAACAGAGAAATACATGTAGCATTGACTCAACTTGCCCTGCCAGTGATGTGTTGGGGGAAGTCAGCTGGTGTATTAGGGTTTGACCTGATTCTTTAGTAGCTCTTCAGATACATGGGCTGAGTCAGCAATTCTAAGGGGAATGTATATGTCTATTGTTTTGAAATCTGTATCTTTTAAAAAGCATTTACCAGTGTCTACTTACAGAGGCACCTGGTCAGTGCTACTGTAGCGAAGATTGGTATTAACATCCTTTAGCTCTTCCAATAAACTGAGCTTAGCATGCAAGATGATCATGTGAGTATGTAATGAGGCATTTACAAAGAAGAGCACCACTAAAAGCCCCTAAGAGGAAATGATGTACATTTAAAGGACTATAGGACAGTGAAGGTAAACACCAATTTTTCTTGAAAATGCAGACACCATACACCACACCCCTTCACCTTACTTTTCTTCTCCACAAAATGGTTCAATGGGATATTCTCCATTCACCTAAGAATCCTGACCTCCCACATTCAAGGTTACTAAGATCATTAGCCACATATGATCCAGTGGGTTTACTATATGGTTGAAGGAGAATGTACTGGGTTCATATCATGGCTCTCATGCTTTTGGTAGTAGGCTTGATGTTGTGGTGCGGACGGCTAAGGATCCTACCCAGCCGGGATGCCTGGAAGGACCAGGAGAGGGACAATACCTGTCCCAGGCCACGAGAGGGCAGCCTCATTGGTCTGCATTGGGGCCACAAGATCAAAACTTAGAAGCTTAACCCTTTTGGGGCCCATGGCCACTGCCAGGGTGTGCCCAGATGATTACAGAGCCTTGGACTGTAGCACTTCCGCCTTACCAGGAAGTGCTTCCGGAACAGGAAGTAATTACACTGGGTGCCCATGCAGCACTTCCGGCACACCAGGAACTGCTGCCAGAAGATCATCACGGAGCACCTGGAGCACATCCGGGGCATTATAAAAGGGGCTGCCTCACTCCATTAGATGAGCCGGAGTTGGGAGGAAGAGGATGGAGCTTATGAGGAGAGGAGTAGAGGTGGCAGAAGAACTAAGAGAGAATAAAGAAAAGAAGGGATTGTGAGCAATTTATGGCTGTTTAATGCATTGTGTGGTGTTGTAAAGACGTAAAGGAAATTAAATGTGTGTGTTTTTTGACATCTGTGGTCTGTCTGTCAGTGTTCAATGGCTGAACTACCACAATGTATAGCATTTTACAGGAATAAGAGTTCCATGATTTAGTGGAATCTCCCATTCTTCTGTTAGTTATTTGGTATCTCCAGAGACAGCAGGCGGAGAGGTGAGGTAAGAAACACAGTGACAGTAATGCACATTAGTTACAAGTAGTCTCTCTAGGCTGTAGGCCTTAACATGCTGCAAGATACTTCTCTCAAAAGCTCACAACTACTACACATTAATACAATAACTGTGTGACTTAGTGATCCACCATCATGATCAACATATACCCTTACTATTCTTAGATGAGCTTATTCACAGTGGTACTCTGCCGGTCCTGATTCTCCTCAGCTAGTTCCAGGAGAGACTTGGTGTCCCCTCCCTAATGTTATATTAACTTAACTTTGGGCATGAGAGGGTTGCCAGGAAATGAGACCCAAGAAATTGAAGTTATTTACTGTAGATGGAGAAAAGTTACCTTGCAGGTCTTCCGAGACTGTTTAGAATATTGCTTTTTATTAGTTGTTGTTATTATTTAGTAATATGAAGAAACCTGCAATTTGGGGGCTGGGGATTCAATTTCAGTTTGTTTGTGTGTGAGCCCCGTTGTGATTTTATTCCTGTTTTCTTACAGCTTTTATTACTATTCAACTAGCCTCTAGGTTACAGGTGTCTTTTTTAGCCTCCCATAGTGCCAATAGGAAGCCAACACAATTAAATAAACTTTAGGGGAGCTATGAATTACTGGATGTGTGTCTAAGTTCTACTCACAATAAGCTACTTTTGACTATATATATCTAAAACAAAATTTGCAGATTTTATTCATCCTTTCTGTGAATCCAATACAGAAAAGTGGAGTGATGGAAATTTAACTTAATAGCAACACAGTACAACCTACTATACTGTAGTTCTGGAGAAGTTGCCTGTCCAAACTCACACCACCACACACAGCCAGCAGTCAGTATCACAACAGGCATAGAGAGGAATCTCACTTTAATATTGAGAGAACTGGACACATGAGGAACCTCAGACAATTCACTGTCAGACATCAGCATTATCCACTTGCTTCTTATCTTACATAAGAGTAACAGCAAAAGTGCAAAATCAGTTTCTTTTATCTTCACAGCTACGTTTTTGATGTTTCACTAACCTATGTATCACCCATCCATCGATCAATATTCCAAAAGAACCTCATCCATTATTCAAGTTCAAGTTCAATAAAATCTCAAGCTTATTGCCATGTGTGCACAGTACAATGAAATTCTTAATTGCATGTCTCCTATAATAATAATGTCTCCAATAATACAATATCACCAAAACACACACATATAAAAATATATATACTGTGCAGCATACTGTATAATCGCATCAATCAGCCACAACATTAAAATTACCTGCCTAATACTGTGTATGTCCCCTTTGTGCTGCCAAAACAGCTTTGACCCGTCAAAGCAAGAAGTACTGTACTTCCTGTATCAGGTCATTGTCCATATGAAGCACTGCCAGGTCAGGTGGAAGCCTCACAAATGCAGGGAGCACCGGTGCCTGTAGCATCCCAAGAACCTAACAGGGCCAGTCCATGGGATTGCAGTCTCTAGCATGCCCTGCAGGTGTCTGTACAGGTACCAAAGTCCAGGGATGCTACCATCTAGTGTCTCAGGGAAGCAACTAGTTCACACAAGTTATCTCCTCCTGTCGTTCCAGCATGCTGGCTTCCTGGCAAGAAAATAATTATTGACTAAGCCCTTCTAGGATGCCAGCATCTCCATTGCAGTGTTGGCACCTCCTACCAATTTCCTGACTGAGACAGGGAACACCCTGCCTTCCTTCCTGTCCAGTTACTACTTGGCCTTCTATCCAGGTAAGGAATTTTGAACCATTTCGGATGGGACGCCGCCCCTGTTCGCCATCATTTACAAAGGTAAGAGCACTAATCAAAGCATCACCCTTACAAAAATAATAATAATAATAATAATAATAATAATAATAATAATAATAATAATAATAATAAATTCTATTGTCCAATGTTTGTTGCATTCTTGGTGCAAGAAAAATAATTAAAACATTCAATGGGGCAGAACAGCTTAAAATGCCATTAGTAGTGAGTAATATTTTAATAAATTAAAATAGATAGATAGATAGATAGATAGATAGATAGATAGATAGATAGATAGATAGATAGATAGATAGACATTTACAGTTTAGGTGAAGAAATAACAAAAGATCTGAATTTGGACACATTGTTCCAATATGGCTGTCTAATGTTAAAATTCTCAAAATGGAAATTTTCAGTTCCCAGTTCACTGTCTGGCTGTTTTCTTAATCCTCAGTCATTTGTTTCTTCACCTAAAGATAAGGAAATTCTATTTGTTCCAGATTAATAGGTTTTGAAACCAGAACTTCCACACGTCAATCCCATCTTACCCCCTGATGGACTCAATTATTCTGAGACTCCTCATGTTTTCATCACTAGAGGCAGTTTAGGTCTACTGGTACTGTGTGCTGCTTCAAATTGGCCAACACAAACACTTGGCTGACTGATAGTTTCCCAGTCATTTAACTTTTCCATCCTTCATATGAGATGTATAACCAAAGAGGAGATTAATTCCTATCTCCTCTCATGAAAGTCTTGTTTAAGAGATGGAACGTAAAGGAAAGGCAGTATATAAAGAATCCACAGGTCCATAGTATGTGCTATCTTCCTCATCTGTGGCCAATTGTGGATTAAATTAATCAAGACTTCCAATGCAAAACTAGCCCTCTTGTCCCTTCAGTGTGATGATAGCAAACTTTGTACAGTGATGCTGTGAATCTGTGAAAAGGCAAAAGACCAACCTAGTAACCCTAGCTGGGCACAGCAGTGAGTGTACAAAATGTCATCTATGCAACGGGTGACTTCCTTAAGTGATATAACAGCTGAGTTGCTGGACAAATGCCAATTAATTATTCAGGTTATCCATTTTTGTTTTTTATGGCGATGTTCAAAATTTCACTTTTAACCCCTGAAGCAGCAACATTCATAAATGGGAATGTTTGTATATTTATTTGAGATTATTAAAAGCTTGGCAGTGTTTCTTACTTAGCAGAGGTTTCTCTTGATGGAGAGTTGCTTGCTATTATAGTCTTTGATTTTTATTTTACCTTACTATAGTCTCCATAACATTGTTTTCTGTTTTCACTCAATGATCCAATACATAAAAACAAAACACACTCCATCTGCACTTAGTTCTTATTTTTTGGCTGGTGCTGCTGGAATAGACACTAGTCCAGAACTAGAATATACAGATTCAGAAATGGAATCAATCACAACTGTGAATACATCAGTACATGTGGTAATAGACCAATAGCTGGACAAATAATAGCATCAACAAATCACCATGCATTCAGTGGAACAGAATGAGTTGTGAAAGAAGCAATTCAGCCCAATAGTGATTCAAAAAAGTCATTATTGGCTTTAATCACATGACCTAACAAAGTAACAGAAGCATGTTTTGGAGATGGAGACAAAGATACCCTTGAGCACACACCATGTCACAACACATGTGCTTGGAGTGATTTGTGGGTCAATAGCCCTACTTCATTTAAAAACCTGATCATCCCTTCCCCAAGTAAAATCAAACTATATTCGGCAAATCCTTGCTATCTGTGGATTTTGTTCCCACAGATTTGATTATCCACTATTTTAAAATGTAATCTGTTTCATGACACCCCCGATATCATTTCACCTATTCACAGTCTTTACTGTGTGCCATTTGATGGGGCAAAGACAAACATTGGGAGATGTATTTGAAACCATGCACAACAGAAAAAAACATGCGAGTGGCCTTTTGCTCATGAGCAACTCTTGAGAATGAGCAATAATGGGTTTGTGATGCCCTAAGATGTGCAGCGTTGCACACACAGTACGCTGAATCGACCAACATGCGTCTACCCAGTGCTGAAAGGCATGGGTAAGTTTTTGGACCCCATTCATGATGGGGGACGGGGCCTGCAATAGTTTCTCCACAGATGAGGAATTGCCAGTACATGTGGGTCATAAGCTCACACTGATTCATTCTGCATTAGTCATGCAGCAGAACTATGAAGTCGGAAGTTGCATTTGTGTTATTCGCAATGTCCGTGTGTTCGTGCTACACAAGTGGGAAAGAAAAAATATCTGCCCCCATGAATGCTGGTGTCTGGCTAGCGTTCCAGCAACAAATGCTAATTAACAGTTTCATAGTCCAGACAGAAGAGAAAACAAAGGAGTAAGAAAGGTACAAAAAGTACATTGTCATATCTAAAAAAGATTTTCACGCTCTTGGCAATGATAAATAGTACTATTTCTGCTTGGAATTTCCAATTAAAAAACTGCTCAAAGCAATCATTAAATGCAATTTATGAGCAGTAGCATATATCATGCCTACATCAGTTAATCCGTGACTGCTCATTCTGGTAATGTTAACTTTTACCTTCTCAGTATTTAGTAATATAGATTAAGGTGATTCATTTAAAGTAACTTCTTCTAATGATCAAATTAGACCTTTAAAGAATTACTGTGCTTACTATCTGCACTGTACATTGCCATTTTGGATTGACATTATAATCTGAAGTTGGACAAACTCGGACTTGAGGCACCAGGCCCAAGTTTGTGAGTAGTAATTCTGAGTTTGGGGTGCATTTTCCTTTGCATTTTCTGAGTTGGAGATCAGAAAATTGGGGTTTTGAGTTTTAGTGAAATGCAGCAAAATTCCCTACCCTATGTGTACACCTCCTGTCGCTACTACTGATTAGATGGTTTATTGAGGTCTTTGGAAAAGCTCTGCTGTGGTCAGTTGTGGCCTCAGGTGCAGCGCCTATAAGACAATTGAACTTGAGTAAGGAAGAAATAAAAATTATAACAAGGTTTCCATAGATGAACCTGTGGAAGGATCATAACCAAACACTGAGAGATGAGAGTGAAAGGCCAGAGTGTCCACCTGACTCCATCTGCACCTGCCAGTCTTCCCCCCAAGCCAGCTATCCACCGAAACTAAACCCCATTTTTCAAGAGGATCAATGCTTCAGTATCCTCATTTTCCATATCTGGGGGTTTTCTTCAGGAACATAACCACAATGGATAACAAGAATTGACTGATAGTGTAAAATAAAGACAAAAATCAAGTCAAAGCTTTGCGGGGATCCCCCACATACTGTCGCACAAGCAATGGAAATAACGTCTTTACAGACAGAGTTCAAATTGGAACTGACACAAGAGAAAATGATGGCGGTATATATAGTAGACTTTGCAAGAAGTGATGTTATAAAGAGGTGGGATCTTGAGGGTTGGAACTGAAAGTGACATAATGAAGAGGTGGGTCTTAAGGATGGGAACCGGAAGTGATGTTACTGGGTAGATTCATCTGTTGTTCTGCCAGGAAAGAAGAAAAAGAGTTAGAGGGCAGCGCCAACCTCTGGTTCGGCAGGCAGCTGCATCTATTTGAGCCTGTAAACTATCTCACACACGCATGTGTGTGACAATAGATAGATAGATAGATAGATAGATAGATAGATAGATAGATAGATAGATAGATAGATAGATAGATAGATAGATAGATAGATAGATAGATAAAGTAAAGGCCAGCCCTGTCACAGACAGATGCAGGACACAAGTTCAAAGCACACAGGGCTTTATTCTCCTTTTTCTTCCCTCGTGGAGAATGTCTTCCCTGTTCCCATGCGTACACAACACAGTCCCGAACATAATACCACACAATAGTAATTCTTTTCTCTTCCTTTCCTCCACCACTCCTCTCCGGCAAGTTTTGTTTCCTTCCTCCTGACTCTGGCTCTCGGAGTAGTGGCTGCTGGCACCTTTTATAATGCACCCAGAAGTGATCCAGGTGCTTCAAGACCTAATTACGGCAGCATTTCCAGGTGTCGCAGAAGAGCTGCTTTGTAGAGCTCAGTAACAGCTACAGCAGCTACAGAACCCCCTGGCAGCACCTATGGATCCCAACAGGGCTGCACCAAACTCCAACTCCCATTAAAACCAGCAGGAGTCCTAGACACTGCTGCAGCCCAAGGGGGCTGCCTTCTAGCGTTCCAGGGGAGGTAGTGTCCTGACCAGGCTTGCTCCCCTGGTTCATACAGTAAACAGCTGTCCCAGCTGGACAAGGACCCCGGCAGTCTGTGACAATAGATAGATAGATAGATAGATAGATAGATAGATAGATAGATAGATAGATAGATAGATAGATAGATAGATAGATAGATAGACACACACACCATGGTCTAAACACACACCAGAATGACTAGAACGAAAGAAAATATTAAAAGTAAGAAACCTTCTGACTTGGCTGTCACAGTCACAGTGAAGCATTATGCAATTGTATTATAAAGTATTATAAAGTTGTATTATAAAGGAGCTCCAGTTGCATTTCTTGATACACTTCTGCTGAATAATTCATTGTCTGAAAGTCCTTAGTGTTAGTGTGTCAGAGAGGATGTGCAGTTTTGTTCATAATAACACACAGTTTTGTCTTTATCATTCTGATGTGGAGAAAGTTGCACTGGCCATCACAGAGCTGTAGAAAATGTGAAGGATGTCATTATCCACATTAAAGGAATGCAGTCTCCTAAGAAAAAAGAGGCTGCTCTGTCCCTTCCTATATAGTTCCTTAGTGTTTAGAGACCAGTCCAACCTGTCATTGATGTGGATCCCCAAAGTACTTGTAACAACAGATTTGAGGTAATGTACTTATATTCCTTAAACATGGTGATGGAGAATGGAGATGTGTTCCATGTTGATTTGCACCTGCTACTAAGATTTTCACTGCACTCTGTACATATGACAAATAATGACCCTATAAATCTATACTTCCATGTATTTTAATTTTGAAAACTGTGTGCTGTGCAGCAGAAAAATGGCTTGAAACAACATAATGCTAACAGGAGTGAGTGTGGATGCAGCTGTTATGTTCTCAGTTTAATGTCTAACTGTGGAAAATGTTTTACTAATATATAAAATTGGACAGGTATCTATACAGAGAAATAAATAGTTAAGCTCTTTTCTGCTGCAATTTGATCTGCTTGCTATTGTCACAGTACCACAACTAGTGGTCATAATATTACCTTTCAAAATGTTACTACAACAGCTGCAGTGTGTACAGGGCAAATGTCCAGAGCTTATTGATTGACTTGTACACAGAAAGGTAGCAAAATAGGGAAGCATGCAAATGATTTGTAATGAAATTGTTTTTGTCACGTCTGCAAAAAAAAAGCAAACATGAGGTGGATCAGAAAAAACAGATTTAGTTTAACTTAGTTTAGTAGTAATTTGTGCCAGTGTTAGGGAGATGCACCTTTAGTGCGATTGGTATGTATGGAATACAAGAAATTACATACTGTTTTATTATTAGATGTTTCTGATATGGTCTTCACTACGTGGATTTTGCATGTTCTCCCCGTGTCTGCGTGGGTTTCCTCCAGGTGCTCCAGTTTCCTCCCACAGTCCAAAGACATACAGGTTAGGTGCATTGGTGAATCTACATTGTTCCTTGTGTGTGCTTGGTGTGTGGGTGTGCGTGTGTGTGTGTGCGCCCTGTGGTGGGCTGGCACCCTGCCTGGGGTTTGTTTCCTGCCTTGCACCCTGTGTTGGCTGGGATTGGCTCCAGCAGACCCCCTGTGACCCTGTAGTTGGGATATAGCGGGTTGGATAATGGATGGACGGATGGATGTTTCTGATATGGAATGAGTAATAAATCTCTATTGGTAAACATAGCTCATTTAAATGGTTTTTGGTTAAGATAGGCTATTTGAACAAAGTGTCTCTTCATGTTATCAGCTAATCTGATAGATTCACTCTGCCATAATTGAAAAAAACTATGAAACTGGTAAATAATTGATTATAAAATAATGCAATAATACTTAAATAATGTATGCATGTAAAAGAATATTGGGTTTGGTGGGTGTTCTACATAATGAAAAGTGAGCCAAATTATTCCTATCGCATATATTCAATTTTTAAAAAGAAACAGAAGAAAGAAACAAATGAAATACACCCATAAGCTAAATCATGAACAGCAAACTCATCATTATGAAACACAATGTGGCGTTTTAATGAACTGCAAAAAGCTATATCATAACCTAAGAAACAATTAATAACATTGACTTCTCATAAATAGCCGTCTCATAATAGTCTGGGAAGTGACAATATTATTTATAAAGTACTTACCATGGCACAGAATCATAGTCAATGGGCTCAGTGTGATTTAGAGCCAGACTTCACTATCATTCATTAAATGGCAGACACTTTGCCATTAGTATATTTATATTTTGAAACCTTGAATATATACAGTATTATATATTTTTTCCTTTTCTTATAACTTTGATACTAATTTTGGAAATTATAATGCTATTAATGTGAAGTGGAATACAGACAGGGTGGTGGTGCACTGGTCAAGACTGCTAACACTTAAGTTCACTTCCAAATCCAGTCATGGACTATATGGAGTTTACATATTCACCCATTATCCAGCAGGGGACACTCCAGTCTCTCAGACATTAACGGGTTAAGTGGACTGGAAGCTCTATATTTCCACTGGGTGAGTGAGTTAATGTGGGAATATATGATTTATGAATGTATGATTTATTCTTTGTGATTACTCTAAATGTGTGATTACGGCATGGCTTTATATCTTGCATACAACCTCTTTATATCTAACTCTGTTGCCATCCAGCCCCTGTAGTGAGGACCTAAAAGCTGTAATGTTCACACATATACACACATAATATAATGCAGTTATTTTGTGAAAAAAAATCTACAACTTATCATTAGGTCCTCAGAGTCCCACTCTACCTGTGTAGATGAGATGATGAAGCAGAATGGTTTGCATTGCCTGTCTTGGTTTACTGCCAGGCTCCTTTCAAAGAACTTCCTGCACAAAGTATCAGCACATCCTGAAAGCTCCTGATACAATCTTGACTCATACTGAATAATCAGACCCAATTACTCTTCACCTACACCCTGTTCCTATTATATATTATATATTGCATCAGTTTAAAATATGTGGCACTCATTTATAAAGCTTTTGGCTCCACCGCTCTCCAGAGTTATTTTTCTACACAGTTCACACTGTATACAGACACTCGACAGCTGAGTTTCGCATTCACCCATTCCGCTTTGTTGTTGCTACTCTCTTGAAGCCTCTTTCTATGTCTGTTCACCACAACGTATCTGTCCAACTCTGACTGAAACCCATCATCTGTGATCTCTGGCTTTTTAATCATTATTCTTTTATTTTTAAATTTCAAAAGTCCCTGTTATTTATTGTGATAACTTGGACTGCTAACACGAGCACCCATCACACGACAAACCAACTCAGGATCCCAGGTTAGAACCCAAGTGCAGCCATGCAATGGTTGATACCTCAGCACAACACTAGTTCAGATGGAGTGGAGCAGTGTGAGGTTTTTTATGGTGACTGGAGTACCAATTCTACCACCAACCCCCAAGTTTTTCCCTGCAGGTTGGAGGGCCTACATGCAGGGATGGATGCGTGTGTGACAGGATAATTGTCAAATCTAGATTGGCCCTTTCAGAGTGTGGGTTTTTGCTTGAGAAGGCACTGGTATGGACTGGTGTGAGTCTAGTTCCTGTTTCCTTTGCTCTTTATGCTCTAGAGGTAGGCTCCTGAACTGGATTGGATTAATCAGGATTCAGACTGTTATGTGTTTATCTTTTGCAGTAATTATTTTTTTTTGGTGGTGCATGCTGGTAATCTAGGTAAATAAACTGTTCAGTAGATAGATTGAGTTGACGATTGATGGCTTAATTGACTGACTGACTCGAATTGACTCTCCCTTTTTCTTAGTTTTGGCTCATAATTTCATTTTGTATCTTTATCTTTTATGTAATGATCATAACCATTACATCCTCCTCCTTGACCCCCTCTCTGATCTTGGCATTCCTCGAATTGTCTCAATTGGCTTGAGTCCTACCACTTGGGCAGATCCTACCATGTGTCCTGGTGAGGAGAGATGTCATGGATGCATCAGTCAGACATGGGAGTGCCCCAGTGATTGGTGCTGGGTCCTCTCCTCTTTTCTAGACCCTATCCTCCATGGTTGCTCATGTCAGTGCTATGTATACCACTGACTTGTATCTGCCATTCTCCTCTGTTGTGGTGTGAAATTATATATATATAATTATATATATTTGTGTTTTAGACAAAACAATGTAATATTAGTGTTATATCATTGATACGAACAGCGGTAGTTTGATCTTTGGTTAACCACCCACCACCCCTCCACCCCATTTTAGGGTTGAGTCTTTGTAATTTTATGACAGGGTCCGGGGAAGTGTCTAAAACCAGTTTGGCAAGTGATTCTCTGCAGGACTCTCTCAATCAACCCCCACAGGAAAGCCAATCTACTGAGCTGGCAAGCATCAGCTCAGCAAATGGTTTTGGGGACAGATGTGAAAGGTATTGTGTGCTCCCATTGGTCTGAAGTATTGGTTTGAATTAGAGGCCATTCTGTAGCACGACGCTTTGTTCTTTGAACAAAGAATGCTTACATTTGGTTGCTTAACCCATCCCTATCTCTCTCTCTCACCATCACGATGAAGGAGCATCTCACACACCATGAACTGAAAAGAAGACCACACTGAGAAGCACAATTGGCAGCCATACTGAGACAGGCATGTGGCCTGTCCCAAAGAAAGCCATAAAATGAGGACTTAACTAGCGACATTTAAAGTAACTGCAAGTCTGTATGCCGCCTGAAACTACATATCAGCATTTACAGTATCAGTTTGTATGGTTGCCAGCATTTAAATGTACTTTGCTTATTGGTATTATATTATAAATATTATCAATAATACATTATTTGTTATAACTTAACTCCTGCTTGTCCTTTTATTCTGTGTAATTACCTGAGGTTATAGATGTAGAAGGGAAGGTGGGTGGAAGTTATAAAGTATAATACCTTATAAACAGTCATAAGTCTATGGGATTTGAGGCATTCTGACAAAGTATACACATTAAAGAATACAAAAGGGGAAAGTAGAGTAATATAGAACTCTACAAAGACAAAACACCTTCTAAGGATCAATGGTATAAGCCAGAATCACTAACTAATAATTCAAAATGGATGAAAAAGCACCATCTCCAGCTCAGCTTGACACAGGCTGACCTACTTGTTTTCTCATCTCATCCATCAATTGAACACTCCATCTCTGTTCAGCTCAGCTCTCTGTCACTAACACTCTCCAAGTCAGTATGCAGCCAGCTGTCCTTAATATTGCAACTTTCTCTCAGTCTAACAGATTTACTTTATACATAACCCACAAGATCAGACTGTATGTGACAGAGTATGCAAAAGAACTCCTGGTCCAGACTTTGGTTGTATCACAACTGAACTTTCTGCTGGCAGGAGTACCTGCATGTATCAACAAGGTAATGTAGATGATTTAAAATGCAGTGGCACATCTGGTGTTCAACCAGCCAATGTAAAAAACACGTCACTCCTCTTTTCAGATCACTACTTTGACTTCCATTAGCAGCACATATTAAGCATGAATCATTGATACTTGCCTACAGAGTAGTCACAGGGTTAGCATCTATATACTGTATGTATATGGATATACTTGTGAGGTCATATGCTCCTTCTCATTCACTCAGGTTTACAGATGATTGGTGTATGGTGATATCACCTCTGTAGCATCAAATCTTGGCCCAGACTCTTTTATGTGTAACTCCAAGATGGTGGAATTAACAGATCACATCCATTCAAAATGTTGGCTCCCTCAATGTGTTTAAGAAGTGTCTGAAGTTTCTCTTGTCCTGTGAATTTATTTCTAATGAATTACGGCATTGACCGGTTTCTGTAACCGAGGAACTGTAACTAGCCTGCATCTTGCAGTTTGTTTTTGTTTAGAACTCTTCACTTGCGATGATCAATGTTGTAACTTTTTTGTGTAACTCTTTTTTTTAAATAATTCCCCAGTCTAATGTTTAATCGATTATGTTGAACTCTTTTCTAAGTCGTTTTGGATAAAAGCATCTGCTAAACAAATAAATGTAAATGCAAATGTTACTATAAATAGCAGAAAATTAAAACATGCAGTATATATCTTAATGAAAAAAAACTAATCATTACATTTTCTTGAAGAATACTGGAGGTAGATGCTATACAATATATATTTAGCTTTTGTAAAATGAGCACTTAATGTAATAAATGTCCCAAAACCGTGAACTGGATTAGGTAAATTACAGCATGCAATTCTCAAGTATTGCTCTTCACTAAGTACAGGTTGGGAGTGCCGACACTGTGAGTACCATGAACAGACAGAAGGGTATCCCAGACTGACAACAGCATGACTTCCTACAAAGATGGAAGGTGTCAAGGGATGGACGAGCAGAAGCTGGAGGCCAGGAGCAGGTCCATTCCCCTATATGTTAGATGGTAGTGGTCCACTGGAGGCATCCCAGTTTGAACGCCAACAGGGGTCCATGGGTACTGGAGTCCTGAAGTGCAGCCCTGCCTGGGTTCCTGGGTGTGGTAACAGGTTGCTTTAGGGGGAGGACTGCCCTGCTTCCCAAATAACTCAGAAGGGCTCCCCACAAGTCCGTTTAACATTAAAGATGCCTCTGCGACTCTGACTCCTTGAGTTAAGACAGCGAGCAACACTTAACAAGAGGTGGAAAGAGGGGAAAGAGCTGCATTGATTTTTGTTTGGTAATTGACTGTGTTTTATTATGCAAGGTGCCTGGAGGATTAAACATCCATTATTTGAACCTGGGACTGTGTTGGGCATTATTGGATCTGGGGTTTGGTTCTCGATGGAGCCCCCTACTGGTTACAGTACATACTTACAGCTATAATATGATAAAAAAAATAAATTAAAACCTTATAATATTAATATATAACATACAAATACTTTTCAAAGTAAACAAACAATGGAAAGAAGAGGCTTTTTAAGCTTTGGGTCATTGACAAACATATATAGACTTTGTATGTTTTAAGTATGCGAAATTCTCATTAAGTACTCATTTATTGAAATGTAGTTTTCTCCATAGAGTCTTTATACCACATAAGGACATAAAAATGTCTTGTCAAATGCTTTATGGTATTTCTATCTTTGAAAGGCAATATATAATGAAATATTCATTTAGTAGTAATAGTATTGTCAAATGTAGAGAACAGTGAAATTTATTTATGTACAAATTCAGGAAGCAAATACACAAAGCATACAAGTAAAAGCTTGTACATTTTGGCAAATGAAGAAAAGCACATACTCATCACTCTATTGTCAGCACAAAAATATAAATGAATTAGTGCATTGTTTGTGTGTATAATATAACACAGCATACTTAAATAAGTGTATATAGCACTGACTACCTCATAGCTCATCAAAGAAAATCTTACAGGCTGCAGTTGTTAGGAAAGCTCTACCCCTTATCTAATTAGCATAAGTCATAACCCAAAATAACACAACACCCATTATAAGGAAGTGACCTTTTTCTCAGCAAATCACTGAAGAGGACCCATCCCCTGTTATGTCCTTTAAGGTCAGCAGATTCCAATTAGCTGAAGGGCACAGCTTCTTACCAGTCAAATGCTGAAGGGGACAATATATGATAAAGACTTTTAATGAAAAGCAAGAAGATATGATACCTATGCAAAAAAACAGCCCGGGTACTGTTTACTGTATATGTACTGTATGAGTATATACCATAAAGGAGATCTTATATATGGTATTCAGCCTTCATTTCTTCTTCACCTTTATGAGTCTCACAAAACTGTAATGCGTAAGGCCAGGAAACCACATTTATCCAAGATATTTTTCCTCACAGGACACATGCCAACAATTAAGGAAATAACATTAAAAGCTGAAACTCCAAAACTTTTTTTTAACAAATTTATCAATATGTTGCTTTGATGAACCACTGCTGGTATCCATAACCGGATATAACTGTTTTGAGTTTTATTACCACATCACGATGGACCAATCATACTAGAAAATTGTCTCTAGTTCTCTCAGGTAAGATGGAGAACATTGATAGATAGCAATATTGAGGTCTTGCCCCAGGAGTGATGTGACAGGCTGGGACGGTGACTGGGCTACTATACTATATTTTCTGCAACTTATTTAACAGTTATGCTGCTCCGGCATTCTGTTTTGGATCATTGTCACATTGAATATCTACTTTTTTGGGACTGATGATATGGACTTAGTCCAACTAATTATTTTTTACTGCTTTGAGATTGCATGTTTGCAGTTTGTTATAGCAAATTTATAATGAATTATTCAAGAATTTTTCTTTGCTTATTATTTATAACATCTATTATGCAAGATATTGAACTACTTATGTTGAAAGTAGTAGAAATAATAAAAGTAGTAGTAGTTTATTGTCATGTTGAAATACACTGCTAAAAATTAGGAAACACTTAAATTACACATCAGAGCACAATGAAAGAAATACTCAAGTGCAAAATCTTTACTTAGTAATACTGTGTAATTTGTTGAGAACAAAACGATGTAGCAACAGTCGAAGTTAACCAAAATCAACAACCCATTGAGGGCTGGATTCAACATCACACTGAAAATCAAAGTCAAAAACTAAATTTCATCAGAGCAATTCATAATGTGACTCAGTAGTGTGTATGGCCCCCACATGCCTGCATACACTCTCAACGAAATCTGGACATGCTCCTAATGAGACAGTAGATAGTGTCCTGGGGGATCTCCTCCCAGACCTGGATCAGGGTATCAATGAGCTCCAGGACAGACTGTGACATTGGACGCACCAATACATAACATCCCAGAGGTTCTCAGTTGGTTTCAGGTCTGGGGAATGTGCGGGCCAGTTAATAGCAACAATGCCTTCGTCATCCAGGAACTGTCCACACAGTCTGGCCACATGAAGCCAGGCATAGCTCTGCACAAGGAGAAACCCAGGGTCCACCGCACCAGTGTAAATTCTGTAAATGGCTCTGAGGATTTTAACCTGTTAACTAACACCATTCAGGATACCATTGCTTAGCATATGGAGGTCTGTGCAACTATCACTGGCCCATTGCCAAACCAGTCATGCTGGATGTTGTTGCAAGCTGCATAACGCTCACCACAGCATCTCTAGACTCTTTCACGTCTGTCACATGTGCTCAGTGTGAAGCTGCTCTTATTGTGAAGAGAACAGGGAGCCAATGGCAAGGCTGCCAATTGTGGTATTTTCTGGCGATTGCCAATCGAGCAGCACAGTGATGGAGTGTGAGCACAGGTTCCACCAGAGGATGTCGGGCACTTATGCCACCCTCATGGAGTCTGTGTCTGACAATTTGGTGAGAAACAGGCACACCAATAGCCAGCTGCAGGTAATTTTGTAGGGCTCTGGCAGTGCTTTTCTTGTTCTTCCTCACACAAAGCAGCACATACCAGTCCTGCTGCTGGGCTGATGCCCTTCTATGTCCCTGTCCAGCTCTCCATGTGTAATGGCCAATCTCCTGGTATTCTCTCCAAGACGTTGAAACTGTACTGGGTGAGACACAGCAAACCTTCTTGTGACATAATGTATTCAAGTTCCATCCTGGAGGAGCTGGACTACCTGTGCAACCTGAATCGTCTGTGCCTCATGCTACCAACAGTGACAAGGACACTACCAAAATTAAAAACTAGAGAAGAATCAGTCAGGAAGAATAAGCAGAGAGCAACTGTCTGTGGCCGCCACCTGCACAACCATTCCCTTTTAGGGGGATATCTTGCTTTTGTCTTTCAAGTGCACCTGTTGTCACTTTCATTTACGCCAAAGCAGGTGAAGCTGATTCACAATCACTTGTGCTTCCGAACTGGACAGACTGATATATCTGACGCTTAACTGACTTGGTGTTAGACTGTGAGGATTAAATATTCTCTTCATTTTTAGAAGTGGTGTATAAATGTCTTTTTTGTTTCTTGGGGGAAGGGGAAAGTTTATTTGTACAGTTTTCCTCTGTGCCTCGCTCATCTTTTTGCTAGTTATGAGAAAATCACTTCCTCTAATGCTTAAACAAATATACAAGATTATGATATTAGTACCACACTTTATTATGAACATGGTGTGACCTCCCTGCTGTGTGCTTTTTGATTGGTGCTTTGAATTTGTGCTAACACAGCATAAAAAATTCCTCTTACTTTCCACAAATTATTTGTCATACATGTGTTAGATCATCTAGGTGACATTTTGCAACCTCATGGCCTTTTTTCTTAACAATACCCCTTAAAGGCCATTATCAATGACAGTCACAACTTATATTGCAGTAGCTTCTCTAAAAAGAGCTGATAACTAAATATACATGCAGTGCGGCAGCAGTATAAATATTTTTCTGCTTTAGTAAAGTCAGTAATTCAATGCCTTTAAAACGGTCTCACACCCTTTTCAGTTTTATGCTTTTTCATAATTAAATTTTTGGTTTAGATTTCAATTTTGCTGTCATTTTGAAGTTTTCCATCAGAAGTCTATTTCAGGTCTCGTCTGATGTGAGAGATGGACGTCTGAAGTGGCTCCGCTAGCAGCGGTGTTATTTTTCATATTATTTGCTTATTATCCTGAGATATCCTGTAACCATTTAACCCAAGGAGACTGCTACAGTATATATGTAAGCATATATAAACATGGCCAACAAGAAAGGGGGTCCGAAAGAATCGAAAGCTAAAGCTGCACCCAAGCTAAGATCAGCAAGCCCTAGCTCAAGATACGGCTTTTCAGAGAGAGACCTGAATCAGATGGGTGAAAGTACAGACTCCTCGGGACCACGGTCCGCTACATCGTCGCCGGCTGAGAATGAAAAGGGGAGCAAATGTATGATCGTGAGTGCAGATCTCGATAGTGCGCCGATCGGAGAAAAACACTTGAAACTGGAAAAGGCCTTACAGTCTGCAATCTCAATTACTCCACGCGAGCCGGGAATAGCGGGGACACCGGCTACAGTAGAGCCTGACGCTTCACCTACGGTACAAGAAAGCACAATTGAAATGTCTAAACTGCAGGTGATGTTCGCTGAGCTCATACATGATATAAAGAAAAGCGAGAAGGCACATGAGAAAGCAAGGGCAAAGGCACATGAGAGACTGAAACAGGAATTGAAACAGGAGTTGCTGGTATTGAAACAGGAGTGGCAACAAGCAAACGAAATGCAGCGGCAGGAGTTGCAACAAGCAAACAAAACGCAGCGGCTGATGCTGCAATAGGCAAATGAAAGGCTGCGACAAGAAATGCAAGTGGAGATGCGACAGGTGCTGGGTACAATTGAAACGCTTACTGATCAATTGGAGGATCTCAAGGAGACATTCACGACTAGGATTGAAATAGCCGAAAATTTAGCTACCAGTGCTGAAGAAAAAGCAGAAAATGTCAGCTCCAAATGCAAAAAACTCGGAGACAGACTGGCTGCTTTGGAAGATGGAAGTAGAAGGTATAATGTCAGAATTGAAGGTCTGCCTGATAATCGAGAAAGTTCAAACTCTGTGAAATTTGCAGCTGAACTTTTTTCTAAAATAATCGGGGACGACTTTAAAGCAGAATCTGAGATAGCAGCGGCTTACCACGTACGCGGATCAAACACCGTTAGACCCAGACCCAGATCTTTTATAGTTCGTTTTGAACGATTATCATTTAAGCTAGAGGTGATGGCACTCCTCAGAAACAAGGAAGATATTATATATGAAAATAATCACATTCGTATCTTCCCTGACTTCTCTGCTAAACGCGCAGCCTTCTACAACATTTAACAGCGGTTACGGCAAGCCAGCGTCAAATACAGCCTCTTTTATCCGGCAAAACTAAAAGTGGAATGGCAGGGTCGATTCTATGTCTTCGCTAGCAAGGAAGAAGCAGAAAAGGAATTAAGAAAGCTGATCCGGACTATTCTGATACATAATAGTGAGTCATGGCGGTTAATGATAAAGCAAGGATTAATAATCTACTGTCTGATCTATTCCTTTTAAAATACGGGTTTTTATCAGCATATATTCTCATTTTTACTTAGTATTACTAGGGCGCTTTCTGTTTATGTTTTATTGTGCTTAATTACTTTTCTTTTTCTTTTTTTTTTTTCTAATTATTTCATCTCTACCCTAAACGAGACTGTTCAATATCATACCCTTGGTTTATTGTTATTGCTATTACTGCATTAAGACTTGTTATGCTTATTCTGGACACATTTATAACACCATCACCGGGTTTATTATCTGGGTGTATCATCTTAATGCACTAAAATTGCTGAAGACTATATATATATTTTAAGTGCAAAATTCTTTTTTTTTTTTTTTAAAGACTATATTGGTAACAGATATCTCTATCTTTTAACCCTAAAGCGCCACTGCATTGGGGCTTGTTTTGCTTTGGACGTGCTCTGTCTCTGGGTATGTCAGAGGACTGGGACTGTGTGAAGTGGGTTTTAGCCTCACTTGGGGAGGCAAAAGGGAGGGTGGGGGGTTAAGGGGGGGAGAGAAAGAGAGCAGGCTTGATCTATACCTAATCTATCCTATTAATCTTTATAATTATAACTACCAACGTAATAATAAGCTGCATGGCAACAACTCTAGGGGAAATAGGAAATTAAGACCAAGCTGTCTCACTTCCAGTTAAGACTATAAAATGACATCAAAAACTCAGAATCAGTGTCTCCATGATGGGACAGTTAACTTCGTAAGCTGGAATGTTAAAGGCCTGAATCACGAATTAAAGAGAAAGAAAGTACTCTCACCTAACAGGTCTAAATGCTAAAATAGTATTTTTACAGGAAACCCACTTACTAAGCAAGGATCAGTTCCGGCTGCAAAAAGACTGGACTGGCCAAATGTTCCATTCTAGTTTTACAAAGAAAACTAGAGGTGTGGGAATTCTCATACATAGAACAGTACCATTTGTAGCATCAGATGTAGTATTGGATCCTGAAGGGAGATATGTAATGGTCATGGGAGACTTATCTAACTGTAAAATGATTTTGATAAATGTTTATGCACCTAATGTTGATGATAAGGAATTTATACAAAATTTATTTGCATCCATTCCCAATCTGAACACTCATAAAGTTATAATGGCTGGGGACTTTAATTGTGTTCTAAATCCACTTTTAGATAGGACTTCCTCCACAGGGGGAAAGGCATCTAACACCGCAAAGATAATTACAAAGTTTATAACTGATCACAACTTATCAGACCCCTGGAGGTTTTTAAACCCAAATTCAAGAACATATTCTTTCTACTCACCAGTACATCATTGCTACTCAAGGATTGATTACTTCTTTATAGACAATAACTTCTTGCCTAAGATTAAATCTTGCAAATACGATGCTATTGTTATTTCTGACCATGCACCTATGATCTTGGAGCTAAAATTACTAAGCCCCATACACTCACCCGCAGATGGCCTCAACCCGCTTCTATTAGCTGACGAGAATTGTACTGAATTTATATCCAAACAAATCAAATTCTTTCTAGAGACAAATACATCCCGAGATCTCTGCAGGAATACTCTGGGAAACTCTTAAGGCCTTCTTAAGAGGACAGATTATCTCATATCTTTCCCACAGAAATAAATCCGAAGCCAAGAGAGTAGCAGAGATACAAGCGCAATTACTAAAATAGATGAAGAACATGCCAGACTACCAAGCGAGACTCTACATAGGAGGAGGCCGGCTCTACATTCAGAATTAAACCTCTTGACAACTAAAGAAGCTGAACAACTAATTTACAAATCCAGACATCATTATATGAACATGGAGAAAGCTAATAAGCTTTTAGCTCAACAAATTCACAAGCAAGAAGTGCAACGCAATCTCGGTAATCACTAACATAACGGAGATAAAATCATCGAACACAAAAATATAATGCACACTTTCAGAGACTGCTATAAATCCCTATATACTACTGAGTTTAAAGAAGACAATACACAATCTAATGCATTTCTGGATACATTACAGATACCACAAATAGACGCTTTTAGTGTGGAGGAACTTGATAAACCTCTGGCATTATCAGAATTACTAGATGCTATAAAGTCACTCCAAGGTGGAAAGCAGCAGGCCCTGATGGCTACCCTGCAGAGTTTTACAAGAAATTCTCCGCTCAGCTAGCTCCCTCCTATTAGCAACATTTACAGAAGCCAGAGATAACCAATCTCTTCCACAAACCTTTCACCAAGCACTAATCACTGTCTTTCCAAAACAAAATAAGGACTTATTACAATGTGCATCATACAGACCAATTTCACTTCTGAATAACACGTTAAAATACTCTCTAAAATCATAGCTAGAAGGATGGAGAAAGTGCTCCCTCGTAATATCACAAGACCAAACTGGATTTATTAGGGGCCGACACTTATCTTCAAATCTTGACGCCTGTTTAATGTAATATACTCACCAACTAAATCAAACACCCCAGAAATATTATTATCATTGGATGCAGAAAAAGCATTGACATGATTGAATGGAAATACTTTTTACTACATTGGAGAAGTTTGGGTTTGGCCCGAACATTTGTGCATGGATTAAATTACTGTATACTAACCCAGAAGCTTCAGTTTGCATCAATAACATTTGCTCAGACTACTTTAAACTAGAACGTGGCACTAGACAAGGATGCCCCTTGTCACCACTGCTGTTTGCATTGCCATTGAACCACTGGCAATACATTGTCGAAATACTGATCAGATAAAGGGGATTAGCAGAGAAGGACTGGAACAGAAAATCTCATTATATGCAGATGATATGGTACTGTATATATCGGACCCAGAAAATTCTGTGCCTGCAGTCTTAGCAGCACTCACAGAATTTCAAAAGATCTCTGGTCTCAGAATTAATCTGAATAAAAGTGTACTCTTTCCAGTGAATTCTCAAGCATATAATATTAGATTAGACACCCTACCTTTTATCATTGCAGAACAGTTTAAATACCTAGGGTAAACATCACAAGTAAACATAAAGCTCTTTATCAACAAAATTTCACGTCTGCATGGAAAAAATTAAACAAGACTTGCATAGATGGTCAACCCTTCATCTCACACTAGCTGGAAGAATTAACACTGTTAAGATGAATATTCTTCCTAAGCTCCTTTTTATTTCAAAACATCCAATATACATTAATAAATCATTCTTTAAGCAATTAGATTCAACAATAACCTCATTTATTTGGAATTCAAAACATCCACGCATCAAAAGAGCGAGCCTACAAAGACAAAAGGCAGAAGGCGGCATGGCTCTACCTAACTTCCAGTTTTATTACTGGGCAGCAAATATACAGGCGATAAGAACCTGGACACAAATAGAAGAACATACACAGGCTTGGACCGCAATAGAAGAAAATCCTGCAGTACTTCTTTGTATTCCTTGCTCTGTGCTCCAATAAACACACGTTATCGGCAATACACTAATAACCCAATTGTGCTCCACTCACTTAGAATCTGGAACCAATGTAGAAAGCATTTTAAGACGGAGAAGCTTCTATCTGTGGCACCTCTGCAAGAGAACCACCTCTTTCAACCTTCACAAACATATGCAGTTTTAATATCTGGAAAAATTTGGAATTAACTTGCTTAGAGATCTTTATATAGACAACGTCTTTGCATCCTATGAACAATTACATTCCAAATTTAACATTCCAGCTACACATTTCTTTCACTATCTTCAAATCAGGAACTTTGTTAAACAGAACCTTCCAGATTTTCCTCATCTTGCACCCTCATCCATGCTGGAAAAAATGTTGCTCAATCTCAAGGACTTAGACTCCATCTCTACAATATATAAAATCATTTTACAATCCCTCCCTTTCAAAGATCCAAGAGGACACTGGGAAAAGATCTCTCAATTAATATATCAGAAAAGGAGTGGAAAGTAGCAATGCAGAGAATTCACTCGAGCTCCATATGCACAAAGCATACAATTATACAACTTAAAATTATATATCGAGCACATCTGTCTCGACTAAAACTCTCCAAAATGTTTCCAGGGCATGATCCAACCTGCGAACGTTGCAACCAAGTCCCAGCCTCACTGGGTCACATGTTCTGGGCCTGCACCAAATTAACATTATTCTGGACAAAAATTTTTAATTACCTTCAGACAGCCTTGGACTCACAATCCCTCCTAACCCATTAACAGCTGTGTTTGGGGTTCTTCCAGAGGGGCTTAAAGTGGAGAAAGACAAACAAATTGTGATTGCATTCACTACACTCTTGGCACGCAGACTTATTCTAATAAACTGTAAGAACCCAAACTCTCCTCTTTTAAGTCAGTGGGAAACCGATGTGTTATATTATTTGAAATTGGAAAAAGTCTCAGTTATAGTCAATACTCAGTTAGAGGATCCGTACAGACTTTTTTTCAAAAAATGGCAGGATCTAATCAGTAATATTTTAAAATATGTTCATTAAGCACAGAGAATTTATTCATTTAGGTATGTTTACAAGCCTTAAATTTTACGCCGTTTGGCTTGCTCTCTTTCTCAGGGTGGGGATCGATCTGTTCTTAACTCAATTTTTCTTTTTGTAAAAACTTGATTGCTTTGTATGGATTGCAATAAAATTAATAAAAAAAAAAAATAAAAAAAAATTAAAAAAGAAGTCTATTTCATACTATAGGACCTTAAACAGAAAAGCATGAGAGATAGTTGATTTACCATTTGTCACACACATGCGCGTGGGCTCAAATAAATGCGTTTCTCCACCAATCCAGGGGTTGGCATTGTGCTCTAATTCCTTCCCTCTGCAGACCATCAGAAGAGTCCACCTCTATAAAAAAAATAATTTCTCCTTCCGGTCCCTTGGAACCCTCCTTTTCCTGTCATTCAGCCATATAATGGCTATGTTTTTCATTTATTCCTCAGTTCTTTTTTGGACTTTTTGTGATCTGACTGCTCAATTTGCCTATACTGCCAAGTATATGGGGTTGCTACCCCAAATCTTTTTCTTTGTGTTTGCTCTGTTTATTTTAGACCCTATAGATTATTAAAATCAGGACTATCCATTCTTTTTCTAATTGATTACCCAGTTGTGTGGAGCTGATTCTGATGATATCAGTAGTGTAGGACTGATCACCAACAATGACACAAAAAAGTCAGTGTGCAGAATGTCAGGTTATATAGCTGAATGTGTGGAGTACAAGTCAAGGAAGGTTATAATTAAACAATATAGTGCTCTAGTAAGGCCTCACCTGGAGTACTGTGTGCGGTTTTGGTCCAAATTACAAAAAGGATACAGCAATGAAAGTCCAGCGGAGAGCAACTAGACTCATTAGAATAGACTGAGAGACATGAGCTACGAGGAGACACTGAAGAAGTTAAACCTTCTTGCTTTAAACAAACAGAAATTAAGAGGTGACATGACTGAACTGTTGAAAATTATGAAAGTAATTAGTATGTGGATCCCAGCTGTTATTTATATATTCCCCAAAAAGAACATGGGGGCACAGATGGAAATTTGTTAAGGGTAAAATTTGCACAAACATTAAGATGTTTATTTGAACACAGAGAATCATCATCACATGGAAAAAATTAGCAAGTAGTGTGGCAAAGAATAGGACTTTAGGGGCCTACAAGACTCTATTTGATATAATTTTTATTCAATTAGTTCTCATCAAAATTGTCCTAATGCTTAACGCTTTAATGACACAGCTTACAGACAATAGATCTGCCTATCTCTTTTTTTGTTCATTTTGGCCTTCTATCCACAATGAAACAACATTTTTAACCACCAAAAAATTAAGCGTTCTCAAAACACTTTCCAAAGTGTATAAATTTGTGTAGCAGTGTGGACGAAGAAACCAAGATTTTCAAAAATGCTAACATGTGATTTTCATGTGTTGAAGCGCTGACCTCAGTTTGGTCCCCTGTGGTCAAACCCTTAGACCTTTCGCGACTCCTCTGCATCAGCTAATGGGTGCTATGCCTTGAAACACTTGAATATTTTAATCAAATTATTTTGCCAGGATTCCCAGTCTATTTTTTTAAGTTTTGGGCAGCCTTATACTCAATCGTAACTTTTAAAAACACTTATACCTCATAGTCTGTCAACACAAAGAAGTCAATTTTTACTTTTCCCACTTTCATTCTTTTCCCAGTTCAGTTTGAGTTTGCGCCATAAGTAAACAGCACTCTTGGCTGATAAACCACGTGCACCCAATAGGAAAAATGTATGCATTTTTAGCATTTCAGAATTAATAAAAAACTTTTACAAAATTATCTGAAAACACTAGTATGGGCAGAAAATGGTGTTTCACATGAATCTGTGCAAGTGTGGACTAAGTCTTAGTCAAGAAAAATAATTAATTGCAGAGGGGTCAGACAACAAAAACTATATATAAGAAAAATAAAAAACAGAAATCATTGAAAAAGAAAACAAAGCAAGAAGTTCAAACATTAAAGTCTTCATAGAAATGTCTTTCAACTTCCACTAACACTAACAAAAGAACGTTTAGAAAAGCAATCAAAAGCTTGGATATGGGGCTCTGTGTTCTGACATTTTAAGGATACTCTGTAATGGCTAAGAGTTGAAAAGTAAAGTTCTATCCATTATCCAACCCGCTATATCCCAACTGCAGGGTCACGGGGGTCTGCTGGAGCCAATCCCAGCCAACACAAGGCGCAAGGCAGGAAAAAAACCCCGGGTAGGGCAGTAGCCCACCGCAGGGCACACACACACACTCCAAGCACACACTAGGGACAATTTAGGATCGCCAATGCACCTAACCTGCATGTCTTTGGACAGTGGGAGGAAACTGGAGCACCAGGAGGAAACCCACGCAGAATGGCAACAAAAACAACACCATAAAATAAGGATTTGATGACACCACCATTAAAACGGCAAAAATAACTAACAATGGAGAAAAATAAATCAAATCTTTACAAAAACAAATGATAATACATTATGGACTTCCAGAACATTACCCTTAATGTTAGCTAAACCATAGACTAAAGGAATCAGAAGGCACACCACACTCCCATCTATATCATTAGGGTAATATGGAGAGAGTCAGCACCTTTAAAATTTTTTGGAGTCACAAAACATCTCAGCTATTGTCAAGAAGTCTCACCTGTGTTTTCACTTCCTCAGATGTCTAGGGAAAGTCCAGATGTCTATATCTATGCTCACCCATTTTAAACACTTGAATCCCATTCTCATGAAAATTGTGACCAAAGTCAAGTTCAGGACATTGAATTTTTTTCCTTCTCGCTGTTAATAGCTTCAGGTCCATGTCCGGGCCATTTTCTTTGGCATTCTACAAATTCTGCATTCCTCTAACCTTATTTAAGATGTTGTGTTTCCTAACTGGTGAGAGAAACATCCTTTTATATTGCCTTGTGGCACCATTCTGTGTCACTGATGTGTAAATTTATTTTGCCTGGTGGCACCATTCTGTGCCACTGCTGTATGTCTGGCCAGACACACAAGTTCGAAGGGTTTAAAGAAAGCTGGAAAAAGATCATTTTTATGTACAGTTATGTCTAACTTTGTCTAGAAAACTTTCATTATCAACTACCCAATTCTTATTTGTCTTTACATTAACACCCTTTAATAAAACTGTCTCACCCATTCTGGGACCCAGAATTTCAGCAGATAAAGAAATTGGTAGCTGGGTAGATCCCTGATACCTCTCAGACTCTGAAAGTATTTGCACAGTATACCGAAACTTTAGGCAGCATGGTGGCATAGTGGTAGTGCTACTACCTCGCAGTAAGGAGACCTGGGTTCGCTTCCCGGGTCATCCCTGCGTGGAGTTTGCATGTTCTCCCTGTGTCTGCGTGCGGGTAATCCAGTTTCCTCCCACAGTCCAAAGACATGCAGGTTAGGTGCATTGGCAATCCTAAATTGTGCTGTGTGTGTGTGCACCCTGTGGTGGGCTGGTGCCCTGACCGGGATTTGTTCCTGCCTTGCACCCTGTGTTGGCTGGGATTGGCTCCAGCATGACCCTGTGTTAGGATGTAGTGGGTTGGAGAATGACTGACTGAAAATTTAATGATGTCATAAAACTTCAAATGACAATCAATATGTATGAAGAGACAAAGTGTGAAGAACTGGAAAACCTGTTTTTTCTTGTTTCAGTTTATGAAACTTTAATATTTTGAAAGCTCAGTTTTCAAGTCTTATTGTCACCTTCACTGAAAAAATTTACATTTGACTACATTTGAAAATTCTCCATTTGATTTTTAAGCCTGTCACACCAACGTTGCAAAATTGCTGCAGGTGGATGGTGGGTTGCTAAGGGGACTCCACGATTCTTGTCGCTAATATTCACTTATAAATTTCAAAGCCGCATCAGTAGCCTTTTTTTTTTAAATTACAGATTACATCAGTGAACAAGTGTGGTTTAGTGTTTAGGTTCTGGCAATCTGGTTTACGATAAATAGCTTTCTTGTCTAAACTACTGTAGATACAATGCCTTGGCTCCAGTTAGATCTTAGTACTACAATATACAACTCCTTGCATTTTCTGTCTAACTGCAATAATGGTTTAACTCTCTGGTTTTCTGCAAGTCTTTTTGGAAACTTGTTTTGTTTTTAGTTTTTTACTTTCTCGTATACAAAGTACAGAGAAAGTATTACAATCATCCAAAAATTCGACCTTGAAATTTTGATGAATCACAACGTTTTAGACCTCCCTGAGTCCGATTTACTTTCTTGTAGGGAAAGTATTGTAATCGTCCAAAAAATTAAATTTCGAGATTTTGATAAATCTCAATGTTTTAATTCAAAAATATTATTTTTGGGATTATGTCTGTGTGTGTATGTAAACATGATAACTTGAGTACCCTTTCACTTATGTCAACCAAATTTTGCATACAATGATTAGGTACATAATGTAGATTTCTATCAATTTTTGAGCTATTTCCACTAACCTGAAGTGGTACTTTTTTTTCAGCTGCAGTCTGATTTATTCAACTTTACTTTTATAATAATTGTTCAATATATTATTACTTTGATTTGATTTGTTGTTAATGGTTCTTTAATGCACATAGTATAAAAATATAATCATTGTCTTGTGGTTTACTCCTCAAATATCCATCCCCATATCTGAGTCTAGGGGAGACCACTCCCGATTTTACTTATTTGTCAAAAGATATGAACATCTCCTGGATGGTTCCTAATTACATCCTAGTCATTTTTCTAGTTCTCTTTTTGTCAGCAGATTATTTAGAGGGCAGCCGTGGTCCGGCTGAGCTGTTTTGAGTATTTTGCAACTGTCATAACACAGAAACTATTTTGTACTCGCAGCTTGACTGGGCAGAGGGTATTGCTCTCATTACTGATGCATTGATACATATGATAATACTGTATGATAGTGACAGTGCATGCTATCAGCTCAGCTTCTTAGGTGAACTGTTTTCATTTTTTAAACCACTTCATTATGAAACAACAGTTCCCCATCCTATTTAGGTGCTGGATAATGTGTGTAAAGTTACATAATCCTTACAGCTGTTGTACCTTCAATACATTGACGGCATTGTGCATTCCCTAATTAAATCAATTGGATAATCTTTGGGAAAAGTTCCCAATCATCTATATGTGAAAAAGGCATTTTATTTTGCCTTATACAATTTCTTGTATTAGGAATTTGTTAGTTTTTGCATACCCTTTGGGGTCATAGTTTGTACAGAGCCCCTGGAGCAATTACAAGTTAAGGGTCTTGCTCAAGGGCCCAGTAGAGTAGGATCTCTTTTTGGCAGCGACGGGGATTCGAACAGGCAACCTTCTGCATACCAGCACAGATCCTTAGCCTCAGAGCCACCACTCCACATCTGCATTGATGTTTAAGGCTACTGAAAAAGTTGATGGAATTTTATCTATCAAGAACAGGTCACATTTGTTACTTGTGAAAAAAAAATACTAAGTTTAATATCTTTCCTAACAAAGTTTATTTATGGGTTTATTTATTTTGTTGCTTTTGTAGATGATGCCAGTCTTTATTCATGTTGCTTTTTGTTTCCAGGAATGCCTTCTTGTTGCAACATGGTCACTGCACATGTATCAATTGGAAACAAGAGGGTTCAAGGTCGGTATTTTATCTAAAAATAAAAATTAAAGGACTTACTCTATCTGAAAAAATAAAAGCAAATCATTTTGTTCAGAACATCAGGCATTAAATCTTGTGTTCTTTTTCATCTGTGCTATTTGTGCGTTTGTTCTTTCATTTTAACCATTGCTCCTTTGGTCTCACCTTTGCTCCCTTTGTTCTTCTCCAGTCATGGCAGGTTGAAAATTGTGCTTCCAATGAAATTCATGAAGTTTCAGACAAGAAGAGAGCTGTTTAATCCATGTCTGGAATTTTTTTCATGCTGTCAAATATGTGCTTGGAAACCACCTTCCAGACTCTGAAAAAGTAAGCGATACCACCATAGAATGAGAAGGGGTGCTGGGACCATTTCTTTTCACTCCACCAGAGTTCCAGGAAGACATCCCAGGACTATGCTTAGCACCTCCCACTAGCCAAGACAAGACTCCACCCCTTCCTTCCTGGACATGAATAAAATGTGCAGTCCCCAGAAGGAAGTGTTCATTCTGAACCTGAGCCTGAGTGAGAGTTCCTGCTAATGTGCACTTTTGGATTGTTGAAGCCTCATTAACCTGATTGCTCACAGGCATTACTTTTATTGTTTTTGTGAAAAACAGGCTACCCAGTTAACACAACAATATTTCATTGGCATCCCTGGTCTGTTTTCGCCGGTCACAATGCATTAATTCTGTATGTCTCTGCCTGTCATTTAGCATTTCAATAAAGATATCTAGTAAAAAAAAATAATAAGCAGAATGTGTTGACCATTGTAACTAGGATAAGGCAGTTACTAGGTGAAGGGGGTCCCATTTCCATTTACAGTTTTCCAGTTGAAAACACAATAATGTACATGGTGGTGTGTTTTGGTGTGAAGGATATAAAGCATGCCACATTTTTAAAAAACGTTCTGCACTTCCTTTAACGTGATGTGAACAAGAGGCATAAACAGAATTGATTTTACCAGTGTCTTATGGATTGCATCCTTTATACAGCTGCAGAGAAAAACAAAGGTAAACATGGAAGTATGAACAAGCATGTGCCAAATGTGCACAATCAAAGTTTCACCTTGGAGTCTCAACCTTCTTCATTTTATTTAAAGAATGGAACAAGCAAGTGTTAATCTCAAATACAGAACTGCAAGTACATCTCACCCAGAGATGAGGAACAGGCAGGCAATCTACAACCTCAATCAGTGGCCCCTTGCTAAACATGTTCATCCTCTTGAGGTTTTGTTGACATTAGTTTCATTTGAGAACACTGATTATTTTTGAAATTGTGATTTTAATTTTTGCATCCCATTTTCAGCTTCCAGATTAGACAGACTATGTTGCTAATATCAGTCTGACCTTCTCTACCCCGTGAGGTTTTTCAGCAGTCACAAGGAAATCTTTGCTTCATAAGGTGAAGCTCTAGAGAAAACATTTTCATTTTATGAGGAAATGCGCAATTAGCACTCAGATATTCAAAGATGTCTACAAGAAAATCAGCCTAAGCTTTTTTTTCCACATGGTCCCCAACATGCAGTATCAAGAGCAGTGTACAAGACCCCACATGTAATTGTAACATCAAAAAATGTGTTACATCCTGGGTATTACTTCTCTGGCATGATACATTTAGCTAACAGCATTAAGTTATAGGAAGAAAGTATTTAGCAAGGATGTTCAGCTGTAAATCTCTCTTAACAAGCAGGAATACACTCCAAAGAAGTGACCGTGTGGCGAATATTGGATTGAAATCACAGTGAGATCTGCAAGTTGAAATAATCAGGTTCAAAGAGAAAATTTCATAAACTGAAAAGAATGAATATAGTACTCTGCTAAGATTTAACAAGATCAGATTTTAACACGGAAATGTCAAGCCACCAAACCCCAGAATTATTATGCCATAGCTAATCTTCACTCACTTTTTCCTTTCCATTGGACATCCACATTTAACTGAGAGAGGAGGCTTATGCTTGTACATATAAACCGGTTTTACAAGTAGAGCTAGTAAATGAACAATTCAAAAATGTAAAATGGGCTGCAAGATGACACAAAGACACAAAGTCCGGAGAACACAGTCATGGTACCAAAGGGAATAAACTGGAATGAAACAGCAGAAACAAATTATGGAAAAGATGGTACAAGGAAAAGAACAAAAAAAAAATCCAAAACAGGAGGACATCCCAGGGGCTGGAGAAACAAGAAACTCTGAACGACTGTGTCATGGCCTCCAGGAGCATTCAAAAAAAGTCATACCGACCAGATTTTAAGTTGAAACATTAAATGCCAGGAGATCATTCGTCAATTTTAATGGAAGAATGTTAAATTCAACATTACTAATAAAACCAGAGTCACAATCAAATATTCTAACGTAAAGAGTCAGTCAGTTGTCAATTTCTAACCCGCTTAATCTTGAACAAGGTCATGGGGGGTGCTGGAGCCCATCCCAGCTAGCATATGGCACAAGGGAGGAACAAAACCCTGGACAGGTCACCAGTCCATCACAGAGCATGAGAAGAGCCTTATAATGAAAAGAAAGACAACATGTTAGAAAGGGCTGGGCTTGCACCCGGGGAAGCTTTGTTTAATTGTCTTATGCAGAAAATGGAACAACAAAAAAATCAAGAAGTTGCAGACACTATGCGATAACCTTCTTTGGAAGTACAATGGTGTTTGAGAGCTCTCTGGTCTCACAAATGGTGCTGCTTCTGGTTTTATTATTTCTTATACATTATCATGAATGTATTTTAAAGATCAACTTTGAGGTTTATTTAGAAGTAAGAAATACCACAAAGGGGGCAAGAGAGGATGCAGTCATTAACATTGTTGTCTCTTTTGTCCCCCACAGGAGTGAAAAGACTCCCACTGAGGGCAACTAACTCCAACATTAATAGCTGCAGAACTATAAGAGCACAGACACTTCCAAGAATCCTCCGGACCTAAACTGCAAACAGTTTTCAAAGAAGACCTGTTGATTCTCGTTAAAGACTCCACAAAGACTCATCTTTAGTTTATTTAAAATACCTCTGTATACGACATCACGCATTCGTTTGGTTTGAATTTATTTATGTTTGAAAGACAAGGGGTAACCTGGCTGGCACCCCAAACACATCCTCAATGTTTCTAGTGTCCTTTCAGTTGTCCAAAATATGTTGACCAGAAATATGGGATTGGAGATTGAAGAAAATGTTATGTCAATGATCTTCTGGGGGTTTTCTGACAGAAACAAAAGACAAGTTAGTGACTATTTAACAAGCCCTTCATTCCACTGTGTACTCTCAAACAAGTCTCTCCCTATAAAACAAGAGTCTCCAACATGTTGCTCGCAAGCTACCGGTAGTTCGCAACCCCTTTCCAAGTAGCTCGCCAAAGGGTTAATGAATCCTACATAAATTTGAAAACTTGATTAGTCAAATTAAGGGTAAGCGATCTTTCGAAAAAATCATATCATAATCCTTTTAACACAAAATCACGATCCACAATCTGAATTGCAATCTATCTTTTCAATGCTGCATACACTTAAGAGAATATTCGGACTCAAACTCATCAAGACCTAAGTAACATTTTATTTTAAATATCAAACAAAGTTGAATTCAATTGTTCTCTTGGTTGCTAGCTAAGCAGAATTAAGGAACACTCCCCGAAGCTGGCGAGTGAGTGAGGAAGGCCCCTCCCCTCGGCCCGCTGCGTGTTTCTTGGATTTGCACAGATAAATCGGTACCGCAAGCATACTGTGATACATAGCGCAATGAGAGAAGTCACAAATTCAATCAGAATGTTCAAGCAAATTATAGAAAAAAAACGATTTAAATCCGTTAAGTAGTTCTCTCATGAAAAGCGGACAGACATACAGACATTGGATTTTATATATTATATATTAGTAAACCTTCAAAATAATGTGCAGTTAAAGTCTCAACAGCATTCTCAGCATTTCTGGAGCTTAGTAGAGCCAGATAACTATAAGAATCTTCACTAAGCAGCTCAGAAAATGTCTGCTTTGTTTGGATCTCCATACCTCTGTGAGTCTGCCTTTTCTGACATGAATGTCATGAAATCAAAGTTCAGAACAAGACTGACAGATGAACACTTAAATGACTCCAGAAGAGTGAACCTAAATGGCTACACTCCACCATACACCTCTCTTGTTGACTCCATGCAGTGCCAGTCATCTGACCAACTAAAAAACACATCACACATGCAACTGGTCATGTGAATACTCTTGTGAAGTGAAACAGTGACATGGAACAAAATGACAAATGAATAAGTAATATCTGTGTATGTGGAACTGCATTGTTTTGTTTGGACAGCATTCATGTTTTAATTCAATAGTGTGAGATACACTAGAAAATGCATACAGACATACAAAATGCACTTGAAGATGAACTAAATATTTTTGTGAGGTTTTAGTGCAAAATGTGAGTTTTGGACACCAACATTTTGTAAATGTTCAGGCAAAACAAGCTTATTCAGTTTGTTTGGGTAGAAATAAGCTATGAGAATAAACATTAGAAAACATGAATAGCTCTCAGCCATTTTCATTTTATAAAAGTAGCTCTCTGGGGAAAAAGGTTGGAGACCCCTACTCTAAAACAATCACCTGATCCACATATTTTATAACGCTCAAAACTGAAGTTTTCTTGCCAAGTCTTTCCTTTATTTTCATTTGCTCTGTTTAATGTGTCCATCCCTGCACCATAAAAAGGATGTAATGATTTTATGTGTCACAGGCATGTGCATAATTTGATAGCAACCATATAACATCATGGCAACAAGACACACAAAACGTCAGCGACCATTTAACCCAAAAATACAAAATGTCAGTACCTCATGAAAAATCACTGAAAATTGTAACTAAATTACATGAGTGAAAAAACAGTAACAATAATAAATATTAAAATTACAATTGAGCATTATATGTGTGCTCAGTCAAGAGTACTGCACTAGAGCATGCTTAAATATTATACTAACTACAGGGTAAGTTAAGGTAGTCACACATTATATAACTGCCATTCACATGAAATAGCAAGCAGAAGATAGTGGTTGAAAAAAAGGAATAAACATAACCAATTAAAAACACACAATTAAACTTTTAGTTTCATAATGAATACAATAGAAATCCATGTGGATATGTGGAAAAGGCTATAGGATTTCTGACATTTTAGAATTAAAGATTCACGATTTAAAGAAATTATCTAAAATAGTGTGGGTGTAGATGGTGTAATTTTGTCTTAAATAATATTTAGTTGGCTCATTTCAACATGTCTTTCACAATAAATTAAGAATTGTTTTCTCTAATTGCAAAATAAATGTACAATTATTGACGATACACCTGAATAAGTAGTGTTTAATTGTTAAGTTACAACTATTAGGAGAGTGTGCCGAACTGGCAAGGATGGTACCTGGATGACACAGAACAAGAGGAGAACTTGACAAAGCTGTACACGGAAACAGAGAAATTCAGACTGAGAACACATTGTGGACAGGCAGTGGGCCACACCAGGAAGTATGCCTTCTTACTGAAAAGAGAGAGAGATCGGTACTAAAAAAAAATTTGTCTGAGTGCAGAGGACTGAAATGTAAATATCTAGAAAGAGCAGACCTTTGTGCATATTGTAAAAATGTCAGGATTTGAAATGATCAGATTTCAAGAAGATAAACCTGAAGACCCCTGAAATAAGGATGAGGCATTAGGGAGGCAAGATTGAAGATCTTTAAGATTCAAAGGATGAGACATAAGGGAAACAAAATCGAAGATCTCTGAGATATGAAAGAATTGGACATAAGGCCAGAAAAAACTGAAGACTTGTGAGATCTTAAAGGATAAGGCATCAGAGAGATAAAAGAACTTTTGGATAAGAAGAAATTGACTTTAGAGAGATAAAACCATTGGCCACATCCAAAAAGGATGAAACATGTGGAAAATAAAACTGAAAGAATCACAATTCAAAACAATAAACTGTAGGCATTTAGAAGTTAAGAGGGCCAAGATCATGAAAGGTACAGCTGAAGTCTTGTGAGATTTCATGATGTTTCTATTTAATAAATTCACAGAATAATCAAGTTTCTAGAATGGGGAGAGGAGACACCTTACATTTGCAATAATGTTTCCTGAAAAAATAAATTGAAGACCTTCACAGAGGTCAAGATGAGGTCAGAGAGGTTAAGATGAAGGTCCCATAGAGGTCATTCTAATCAAGAGTAAGACAAATGAAATTAGGTGATGATTTCATTAGAAGTCATACTACAGGGAGATACATCTGTAGGCTTCTGATATCTGAATAAATGAGAACCGAGGAAGATAATCTTACATGGTTCTTTGTAATCTCCAGCAATCAAAATGTACAGTGAGTGGGACTTTGAAAGAAAGCAATTCCTTGTTTTTCATTTTTTTATGGAATGTTGGGTGGCCCCATGTATAATTGGTATCAAGTAAGTGAAGGCTGGTGATCCCACTCAGAGTGCAAGCGGAATGCATTCTGAAAAGCAGATATTGGTTAGAGCAGGTAGCCTGTTTCTGAGTTTCTAACATAAAAGGAGAAGTATTAAAGAAAATCATTAATGGTTAGATGTGATCTCTGTAGTTAAGGACTATGTTTTGTAATCTTTAGGTTGTGACATTTAATAGAAGAGTACATTTAAGTTTAACTTCACAGAAATATTAAATGCATATTGGGACTGGGGTTGCACGGATGGAATCATACAAAGAAAGTTTTCTTAGATTCCAGACAAGTACTATGTTGTGCTGTCTAGACCACTGGACTTTAAACCACTAGGTTCCTAGTGCTATCTGCTCTTTATTTGATTTTGGAGTGCCTCATTGATGTACGCTGATATTGTAGGTCACTTTTGTTTATCTTAATGTGGATGAGCTCTTCATGTCATCTGCATCATCAAAGTGCTCTGTGATCCTCTGCAGGGTGCAGCTAATGTAGCTCTGTGGAATCGGACTGTCAGAAGGGGACCTTGTTTTTCGATTTTCTGGATAATCCAGTTACTGGTTGTGTCAGGGTTGTCTGCAGGATGTAGGTATTACTGTCTGGCAAAGGAGTCACTGCTTTGAAGTCTGGCTGGTTGAGTATACAAACAATACAAAGTTGTGATAATAGATCTGCTCCTCCCTTGGAGAATGTGTGCATTTACCTGACTTGGATATTACATGTCTGATGCTATTGGTTTCTAATCAGCATATCTGTACTTATTCATGATTGGTAACAATACATTTTGTTAACTTGTGTTTTCATTAATTGTTAAACCCAGGAAATGTAGCTCTGCCATTGTTTAATCTGATTGTCCAGAACTGATAATGGCAGGGACTGAAGGACATTTAAACTCCTGGGCAGGAGAAGGCAGGAGGGATGGTCCACTGAGAACGCTGCCAAGACACTCAGACAGAGCACAGGGGCTCGTAGGCAGACAAGGGTACCTGGCTGGCACAACGTGAGGCACAAGGACGGCAACACTTACTTCCAGGGAGGAAGAGACAGCTGCACAAGGAGACGTCGGTTGTGGGTCCAGCGAGAGAGGGAAGCCGCATGAAAGGACCAAGCAAAGCTGGCAGATGAGAAATGAGGCGTGCCTAGGTGACACCAAAACAAGGAGCTCAGAGTGAAAAAAAAGGAATGATGAAGAGACACTGACAGGGATTCAATGATTTGACACAACATCTGTTCTGTAATGAGTGTCTGGTGAACAGAGTGCATCCGTGGACAGCTGAATGATTAAGTGATGGGATAACACAGTGCGCAAACTGGACTCTGCACCACTAAAGGTTGTATCCTCCAATTCTATTTTTGACGGACTTTAGAGTGTGGACTGTGTGTTTTCCTTTTTAAAAAATGGAAATTCGTTCTTGATAGTGTTAGATTTTGTTTATGTTCATTTATCTTTTCCATGTACTTATTATTGTCTTGTTTAATAGAAGTTACTGTTGCTTTTCCTGAAATTACTGTTGTGTCTTTCATTGTGTGTTTACTCACTGCCCACAGAAACCTGTGTGTTATTATTGGTAAATTTCAGGAGTTCCCAGTCTCTTGATAAAACTGGGTGGCGTAGTCGGATATTTGGATGGTGTCTAAGTTAGATTACCTGTAAGTGTGACCAGACACCTGTCACATGACTCTAAAATACTTCAAGCAACCTTTAGTAGCGAAAATTAGTGAAACAAGCTGAAAGCACAAGGAAACACTGGAATGAGGATTTGACAATTCCAGATCTTTCAGCAGGTTCAAATCTCTTTTCAGAAAGAGACAAGAAATGCATCACATAGGACATGCACTGGAGAATCATCAGAAGTTCTATGGAGGCAGGTCGGGCAAAAAAGGTCAGAAAGAGAGAGAAACAGAGAACTAACTGCTCATCCTGGCCAAATGCCTTCAGAGGATTATACAAGAAAATGAGAAAAGAGAGAGGGCAGTTCACCTAAGGTTACCAGAAGTGACAGTACTCATCTAGAGAGACTGTTAAGAAACCTCTTAATATAACAGATTTCCATTCTACTGACTGGGAAAAGAGGGTTTTACTTGCCAGATGTTCATTTAATTTCTTCAAGAAGAGCCTCACTCTGTTAAATGAGGAAGAAAATACTTAAATTAGATATCTACAGTATATAAATGAAGTCATAAGATATAAAATGTCAATGTGTCTTTTAATTTGGCAATCATTTGAATAGCATTTTGCATGTGCGTTGTCATTGGTTCAAATTAAAATATTGGATTTATGGTGTATCAGGGAGAGGGGTTGATGGGAGGACATCGTCATCAGCAAGTGCAAAAATTTGTACCAGGCAAAGCAGCATCTCATCTCAAGACAACAGGTATAATGCTTACTTCTCAACTGATATGGATAACAATGTCATTGTCTTGCTGGGTTACTCTTACTTTTGTGTAACAGTATATCATTTTGTCTTAATGTGGTTTGTGTTTAGCTATGGGCAGAGTGGTGGCTCTGAGGCTAAGAAGCTGTGCTGGTATCTGGAAGGTTGCTGCTTCTGTTACAGCCAGAAGTGATCCTATTCTGTTGGGCCCTTAAGCAAGGCCGTTAACCTGAAAATTGCTGTGGTGCATTGTACAATGGCTGATCCTGTGCTCTGACATGAAAAAAGACAATTTCTCCCTCAGGATTAATACAATTTAACAAATGCCCAAAATGCTGAATTTACAAATAAAAAATTGTGATTGCAAAAGTGCATGCAAAACAACATTTAACTTCAGTTTTGCAAAGCTGTATGCTACACCCCAATGTTTAACACTACCTCAACTATCTAAAATTAAAATCAGGTTCACCAGATCAGGTTCACATAATTAGAACATCTTTAATAAAGATCTTGGTGAAACCTGTCTTATTGAAACATCAGACATTTAGTTTGGTTTTCTCTTCGTTGCTGAAGTGTTTGTTATCACCATGCCTTAATCAGAAGAGCTCTATGAGGCCATCAGAAAGAAGGTTATACTTGTAGATGCCTGTGAATCTGGCAAGGGATTTGAAAAGATCTCCAAAAAATTAGAAATCAAACATTTAACTGTCCATAAGATCATCTACAAGTGAGGAAGATTTCAAACAACTGGCAACTTGTCTAGGTCAGGCCGCCCCAACAAGCTCAGCTCAAGAGCAGAATACTGTTGAAAGAAGTCTCTAGGAACCCCAGAATTTCATATTTCTCACAAGACCTACAGGTAGGTCTTGCCACTGTTGATGTCAAGGTGCATGAGTCTACCATTAAGAGGGGCTGCACAAATAATATCTACATGGGAGGTGTGCCAGGAGGAAACCTTTGCTATCCAGAAAGAGCATCAGGACAAGGCAAAGGTTTACACATGAACATCTAGGCAGAAACCAGGGCTTCTTGACCAATGAGCTGTGGACAGACAAGGCAAGATAGAGTTATTTGGCCATAGTAACAGAAGTTATGTTTGTCGAAAACCAAAGACATTACTTGGCTAGAAAAACCTGATGGCACTTGCAAAGCATGTTGGTGTAAATGTTATGGTTTGGGGCTGCTTCGATGCATCAGGGCCTAGACAGCTCACAATCATAGAATTCACAATACATTCTTCCTTGTACCAGAGGATATTAGGAGACCATCTTTCAAGAGATTCAAGCTCAACCAAAAGTGGGTCTTGTAACAGAACAATGTCCTTAAAAATACTATTAAGCACACAGAAGAATGGATGAAAAGAAAAAAATGCAGGGTTCTGGAAATGATCTGAATCCCACTGAGATGATGAGTGGGGATTTGAACTGAGTTGTATATGCAAGACACCCCTCAATAATTCTGAAATGTCTGAAAGTATTCTGCATGTAAGAGTGGGAAAAACGTTCTTTCAGTTAATGTCAGAGATTTGTAGACAGTTATAGTACCTACCTGAGGTAAAGGCAGGCTGTAGCTTTTTCACTGTCCTAAGCAAAATTGATAATGATTTGCCCAAACCATGGAGCCTTGAAGGCAATTGCTACTCATGTTATTTCAGGTTGGTTTCCCCTTTGGTGTTCTATTAAAGTCCCACACAGATGTCGGATTGGAAAAACAGGAGAGGGAGGGTCCCATTTAAAGATTCACACAAGTCATACATGGATGTCACATCAAAGAGCTACCCCTGAAGATTCATGTAAGTTCTCTGCAAGTGTGTAAGGGTTAGTGGTTGCAGGGACAACTAAGGGCTGGGAGCAGAACATCATTCAAAGCCTCCACCTACTGAAACCAAAGTTAACAAAATGCCCCCCTCGAAAAGTTTGACGCCCTAGGCGACTGCTTACTTTTCTTTCTTATCTGGTAGAGGTGGCCCTACTTGAGGTTTGTTCTGCCTAAGTGGGTAATACCAACTATTTAGATCCAGGGGTGGAACTACTCTTTCTACAGATTTAAATGGCATATCTGTTAATTTTTCATTGGAAAACTTATTGTTTCATTGTTTTTCCCAATTACATCAGCTTTACCTATAGATGCTGTTAAAAAGAAGATCAAATCTTGATATAGACACATATAATATTGTAATATGTATATGTAAACATGTAATATTTCTTTGGGCATACTTTCTTGTTCATAAGTTTTGCAAGTGAGTATAGATAGATAGATAGATAGATAGATAGATAGATAGATAGATAGATAGATAGATAGATAGATAGATAGATAGATAGATAGATAGATAGATAGATAGATAGTGTGAAAGAAACAGCCAGATACACAACAAGATTGGAGGCAGCTACCCATATAGTTTCCCTGGCCGCAGAAGGATTTAAAGTTTCGTACAATTTGTACAGGTTAAAGTCCAAAACAGAACTGTTTAAGTAGGGAAGATGAGGGGTATTTATAGGTGATTCACAGGGCGTGATGTCCTCGGGGCCGGGACAGGAAGGATTCCTCATGTTTGGTCTGCAGAGAGAAAAGAGAGAGGTTTAGTGAACCCCACCGCCCCCTGGCCAGGCATGGAATTGACCTTTCCTAGTCGCTTTGGTTGACTCCAAAGCGCACGTGTGTGACAATAGATAGATAGATAGATAGATAGATAGATAGATAGATAGATAGATAGATAGATAGATAGATAGATAGATAGATAGATAGATAGATAGAGTGAGATTCGGACTTCTGGCAGGACGATGGTTGTCTGCTCCATGTTGTTCAGATGTGCAGATAAGAATTTCACTACAGTGCATACGTGATGATAACTGTGGAATGAACTTATGACACTTCATTTTTTTGTCATAGAAAAACCTTACATTTAAAAGAAATGCCAATGCTATTGTACACCCACATGTTGTGCAATATAAATAAGCCATGAAACAACAGAATGAGACATGAATTTTTAATAAATTCCTATACAGTGTTCAAAATATGATAGAAAGAGAACAACTGAGGATGATGTTAGTAAATTTTACTGTTTCTTCTACAATGAGGCACTTATAATTTTAGGCTTTGATTCCAATACAGCATTAAGATTTGTAGCATGTTTAAATCAGCATTGAATGAATCAACTTTGAAGCATCTTTATAACTTTATTGAGGGCTGCCACTACTGCTCTCTCTTGTGACCTGCAGTGATGCCTTGCAAACCCCAAACTGAACTTGTGTAGGCACTTGTGCTTTTCCTTTATGTCTGTAGTTTTGGATATCTGGCTGAAAGCTTTTTTTTCTTCATACCAAAATTCCCACAAGGCTTAAAATATATTTATGTGCAGGTACAATTCTGTGTTTATACTTGTTAATGTTTCAACATGTTCTGGTGTTTTTGTTGAATGTCATATTGATTTATATTTAAGTTATTGTGTACAATATGTGGAGAGACTATATAGTGCCCTTGGGATTAGGTGGCCTTGTCAGTTTAGCTCAGCATGTTGGCACTGCAACCATCACCAGGAAAGCCAAAATTAAACTAAACTGAAGTATTATTCTATGGGCATATGTCTGGAAGGAATCTGGATAAGAATCAACCGGATTCAATACAGTCATAATAGCTGGCATGTTGGTTAGCTCTGCTTCCTCATGGATCCAGAAACTCCATGCCTGGTCATTGTCAGTGTGAGGTTTACACATTCTCCCCATATTTCCTTTCATGTACTCTAGTTTTGGTGCCATTTGATGGACTGGCACACTTCCTAGAGTTGTTTTCCACCTTGTGTCCATTGGGTTATTTCATCTCATGACCCTGAATTGAATTAAGCTTTTTTGGAAATATGAACTGTAATAACTGGTGCCCCCAGCCATGATTATCTACTACTATTAGCATTGGCTCTGCCCACCATTGTGTTAAATTACTTGAAAATAAACTGATGAACAGATAAAGGTATGGGTGAATTACACTGATAATGTTAATTAAAGTACAACTCCAGATATGCTGTGGGACAGGATCCATTCTACAATGGTTCAAAAATCAACAGAGCAAGTTTTTTTGTTGGGTCTTCAGGTTATCTTTGGCTCCATTGAGTTTGGAGAATGTGTCTTAGGTCTTTTGCAGCCTGCTTCCCTGATTGCAAAACCTACTACCAAATCATTCCGACAGGTCTGTGTCAATAATACAATGTCTAATGATCCTCTGAACTACACATTCATCCCCAAAGACGGCAATGAATAGCACTGTTTAGGTGGCTATCCTGAAGACCTACCCCTTTGAACTGTACAGCTGTTCAAAGGGGAAACACGAAAAGAGTGAAAGTCTCTTCTAATCCTTTTATCTTTGAAGGAATCATGAAGCAGAGCGCAGCTCCTCAGACAATCAACGTTTAATACGGCCGCCAGAGGTCTGCCGATGTAACTCTGAAACATCTATTACAGCTGTCACGCCTGTGTCTGCATTCATTTGAGCTGCACAGAAAGCGGACACGCCATCTATACAAACCATTTAATCTTTACTGTAATGAAACCCCCTGAGGGTCACAACCCCATTACAGCCTGGTGTCTGTCTATTGTTCTGCTGGAGATAAGGTCACTTCTTTAATGGCACTGGCTGCCTCATACCTGTTTTTCTGCTCACTTCCCATCCCATGCGGCTGACCTGATACATACGGATTAACTCTTTCAAGTCCACCCCTTCCTCTCATTAAGCCTCAACAATTTTTGAGGCCGCCTTAGTATAACTTGTAACATAATGAGAGAAAGTCAAGGTTTTGATAAAGTAGGATGAGTAAAATAACCCAGTTTGTCTTATTCGGCTCTACTAGGGAACATCTTGTGATCCATTTCTGTAGAGGGATGTGTTATAAAACAAAAAGGTGAAAATTAACACACTTAAAATAGGATAAGAGTTACAAGCAACACAACATGATGCATTTCACTCTGTATCTGTGTCATCATATGTATTGCAGCGTTGTGTTTGTTGTGAAAATACATCAAAATTTTATACTCTTATTTATCTGTTAAACTTTAATATCTCCTAGCTTAACCTCCTCACAATCCTTAAGCATGGCTGTCAGCTGTCTTGCACCTGCTGTTGCAGCTCTGGAAGTCTGATTCTGTTAGTTTACGAAGACCTGCAGCTTTACTTACTGACATGTGCTTAACAGCCCTCCACCTTGACTTCTGGAGAACAATGGCTGACACACTTGAAGGTTTCCTCCTTGTCGTTTCAAGTCATGTAGAATTATATCTTAAATTCTGACCTGATTAGCCTTGTAAGGCTTTGACACCCAATTCTTTTGGCTATAAGAGGCTCCTTGTCATGTAGGTGTTAGATCCTGACAACTTTGCTAGACCTTTACCTTTATCATTTTGTTCTCTCTGGATTCATCAGCCTCACATGAATGGGCCAGCAGGTTTTGGCTGTTAGGCATAGGAGGTTCTTTGTTAATTATTTAATGAATGATAGCAACGTTCATGGATATTAACCCAGATTTGGATGTGTTTATATGCACAGTGATTAAATATTCATCAATAGCAGAGGTATTGATAAATGTCGCATTTTTAAAAGACAGTATGTAGTGGTTAGGACTTTGGACTTTAAAACCTTGTGGCTTCAGAGCCCGTTACTGACACTGTGTGACCACGAGCAAGTCACTCCACCTGCTTTCGCTCCAACTGGATAAACAAAATAAATTCAGCTAATTCTAAGTTGCTTTGCTTAAAGTCATCAGCCTAACAATGAAGTTTTATTTTTCATAGTATATGGTACAACATGAGTAGTATAGTGGCACCTCAGTTAGCACTGCAACCTTATGGAATTTAGGTCCCAGAATTCATACTCTTTGTAGAGTTTACACATTCGCCATGTATCTGGATGATTTTTTTTTCCTCCAAATACTCCCATGTCCCAAAGATGCATGTGTGTTTGGCGAATTGGTGGTTCCACATTGGCCCTGATTGGCTGATTGTGTGAAGTGGTCCTGCACTGAGCTGATGTGCTGTTTAGCCTGTTTATCACCTCCATCCTCCTGCATCCCTAAATTGGAGTTAAACAGGGTTATGTTTCTACTATTATGAGTACCACTTCTACTACTCCCGCTTTCCTCCCACATCCCAGAGACATGTAAACTGATGACTCTAAACTGACCTTAAATACATGAGAGCATTTGCGTGCATGAATATGTCCTACAATTAGGAGTTTCATATCACATGCAGTTTTGTGAAACTGAAACTAAAATTCTTTTCTTGAAAAAATGAAAAATATAAACAGTTTTAAGATTTTTAAAAATGTCTATGAGGTGGAAACAAGGGATATTGTTCCCCAAAGCCTTGTTCATACTTCTGCAGTTAACTGTGTTTTTGTATGCAGCTGCATAATATCGATAATCTGCAGCACACAAGATAAATTAGTTACGTTCTGTGTCTCATATTCACTTCACTGTGTAAGAACAAAAATGTGCATATTTTACACACAAAGACACGCTAAAATGCACAATCACGCACATTATTATATTTTCCTCTTAGGGAAAACTCACTACATAAGAACTCATTCTTTGCCATTAGCTGACAGTCTTCCTTTCCTATTTCTTGATTTCTGCAGATGAGGGAATGATCACTCTAAGTGATGTGGAGAAATTATTTCTGTCTTCAATGTTTCTCTAGGATTTTAATTGCCAAGACTGCCATCATAACTCACAAAGTAGGCATAGCGTCTAGAACAATAACAGCCCATGTGACAGGAAGTGATTCAGTTGACTTTTTTCACTAAATAAATTTATTTAAACACTAAATGACAAGGAGATGCAGGGAAATTCTTCCAGACTTGGGCTAAACATATTTCTTCCTGTGTCACTGGGACAAATCTTACTGATTTTTCTTTTTGCAAAGTGAAATGATTGAGTTTTGTTGTGAATTCAGATTTGTGCCAATCAGGTTTATTTCCTGCATTAGACCCAATGCTGCTGATGAGTTTTTCCAATAGATGATCGAAGAGATATTATGTAGTATATGTATTTTCTTGGAAGAATTTTAAGGCATTCTATTTCTGTTTGTTTGTGGAGGTGAAGTGGTGTCTCTGAGGCTAGGGATCTGCACTGTCAGTAGTGATTCCACTCCATTGGGCCCATGAGCAAGGCTCATAACCTGCAATTCCTTCATCATGTGTATGACATTAACCTGCATCCAGTCCTGCAAGCAGGTCCTTCGACTTACAAGGGGGATTGCTGGCAGGATTGGCACTCCAACCACTGTATGAAAACTTCACACTGTTCCACCCTATTCAAACTAGTGCGGTGCTGAGGTGTCACCCGTTGCCCAGCTATTCTCCGGTCCTAATTTGGGATGATGAGGTTATTCATCACGTGGTGGGTGCGGCAATGCACTGTAGCAGTGCAAAATCCCAACCTTTTCTATTTATGTTTATGCATCTTTTAATGTGTAGTCTGTTCATCTGGTGAAACACATAGGGGTCTGTGTGGTAATGTGCCTTACTGGCATTACCATTAATTAAATAAAATTAGTTTAGCGTCCTCTGCCCTGTAAAGAGAGAGGCTTTTGTTTGAGGAAAAAAGGTATAAAGAAAGGAAACTTGCCTTTTTCATTTATATAATGCAGACAGACGTCTTCGCTGACGATATTAGTGCCTTTTGGGTTATTGTTGCGGTGGGTCTCATGTATCCTGGAGAGACAGCCGGGATGGCATTGTCGGTCCTCCACACTTGCACGCGTTTTCCGCGACCTCATTAATACTAAAAAGTGCAAAAGAAAGTGTGAAGCGCCTCAATATTAGTTAACCCGGGTTAGCATAGGGATCCCGTGTTCGTAGTTGTCTGAGCTGTAGCTCAGGGGAAGGAGGAAAAAAAATTAGAAAGGGCTTACTTTAACTTAAGGCATGAAGTGCAGTCCGCGTCTGAAAAGCCGGTACAGCTATATGCGCACGCGCCAGCTGCTCGATTTTTATAGTAGACGCCGCTTTTCGCAAACACGTTCATGTCATCGCGTACCCTGGGAGGGATGACGTACGGTGGTTTAATTGGTCAGCGTAGGGGCGCCGAATACAAAAGGGAATCATGGCCTCTAGAGGGGGTTCTTTCTGACTAGATCTTCTTAGAGAAAGGTACCTGGCAGAACAGCATTATGGCTTGTGCTTTGTTTTTGTAAATATTTTTTTCATATAAATATCTCTGGATTAACTTTGGTGAAGGTATTTATTGGGTTGTGGTTAGTGGTGCACTGTTTATTTTTGTATATACACTTTTTTCTGTATTTTGAATATTTTTGGGGGAATTCTGTATTGTACACTGTTTGGAGGAGCAGCTTCCTGACTTGGATCACTGTGGAGGAAGACCGCTTCACATTTTGCTTTGTATGTACTGTATATACTGTATATGGATTCCACTAGTTTGTGTGCAGTATTTTTTTTCTTCTGGGACTTTCAGGAAGCACTGTAAATACTGTATATAGTCATTTTGGGCTCCATTTAATTACTGATTTTGAGTGTCCTTTGCGGTATTGGACTGTGTATTAATATATATAAATTCCGTAGGACATTATTTTTGATTTTTTCTTTAAGTGCACCTGTAAATAAAACCTCACTTTCTTTTTCAAAAAACCCAACCCTTTTTGTGTCCGTGTCTCCCTGTCTTACACCATCATTCTGGTCACGCTCGGTCCCACATACTAGACACCTAGAGTGTAGGCTGGTGATTCCAATTCCCACTACACGGAGTGTCACAGTCTGTGGCAGCGTGCAGATTTAAAAATAAAAAAGGTGCACTCAGGCATTGAATGGTGTAGGTGCAAGTGGTAGCATGATGAAGCGGCTCTGGGGTATTGATGGGCAATTGGCTGGCCAGATATTCACTTGTGGATGTGTGCAACAGCCAGTTTCTTTATTAATACTCTGGAGTCCGTGATCACACCATCTGTGTCAGTTGAAAGATAGAAAAGAGGCCTGAGCAGGAGATAAGATAGATGAAAGTGAAAAAGGAAACCAAAAGCATGGCCAGGGAATGTAAGCCTTCGCTATATTGAGAAGACATGCAGTCGGTGGCTCTGCAAGGGAGTTAGAAGAATGGCGCACCAAGCGGTGGATTGCGCTCCAATGAATAGCCTTGAGATGCAGGGACGATCATAAAGGCCTACTAGGGATCTGATAGATGCCAGGGAGGGTATATTGGAAAATGGAGATCCTGCTCTAAGTGCCACAACAGATGCCAATTGAAGCAGTCATGATGAGAGCTGGAAAAAGGGACTGCAGCTGTTGACACCTCTGTGAACTGAGAAGACCCGATGGAGTTTGCATGGGAAACAGATAAAGATAGACAGGCTGAGCTGGAAGGGAAGGAAAGGAAACCAGACATCTGCATGGTTTTTGACTCGGCTTTTTAAGTAATTCATTACTGACTTTTATCCTCAACAAGAACTGAATTTTAAGCGGGTTGGATAATGGATGGATGGATGGATTATTTATTGAGATTATTTATTGAAGCAATGCACTATTTTGCATTTTGTATTTGTTAGAGATTGTTTGAATAAAAGCACAAAGCACCATCTCTTACTATTATGTGTCTTCATTGCCCAGGTCATCCTTGGACACGACTATCAACAGTCTCGGATGCAAGAGGGACATGGCAGTTGCAGTCAACCCGAACTATCACAGTTCAGGAGATCAATTTCCAAATTGTGGATCATTAATGTAAGAGAAATTATCCAAATGACTATGCTGTCTGACATGCATACTTGATCTTAATGCACATTATTACCAATTTTTAAATGCCCATTAATAAAATGACCAGCTCTACCTAATAGCTCAGCATTTTAGCTGTCGCCTGTCCTTTCTAAAGGGAGTTTTTTGAATTGATCACTGTAATTCTATCATTAGTTACAAACAGATCAGCTGTTTTTATCCACAGTGAGGCATTGCTGGTTTGCATCTCCCAGACCTCCATCTCAAAACCTTAAGGCCAATCAGCACCATGCCATCTGCCTGTACTTCTCATTCATTTTGGATTCTGCTTTTATCGTAGTAATGTTTTCAAGATACTAAAAGAAAATTTGAAGTAAGCTGGGAAATTCAAATCAGACTATTTCCTATTAAATGGACTGGTAAAATGAGCGACACAGTGATAGCACTGCTGTCTCACAGTAAGGAGAGTGAGGGTAACATCTTCAGTACTCCTCACATGGAGTTTGCTTGTTTTCCCCGTGTCTGTATAGGTTTGCTTTAGGTGCCCCATTTTCCTCATGCAGTCCATAGACATGTTGGTTAGGTAAACTAGCAATCCTAAATTGGCTAGCGTGGGTATGTGTGTGTGTGTTCAGCCTGTGATGGACTGGTTGTTATGAAGGGGATTAAGAGTACACATGTACGTGTGTGAATGTGACAAACGATATATTGGCATTTTGTCCAGATGTGGGACCTTATCCTACCAGAACAGGCTATGGCCTGTGCACTACCAAACTAGGTTAAGAAGAAGTCTGAACACCTCTAGATATAGTCTATCATTTTCAGGAAAGATTTTTCACACCCAAGCCATAAATAAAAATGCAATGATTAAAATGCTGTCCTCTTTTATACCCTTGATTATGCTGATGTGTGGGGGTGATTTTGAACTGGAAACTTTGTTAATATATGGATGGATGGATGAATAGGGGTGATTCAAAAGAGACTGATAGATGAGAGAAGCACAGCACAAGACAATGCCTTTAAAGTTTGTAACTTAAATAGAAGTGAAGCACAGAAGAATTCAATGCCTATAAAAGATATTAAACCCTTAGAAATGATTACATTTTGTTATGCAACATTAAAACACAGTGGATTTAGTTTGGCGTTTTGACGCTAATCAGCAGAAAACGACTCTTTAATGTCAAAGTGAAAACAGACCTCTGCCGAGTGATATAAACTAATTACAAAAATAAACAGAAAATAACTGATATTCATAAGAATCCTCTTTAATATGATACACCTAAATCATCACTGGTGCAGCCAAATCATTTAGAAGTCATGCAATTAGCTCAATCAAGATCATCTGTCTGCCATATATCTAGAAGGTTATGCTTGTGGTGCGTCAGTATGGTGGCCTAACTTTCACAATGAAGACGAAGGAACACTTCATGTAACTCTGTGAAAACGTGATGGAAAAGGACAAGTCACTGAATATCCCTTGCAGTCCAGTTAAATCAGTCATTAAGAAATTCAAAGAGTATGGCACAGCTGGAAACCTTCCAAGATCAGACCATCTGTGTGATTGTGACTGGGCAAGAAGAAGACCAGTGAGCAAGGCCAGCCAGAGACTCCTGATATCTCTGAAGCAGTTATAAGCTATAGTAGCTGACATTGGAGGCTGCACACACAACTGTTTCCTGTGGGTTTCACCAGTTATAACTTTATGGTAGAGAGAAAACTGTTTAAAAATGCACATGACATCTCCTCAAAAGCTGGAAGAAGGTTCAGTGGTCAGATGAGAAATTAAGCTTTCTGGCCATCACACTAAGTCCAAACACTATACTTTATCAAAAACAAACCATCCTCACCATGAAACATAGTGGTGGCAGCATCATGCTGAGGGAATGGTTCTCAGCAGCAGGCTATGGAAGGCTTGAGACGGTGAAAGGTAAAATGAATGTGGAAAATTACAAAGAAATCCTGGAGAAAGACCTACTGCAGTCAACAAGAAATCTACATCTTGGGAGAAGAATTGTTTTGCAGCAAGACAGCGACTCCAAATTTAAAACCAAAGCAGCACAGAAATGGCTTTAAAACAACAATGTTAACATCCCGGAGTGGCTGGACTGTGGCTGAGTCACAGTCCATATCTCAATACAACTGAGAATTTGTGGCTGGACTTTGAAAGGTTGTCCACTCATGATCTCCATGCAACCTGCAAAGCCTGAGAAGTTCTGCAAAGAAGAATGGCAAAAAATTGCAGTGTCCAGATACGTAGGCTAAGCCGATAGGGACCTTTGCAGAGGTCTGTTTTGCACTTTGACAATAAAAAGTCTTTTTCTGTCATAAAAAGCCAAATTACATCCACTGTGACTGGATGTTATATAACAAAACCTCCAAGATGATGAATACTTTTTATTGGCACTGTACTGTAGGGTGGCGAAAGAGCAGTACAGGAGAAAGCTGGAGCAGAATAACAGCATGAAGGAAGTGTGGGATGGGATGAAGATCATCACTGGTTGCAACTCGAAGCAGGGTGCCACCATCGAGAGAGACATGGAGAGAACAAACCAAATGAGCAACTTCTTTAATAGGTTTGACCACCCTAACCCACTCTCACCTCGGAGTACTGCTTCCTCCAACCATCCTTCTGCTGATACCAGCATAGTAGAGACATCCCCTCCCACAATTACAGCAGCACAGGTGAGCAGAGAGCTGAGGAGACTTCGTGCCAGCAAAGCAGCGGGTCCATGACTGCTGAAGGCCTGTGCGTTGGAACTGGGGAGAGTCCCAAGGCTTTGGAAAACATCTTGTATCACCCCAGTCCCAAAGGTATCACGTCCTAGTGAACTGAATGACTTCTGGCCTGTTGCTCTGACGTCACATGTGATGAAGACCATGGAGCGGCTGCTGCTTCACCACCTGAGGCCACAGGTCCGCCAAGCCCTCGACCCTCTGCAGTTCGCATACCAGGAGAAGGTGGGAGCTGAGGATGCCATCATCTATATGCTACACCGATCCCTCTCCCACCTGGACAGAGGCAGTGTTGCTGTAAGAATTATGTTTTTGGACTTCTCTAGCGCCTTCAACACCATCCAACCTTTGCTCCTTAGGGACAAGCTGACTGAGATGGGAGTAGACTCACATCTGGTGGCATGGATCGTGGACTATCTTACAGACAGACTTCAGTATTTGCATCTTGGGAACTGCAGGTCTGTCATTGTGGTTAGCAACACAGGAGCGCCGCAGGGAACTGTACTTTCCCCGATCCTGTTCAGCCTATATACATCAGACTTCCAATACGATTCAGAGTCCTGCCACGTGCAAAAGTTCGCTGATGACACTGCTATTGTGGGTTGCATCAGGAGTGGACAGGAGGAGGAGTACAGGAAGGTAATAAAAGACTTTGTTAAATGGTGTGACTCAAACCACTTGCACCCGAACACCAGCAACACCAAGAAACTGGTGGTGGATTTTAGGAGGCCCAGGCCCCTCATGGACCCCGTGATCATCAGAGGAGACTGTGTGCAGAGGGTACAGACCTATAATTACCTGGGAGTGCAGCTGGATGACAAATTGGACTGGACTGCCAATACTGATGCTCTGTATAAGAAAGCTCAGAGCCGACTATACTTTCTTAGAAGGTGGGCGTCCTTCAACATCTGCAATAAGATGCTGCAGATGTTCTACCAGACGGTTGTGGCGAGTGCCCTCTTCTACGCGGTGGTGTGCTGGGGAGGCAGCATAAAGATGAAGGATACCTCACACCTGGACAAACTTGTTAAGAAGGCAGGATCTATTGTAGGAGTAAGTTGGACAGTTTAATATCTGTAGCAGAGCAACAGGCATTAAGCAAACTCCTGTCAATCATGAAGAATCCACTGTATCCACTGAACAGTGTCATTTCCAAGCAGAGAAATAGCTTCAGGGCCAGACTTTTGTTACTGTCTTGCTCCACTGACAGACTGAGGAGATCATTCCTCCCCCACACTATGCGACTCTTCAGTTCCACCCGGGGGAGTAAATGCTAACATTACTCAAAGTTATTGTCTGTTTTTAAATGCATTTTTATTACAATTTAATTTAATATTGTTTTTGTATCAGTATAGTGGTGCTGGATTATGTGAATTTCCCCTTGGGATTAATAAAGTATCTATCTATCTATCTATCTATCTATCTATCTATCTATCTATCTATCTATCTATCTATCTATCTATCTATCATGAAGATTATGGAGCAAGCCCAAGCCTATTTATACAATTTAAGCAAAAAGAATGATACCACATTTCAGTACAGCAATTAAAAAATGCAGATTCAGAAATTAGAGAGATGGGTGTAAAATAGCGAGAAAATTAAAGAGAAGGAAAAGTGCTTTGGGGAAATACAGCCAATGCCTGCAGTTTCTGTGTCAAAAAAAAATGAGTGGAAAAAAAAATAAACTACCAGACAGAATCTTAATAAAAGTAGAAAAAAGCACAGCATTGTCATGCTTCTGCTCCGGCACCATCAGCATGTCAGAGATGGTACGGTGCAGGCTGCTGCATATCGGCCAGCGTGTCCAGCCATGCGTTCGGCAGCAATTTAATCATTATTACGGTGGCTCCGGCTGAGCCCTCTAGAGGAGCTTGGACCCGCTCAGGGAGGAATCCACAATAATGAGCTTGACACAGTTCACTGGGGAGCTGTTATGCTGAAGGTAATGAATTTTGATGAAATGTTAATGTTATTGTAACAATTCAAGACAAGGCAACGATAGTCTAAAAATGACAGGGACTTTGTACATGCTGGACTCCACAGCTCAAACTTGTGAGTCAGGCCACGCTGCCCATACGATGCAAGAGTCTCATCCTCTGAATCATTCGTTTTTACTGTATGAGGGGGCAGTGCTCAGTTTTAAGAACACCTAGAAGCACACTCTTCCTTCAGAAGCAATTCAGGCCTAAGGGAGTGCTCTCTGTCATCCACATAATAAAACTGAGCCTCACTGTCATGTGATGAAAGTGCCCATCCAAGAGCAATCTGAAATATCACAGGGCATTTCTCTTCATGAACCTTAACAAGTGCCATTGTGAAGATGATGCTGGAGCTCAAACAGAGCTCTGTCTTCTATCTACCTTCTCTCCCCCCATTTACACTGATTAAGAGGAGACAGCCAGGCACTTCCTAGATACCCTGTACCGTTCTTCTGTTAAGGAAGGAAGCAGAGAGTTTGTTGTCCCTCCTCTCCCCATCCCTTTTACCATACTGAAGACGTGTGTGCCACATAAAGTTCACATCATGCAGACAGAGAGCAACATAAACATCTCCCTGAGTCGTTGTCGTCCCTAGAAGGAAATGAGATAAAATGAGACACAGACAAGCCAAAACTGCATCTTGATTATGCCCGGAGATCGCAGCCCAGCGGAACGGACAAAGGCTTTTTAAAATAAGAGATAAAAGAGTTGACATTTCCTAAGTCTTTCTTCCTCCCTGGTAATAAAGGATTCTAATAAGAAGGTGACCTTTTCGTGGCAGATTTGTAAATGTCAAAACCTGCATGGGTCTGCCGTTCATTTAAAGCCATCATCTTACACTTCCTCACTGCAGAGACATTCTCGAGGGTGACCATCCTCTGCCTATTTTGGTGCAGTGAGGTTCTGCCTCTCTACCACCTGCTTCAGAATTTAGGGCAAGTATTCGGAATGGTGCTCCACCAATACAGTATAAGTAGATCTCCAGGGCCAGCTGGTGACTTTTCATTTGATCCACCACACCTTAAGAAAAAGAGCAACACGATGGAAAGTGTTGTGCCAGTGGCACTGAGCCTAGACAGTGTAGGTGTATGCCAATGGTTAGGACTCAATGAGAAAGGTGTCACTTGTTTTATTCATTTACCAGTAACAGCGCACTGCACAGTAACGAATACACTTAATTTGAGCATTCATAGTTTTCATCCTCTTTCTCTGTACGTTTAGCATTCATTTGCCCAGAGGTTGATGCACTTGCTGCTTACTGAGCAGCTCTTCTTTTCTACATCTTCTCTTCTTTTGTCTGCATCTTTACGCATTAAAATTGATTAAGTCATTGTTTGTGTTGCAATTAGTATGTTTTCTTTAATTTTTCACAATAGCTGGCACTTAAGTCTTCAATCTGCCTCAAGAATGATTTAAGATATGAAGAGGTAAGGGAAGTGACAGTGAAGGTGGTAGGGATGAGAACAGTGCCCGTACGCATGCGCCACATGGCCACCCTTCGGGAAGCTGCCGAGAGTGGATTCTACAATAAAATCAAACAAAAGTAAAAAGAGGAAGGAGGTCAATCATCACCCGAAAGCAGATAGTAGACATCACGTAGTATATGTGTACCAAATTTCAGTTCAATAGGTAAAACGGTTTGCGAGCTACAAGTGATTTAAAATCCCAGACAGGCAAACGGACAGCCACGATAGCGTATATTATAAGAAGATTTGCTGAGTACATTCTTGTTCACATCATAACACTATTTTTGGAAAAAATGCTTGACTCCTCCTAGAGGCACATTTTATGCCCATTGCCTTCTTCTGCAAGCAATTACTTCAGTCAAAGGTCGTTTTTTTCACTAGAGAGACGGCCCAGTTTTGGTAATCCATACTATGTGACCACCACTACCTCAGCTAGATCCTGGACGTTGCTTAGCAGTGTCCTGCTGCAGCTTTAGACATCTTTTACAGTACATCCACATCACACACTACTTTACACATTAAGCCAGTTTTCTCTGCTGGCCTTCTACGTTCTCTTTCTCCATTCCTCTCCATATCTACCATGCCATTTTTCTTTTTCACACCCTTCTTACAAAGCATCACTGTCATGTATTTGAGTGCTTCTGTCACAAATTGAGTAGCTCTGACACTGAGCCAGCTCTTGTAGTACACTCTCCCCTTCACCAATAACTAAGTGGACCCTCACAACTCTGTCAGTTGTAAGGCTATTCACAGTGCATTTTTTTGTTTTAGTTTGGGGCAAAGAATTAACTGGAATCCTACTCCAAACCCTGGGATCTTTTAATCTAGAAGGTAATGAGGTTATTGTTATAAATGGCGGTGTCCAGTCCTGGAAAATCATTTAATAATACAATATTTGGACCAGCTGGCTTTGTTCAAGTACAGCATGCCTTCTGCCAAGACAACAGCTGTGTGTTCTGCTTTTAGTAGCAAAGTAATAGCATTAATGCAGTTTGTTGTACTATGATTAAAATATCAGGATGAGGTTTCCCTTGAAAATCACAAGCTCAGTTCTATTGTAGTATATATTTCTTCTGAGAGGAAAAAATATGAGCTCACAATTCAGGTTATTCCAGAAGACACTGGAATGGGCACTTTGTTTGCAGTGCTTTATTGTGGAAAACTGCCATAATTTGAAAACTTACTGGATGAGGGATATGTTTAGGTTACAGACATTATTATAATTACTGATGGTATATTAACAGGCCTTTGAATGTTGTTTTAATAAACTGATATGTAAATCAAAAAAATGGTCTTACTTGGGAACTACATGAGTCATCATACATTGCTCAAGTATTAATGGGTTGAATGAGGGAGGAAAGACCGCTAATATGATTTTTAGTTAGCTCAGTTCACCATTATCGCTTTCATCTTTGATGTATTTTTAGGTTGGCATCAGGGTGCTGAAATACATTTTACAGACCCTTTCTCTGTCTTCCATAACCATGAACAATCAAGTGTTTTGCTGATACCGCATATGCTCCAATAGTGGCCTCCAGCGTTTATTTGCAAAACTAGACTCTGCTCCCGGCACTTAATAGAGACCAGCTGCTATTAGACACCGGCCATTATTAAAAAAAAAAATCTTCAGAATGCAATATTTTTTTGCGCGTGTTGGTACATGTAGGTACACAAAAATATTGGCTAATATTACAAACAGCTACTTTATTTGAATTTCACATGCTGCATAAGACTGTTAAAGATAAATGGAAATGTCTTTCTGTACCTTTCGCTGCTATTCGTCGTCCGAATCCGCAATGATGGCTTCTTGTTGTCTAGTTCACTATCGTCCTCCTCTTCTTCCAGGTTTGTCCGTATTTTGGTCAACCCGGCACGAAAATGAAGCAGTTTTTGAAATCGGTATAGCTGTATCTATACTAATAAAAGGCAAAGCCCTCACTGACTGACTGACTGACTGACTGACTGACTGACTGACTGACTGACTGACTGACTGACTCACTCACTCACTAATTCTCCAACTTCCCATGTAGGTAGAAAGCTGAAATTTGGCAGACTTATTCCTTAGAGCTTACTTACAAAAGTTAAGCAGGTTTCATTTCGAAATTCTACACCTAACGGTCATAACGGTCGATAACGGTCGACAACATCCGACATGTTGAACTTTCTTATTTATGGCCCCATCTTCACGAAATTTGGTAGGTGGCTTCCCTGCGCTAACTGAAACCGATGTACATACTTATTTCGATGGTATGACACCACTGTCAGCCGCCATATTGAACTTTCCAACGTCACTAATTCTCCAACTTCCTGTGTAGGTAGAAGGCTGAAATTTGGCAGGCTCATTCCTTACAGCTTACTTTCAAAATTTGAGCAGGTTTCATTTCGAAATTCTACGCATAACAGTCATAATGGTCAACAACGTCCGCCACGTTGAACTTTTTTATTTATGGCCCCATCTTCACAAAATTTGGTAGGCGGCTTCCCTGCGCTAACCGAAACCAATGTACGTACTTATTTTGGTGGTATGATGCCACTGTCAGCCGCCATATTGAACTTTTTAACGGTCTTTGTTACTTATGGTCCCATCTTCAAGAAATTTGGTACGCGGGTTCCCAACGCTAACTGAATCCTAGTTACGTACACATATACATCCATAGCCTGCAGCTCGGTCACCGTGTGAGGCGGCATTGGGTCCCCCATCCCAACGCCTCACACGTTGTTGGCTGCCTGCCTATATAAGGCTGTCCATCACTCTGGTCTCTACATTCCCTTCCTTGCTTCGCCATGGGATTCACGTCTCCATGCTGATAACTACAGCCTTTTTATTTAATCCACGGCTTCTCCACTGTTTTATTTTTAATTTATTGCGATTATAGTTATTGTGTAGGTATTTTAGACTTACTTTACATTGTCCAGGTAACCATTTCCTTTATCATTCCAACCGTACCCCCATTAACATGTCTATCGAGGTGATCAACATCGATCAAAGAACTGTCACTTACCGAGTGGTTTTCCATGCCCGGAGATGGCACCTACCTTTTCCATTCTCTTTGTTACATATTGCACGGCCATATCAGGCTCACTCTTGATATCCGGAGGAACATTGTGTCTTATGTATTGAATGACTGGGACAGGTTCAAGGTATGGACTGATGATGGTACAAGAGATAATTATACTACACAGGAGCACTAGAAGAGTGAAATGCTTAAGCCCTTCACCTATGGTTCTGCATGTGAGTTGATGGCTTCCACTGAATTGTTCGGTTGTCGCTTTCAAGTGTACTGAAATGGACAAATATTTTACACCTTTCGACAACCGCCAATGCCTCTTAAACATCTTAAGTTCACAGGTGACTATTTGAATAATGGACACTTTGATGTTTATGGATGTTTAAACTCTCAAAAGCTGGATGTGAAGTTATCGATGAAACCGGTTGTATGCTTAGAACACTTGACAGATGCCAAATGTCACTTCAACACAAGTCCTGCAAATACTGTCGTAATTGAAGCAAACCATGAAACTCAAACCGATTATGACAGCAGCAATCCAAGCTTTGAGATCTGAAACAAGATTACTGTTCACAAGGCCAACTGTATGTTGCATGCTCAAGAGTAAGCTCAGCGCACAGCTTGGTCATATGACAACCAGAGGGCCGAACTCACAATGTAGTATACAAAGAGATCCTTAAATAATTATTGGCATATTTTCCCTCATTTTAAAAAGGTTTAATTTTCTTCTTAATAAAAATTTTAAGGCAGTACTTCGCCACTGCGAAGCGCGGGTATTTTGCTAGTTTCTTATATATGTAACATGCTGACATGCACATGTATTACACATGCAAAGATACAGACGCTTACAATGTGCGCTAGTAGGCAAATATCAAAGACCTGGCTACTGTTAAGAGACTGACTACTATTTGGCCATGTCCCCTCTGAAGCCCGGCGCTTATTAGAGACCGGCGACAATAAGAGACTTGGCGTTTATAGGAGTATATACGGTATTTTCAAAATTATACAGCTCCTAAGATGTCTGTGCTATATAAATACATTGCATTATTATTATTATTATTATTATTATTATTATTATTATTATTATAAGAGTTGAAGCACTGACAAGGACAGGTAATTCAAAAAATTCCACAGTTTAAGTACATTTTTTAAAAAACTTGCAGTATGAATTTAAAGAAAAACAGTTTGTAAAGATATAAAGAACACAGAGAAAGGGTTTGTTCTCCTTGAAATACAGTTTTAGGATTCTATACCAATGTTATGCTTAATCATTTTATGTTGTGGCATACATTGGGCTTGAAGGGTATCTCTGCCAGAAGAGGGGACGGTTCCTTACCTGGATGGGAGGGTCCCAACAAGCATATAGTCATTCTGGCCGGAGAGGAAGAAGGGATCAGATCTGGAAGAAAGAACCAAAAGGGATGGACGGACAGCACACTGCAAAAGAAAGACATCACTGGAGGTTTCTTATTTCCCCAGCACACTAGATAGCACAGCCTCTGATGTCAGTGCACAGAAGGAAACCAGCAAGACATGCCAGTAGATGCAGTCCAGCAGAGCAGCCCTGCTGGGGTCACTGGGTGCCACAAGAGGTCACCGCAGGGAGACAAGCTCCCTATTGTAATGGACTTCCAGGCGATGCTTTCATCGGGTACTCGCTCTGGCACCGGAAGTACTGCCAGGTTTGTAATAAAAGGGACCGCACTCACTTATACGCCAATTTGGAGCTGGGAGATAGTGAAGCAATGCTTGAGTAGCGGAGGATAGTACGGTAGGGAGAAGGAAAAGATTGTGAATAGAAAGACTTGTATGTGTGCTTTTGTTACTTTTGGAGGTATTTATAATAAAACCTTCCATTATTTGAACCCGGGACATGTGCAGGTGTGTTCGTGTTGGGGTTTGGAGTTTTCTGACACCCCTGGTTTTATCACAGTGTGTTTTGTGTATTGGAATGTTTCACTTACATGTTAGCCTTAAGATGAGCCATACTTAGCTATCATCACCAATAACAGTCTATTTAACTATACTGTATATTCTCCTCTTCTAACAGAACTAAGCAAACACCTATGTGTGTATAAAGCAAGTATGGCTCTTACTGGATTTCAGTATTATAAGAGCTGTACCTCATTTTAATTATTCAATACATGGGATATTTATAATTTTTGCAGACCCTGGGAAACTCTAAGCAGGAAGCACCCTGTATGCCAGTTTTCTTGTTGTGAGACAGCAACACTGCCACTACACCATTATGCTCCCCCATATTTTACATATAGTAAAAAAAAAACCTTTTACATACATAAAATGACTCAGACTGCCTTGTTTCTGCATTTGATTTGTATCACATGATTACTACAGCTTGAAGCTTCAGCGTGACCAGACATCTCAATGACTGAATCTTAATTCAGCGGGGTCGGCGCTCAAAAGAGAAGCATACTGGCCACCTCCACTTTACGAAGGAGCTAATGTGTTTCTGAAAACAGCTTCATAAAGTAAATTTTCATAACATGAAGATTGTAAAGAAAATAAATGGAAAACATTGGAAATGTGAATTAAAAAATTAATGGAAAGCATTCCTTGGCCTCAAAATTGACCCCATTTTTGTTCAAGTAATACTGAACTACATGAAAAAAATAAACAGAATTAGTATTATAATAACATTAGTCATGCGGTGGGCTGGTGCCCTGCCCGGGGTTTGTTTCCTGCCTTGCTCCCTTTGTTGGCTGGGATTGGCTCCAGCAGGCCCCCGTGACCCTGTAGTTAGGATATAGCGGGTTGGATAATGGATGGATGGATAACATTAGTCATCAAAACAAAGCCTAATAATGTTTAATACAATGCTCTACCTATTCTTTATCACTTCTTTTCATTTTTATGGAACTTTCCAACTATTTCACAATGTGTTTTGGATCTGTGAGGAGACATGTGAGTAACACACTTGACAAGGAAGGTGAGAGAAATCCAGCACATGAATGCACCTCACCAGTAAGGCTGCAGAACAGAAAGCAGTGTCTGCTGTGGAAATAACTCAGATTGGGATTGTACAGCTCCAATATCTACCTTGCCACAAGCATCCAGCCCCACTCCATTCTGCAGGCAGCATCAAAGTGTACTTGGAATGACTGTGTAGACCAAGGGGTCTGCAAAGTAGGTCCTGGCAGCCCACAGTGGCTGATGTTTTTTGTCCCAACCCAAGTTTTAATGAGAAGTCAATTATTGCCTGTTTAAGCACTTACTGTTCAGGAAACATTTTGATGGTTTATTTCATTTGCCTTGCTTGTTAAGTTTAACCACCCTTAGTTGCCTTTTTTATTTTACTGTTTTTAATTGCTCCTTAGTAGCAATAAGATGGAAACAATAAAGAATCCAGCAGTTCTCCATCTAAATTTTTCAATTTAAATTTGTGTGAATTTATCATGAAGTATCTAGTGTAATAAAATATTTGGAAGGAAACTGAAGACAAAAAAGTGAAGGACTGAGAATTACTCATCCGCTTCAAGCTGCAAAATTATTTGGATGATATCCTTGGAAAGGAGAAAAATCAACCAAAAAATTAATGATCTGACATGGCTGAATGAAAACATTACGAGTAACAAGCCATAAAAATAAATAGGATCTGTTATTGGCAGGATAAGAATATAAAAACAGTTTTGCCAAGAGGAAGTCCATTAGCCCTTCACAATTTCCTGCTTATCTCACCACGGGAGACTGGAAGGCAGTCTTCTGTCTAACTCTCCATTTTTAGTCCCATTTAATCCTTGCCAGGCTCATGTTAGCCACAGCAGCAGAGACAGTATGTCATGCCATCTCTCTTGTCAGCCAATAACTTAGTCCAACTACAGCTTCTGTAAACCTTGCGACAACACACTTCCACCCTGTTAATGATGTATAAAAAGATAAAAGTGACTCGTAAAGCTCCTATATGATCTTCAGGTCACATTAACAAGTGCAAATTTTGTACTTTGCTATTTCTCTTTAACTCTTTCACCATGTCGACTGCTTTGGATCTCCCTCTCGACTGCTTTATTGTTTGTTCATGCACCCGACCTTTTTCATGACTTGGCAACATTCCTAGATTTCATTTTGCTGTTCTGACTCCCACATGTCTAATAATTCTATAAGTTACCAACTTCAAAAACGAATTACTTGCATTCTTTTAAATAGTCTTGGGGTTACTGGGGTCTATTATATTGTAACTCTTATAAGTGAAGCCAAGGGATGCAGGATGGCTTTGCAAGATGCAGATTGTAAAAGATTTAGTTGGAGAATAGTAATTAGGGAGAACCAACAACAGAAAAACAAGACCAAAAGGAGCAATCATGAAAATATGAAAAAAAAGTTTTTACAATAAACATAGCAAAGATACAGATTCAAAGACATTTTCTGGAAGCAATCATTTCCAAACAATAATAATAATAACGAATACAGAATATATTACAGCTTAAAAGCAACATTAAATTGAGTTCAAGACAAGACTTTGATTTGAAGTAATTCACTTTCTTTAGCAATGGATGTGACCTCATGAAGAAGACAGAAGAAGGTGTCACAGGTGTGACTAAGAGGAGCATACCTTGAAATGACAGCTACAACATAAGGGCCCCCATATACGTCAGCATACCTTTCATACTGTGTTTTTAAGTTGTATCATTTATTGCACACTTTACTCATTTGTGTTTTGGTTTGGCAGTATGTGATCATCATGTCTTTTAGAGCACACTAAGAGTCAAAGCAGACAAATCTGATATGCAGATAGCTCTCCAGATGAATGCAGTGTTTTGGATTGCTGTCAAAGTGGCACTGTTTTGTCTGTGCACACAAATGGGGATCCACATACATGTTTATATGTATTGCCTTTAACTGAGAAAATAAGTTAGCTAGAGTTGGAATGCTTAACCTACACACATATATAGCAGAAGATTAAAGGCATGGCAGTTGAAAGTATAGTGAGAAGCTGGATATCAATGTGAACATCAAGAGAGCAGAAATTTACTGATATTATAAGGTATGATTGTAATTTCCCAATGGTGAGCTGACGCACCAGCCTCCTACATTATAGGAATAAAGGTGTCTCTTGTTTTCTAGTCTCATGATATCCACATTCTGCTCCTTTAGCACTTATCACACTTTTTTCTATCAAGAACACATCTCCTCTCACTGTAAATGCGTTGCTATCCTCATGATTCACACCTTACTTTTTGCTCGTCCATGTAACAATCTATAACATTCCCTGTCTTAGAAGAACAAATATAGAAAAAGCAAGAATATAAATTTAAATTTTCTTAATGTAGGCTACACACAATTGATATATATTTTATTCCAATGTATTCTCTTGAAATCCCAGCTGTAATAATAGTCACTCTTAACCCTTGTAGAGATCTGGAGCTCTGCAAAAAGTAAATTTTCCTTTTACTGTGTACTACAAGGCATAGCCAGGTGCTGACACCAAGTTTCCTAACTATAGGTGTGTGGAGTTTTAAAGTTCTCTACATGTCTGTCTGGGTGTTACTCTGGGAACTCCAGTTTTTCTACCACATTCCATACATTGTCATTTTAGGTTTAAAATTATCCCCATGTAAGTAAGTGTGCCTTGTATTACACACATGAGCATTGGAATTGCTTCATGGGTATTGGTAGAAGTGGGGAAGATTAAGAATATGATAAAACCAGTAACCCAGTTTCCACTAACCTATAGAATGTGCTTGATATCACTTCTGATCCTGACCTTGGTAGCCCTGATTCTTCTGGTTCTCTGACTGTTTAAAGCACCTACTTCTTGGAAGTCTTCATTCATTTGGAACCATCGTCTGGACAAGACGGATCTCAACCCACAGAGAAACCATTCTGCATCTCCAGAAAGCTGTCAACCTCTTGCTTTCATTTATTTTTGCTTTTTTTCAAATTAACAGTCATTGTCCACTGGAACTCGACTTAATGTTTTCCTGGAGGAAATAAGTGGATAGGACTGGCGAGCTTTGTTGGGCTAAATGGCCTGTTCTCGTCTAGAGTGTTCTAAAAATGTTCAGATACAAAACTATGCTTAATACTGATTAATACTGATTAAAACTCCAGCTCTCTGTTTCTGCTCCCTTGTGTATTTTCACATTTGATTTAGACAAGCTAAAAGTTGTTTCATAGGTCACACCCAATGTTGCCGATATAGCCACTGACTCCCCATAACATTATCCTACTTTAAGTAGGCTGGGACACTGCATTTCAAGTGAATTTGCAGCAATTTGTAGAGTATATACCAATATAAACCAATTATAGAATTAATATTTATTAATTAATTAATCTGAGCAGCTGAAAGAAGAAGAAGATTTATTGGCCACTGTCTGGAAGTCATTTTCAATTTGGTTAAAGAATCTAAAATCACAATTAATGCTCATTACATAAAAACATTTTACAATATTTATTGTGTTTTGCCTTTTTAGGTGCATTTACATTTAATATGAAAAGAACCCACTGCAATCATCGTGGGCCTCATGTATAATGCTGTGTATAGAATTCATACTAAAACCTGGACAAACCTGGGAATGTGCATATGCACAAAAAAATCCAGTTGCATAAAAATGTGCAAACTCTAATTGCCACGCACTTCCCCTCTATAAACTCCAATGAAACTGAAATTTAACACTTGTGCAGGCGTCTACATCCCCACCTCGACTCCTCCCAGTATTTTGCATATTTGAATCAATATAGCCCATTCTGTTCAGTGTTTTGTTAAAAGACAATGGCAAACGGCATGTTTTAGTGTGAATTCTATACACGCCATTATACGTGAGGCCCCTGGTCTTTGATCTTAATTCTGCCGTCTCCTGAAATACCTCTCCATCCTTTTTCTGTAATATTCTCCTCCTAGCACATTAGTCTTCATAGTGCTAACTACACAGTGCAATAGATTATTGCATCACAGATTACAACAAACTGCCAAATCAGCTTCAAATTTATTTCATGTGGCTGTAGCTAGTTAGTTTTACAAAATTAATTCCAATTCATAAAAACCAATGGGGCAAAACAGGCAAGATTCAACACTTGGCAGCAGAAACATTTAATTAATTAACAGTGAGAACTAGGAACTGAACATCCATCCAGTAATGTTCAAAACCCTCTTAATCCATTTGTACAATGGTGGAAAGCTGGAGCCTATGCCAGCAGCAGAAGGCACTAATCATCAGACAGGGTTAAACAGATCACCAGTCCATTGCAGGTCATGCTCACACATACACTGGGTGTATAACACTGAACAGACTGTTTAATCAATAAGATGGCTATTCTAAGTGACATGTCTGATTACACAGTGCTGAGTAAGTGTACTCTAAGACTCTCCACTTTCTTCTATTTCGTTGGTTTCTCCTGGAAGTCTGTACTTTCATGAACCTTTCACTTTAACCAAGAGGGACATGTTTTAGCAATGAACTCTTAAAACTAAACTGTGCCTTGCAAATGGCCGTATACAAACTACTAATAATGACCATGCATCAGATGAGGCAATTATGCAGTAGAACAGTTGAAAATTTAGAGTCCACAACAATGAAGGCAACCTGGAACAAATAAAAAGAAAAAGACATAATGTCAAGGAAAAAAAAAACTGAAAGGAGTTGACATACTTCCTTTTCATGAGATCATATTGTGTTCATAAGAATTAATTTTGAATTCTTTGAAATTACACCCTTATGATAAAGAGTAAACCAATAGGCATCTTCAGCAAAAATGATCAGAAGGACTTGAAGTTGTGCATGCCCCATCAACTGATGCCAAGGGGTTTACATCCTAATGGGATACAAAGGGTTAAAGTTACTCCTTTTCTGAAATATTCAGAAAAAAGGGGATCAGTAATAGAGACATGTGGAGTGTCATTTTATGCAATTTCAAGGGTTGCAGATCACAAATATGATCACATTTTTGATATTTGGTTCTTTATTGGTAGTTCTAGCCCTCTAAGAGTCATTCACAGAAAATTATAAATGACAAAATGTCAAACATAAGCACATGGGATGTAATTTTATTCTACTTCAAGGATAGTGATGAAAAATGTGACTTTATTTTTCATTTTTACTAGGGATCTAGCCCTCCATGTAGTTATATTAGAGGGTTAAATGACAAATTTATATTAAAACTGAAAATATTCAGACTTTAAATTGAAGTACACATATTTCAAGGGCATTATGAAATACATCAAAATTATGCAGCACCTTACATTCTTGTACAATGCAACATACTTTCTGTGGACTATGCAGCAGCACATTAATAGAGCGGAAATTCTTTCTATTTACATAAGCAAATGAATTCTCTAAAGGCACTTTTACAGAGTAGTGTTGGCACCAAGTGCCACAACAGATAGATTCTTTGTTCTTTACATGGCTCTTTGAGGTGCCTTGCTGTTTTTAAAAGGACTTCTTGCCTTTTGCCCCACTAGTTAGAAAAAGCACCTGTGACTGTGCAGAGCTGCCGTTTTTATAGGCTTTCTTGCTACAGATGATATAATGCCAGCTCATTCTTTTAGTGATTCATCCCTGGCTGATGTAAGTTGTGGGGCAGACTGCTCCAATTACATTTGTAAAACTGGGTGTTGCTACAAAATTCGGTTTGATGTTTCACAGTTCAATCACAGTGTAGGTAAATCTTACCTATCAGGATGACAAGTGGATAATATCATCCTATACAGCTGGCATGGCGTGACTTAGTGATGTTTGTGAAATACAAGATCGTCAGCAAGTTCACTTTTAAAAGGTCCTGTTGTTAAAAACCCAAGAGTGGACAGAACTTGGAAAGGAGCAGGTAGAGCACAATTCCTCAAACTCTGCCTTTGCAAAGCCAGCAACAGTTTACTTCAAATCTCCAAGACAATAGCACCTGGAAATCGAAATCAACTTAGAAGCCAGTCATCATCATCTATAAATATGCACTCTATTCTAATTCTTCCATTTACGATGTGTTCTAACAATGCTAAAGCAGCTATGGTAGTTGGAATAGTTTGGCTATTGTTATAGAATAATTACAATCAAGTGAATTAAATTTATAAACAATATGCAATTAATTTTGGTGCATTTGATAAATCCCACGTCATTGATGTGAATATGAGAAAAAAAGGTATTGTAAATGACACAGAAACAGGAGCACTGCTTTGACGCTGGGTGCTGCCAGTATGCATAATTGAGCAGAAACGTGTGTATGCAAGGTAGTGGGCTACCGTGAAAATTAGCCTGCTTTACATAAAGTTTAGTTTTTATATATCTCAAAATGTGCAAAGAAATGGGTGTACGCAATATTTCTGTATGTACACACCATTTATGCATGAGGCCCCAGGAGTGGGTCAGAATACCAAGAGGTTAACAGGAAACACAATGGTCAGAACCAGAAAAAGGAAAAATCAAAGTCAGTAAACAAAGCAAGAAGTTCTAAACCTGTCTGTTTAGCCTCCCCTGTCTAAACCACTAAGAAATTCTGTATTTTCCAGGAGATTTAATCCAAGGATTGGATATTAAGACTAGTGAACTGGCTCTTAACACTAGAATTACCAAAGCCTATGAAAAAACCCGTAGTCCCAGTCCACCTTAAATCCCTTCACACCTCTCCGTGAGCATCTTTCGTATTGTAAATTTGTCAATCAACACAAGCAACCTGCTATACCATCCCCTCACCCACCACCGCAGTTAAATTCGCAAAGAAGGTTCTCAGTGCTCAGTGTTTATCTTGGAGTGAAGTGCTGGAGTTGTAGAGGGTAAATAATAGATCATTATTTGGAATACATACATTTCATGTAAACACATGTTTTCATGTTTTAGTAATAAACTAGGCTGACCCGCCTTTTAAGGCGACCAACTTTTAAGTTGACCACTTCTTAAGGCAATTCAATATGTAGATCAATTTGATATTTTATACAAACTCATTAATTTGGTTATATTGCATTTGAGCGGTATTACTTTAATACTGTAGTTTCTGTTATTTTTGTGATGAAATTTAAACTTTTTTTCTATATTGAGGTCGCCCTTTTGAAACCCCCTGATATTTACTATGCGGTGAGGCATTTGTACTCTATCAACATTAGTTATTTCCAGAGACATAATTTTGTCTATTTTTCCATCGCATCGTGCACAAAAGCAAGGGAACGATGGGAGCACCAGAACTCTGCTCACATCATGTCGCTTCATACCGCAGGCTGCAAGTAGTAAGTCTGTGATAAGCGGAATACCACTACGCTTTCCACTCACGGGACGGAAGGACAATCCCGACCGCTTTTATATAGTAAGAAAGAAGAAGAAGATATCGCACAGTCTGGAGTAGAAAATCATCTTTTACCTGGAAAAACGAAACTACAAATCCCATCGTGCATTGCAAAATGGACAGGCGTGTGTGAAACTCCGCGCCTGCGTAGCACTCACGGGATGGAAGGACAATCCTGACCGCTTTTATATAGAAGGATGACAAAATGTAGACATGAAAAGCATAATGTGTGAAGCCTGAAGTCCAAATATCAAATATACACTTTCAAAAAAGGCGCAAGTGTAATATGACAGATTCCGTGATGCAGCAGTAAGAACTGCTGACTTGTAATAAAGAGGTCACCAGATTGGGGTTTGGGCTACCTCCCAAATTTACCATTTTGAGTAGTGAGCTGCTCTTATTGTTAATACTAGCAAAATACCCACGCTTCGCAGCGGCAAAGAACTGCATTAAAATTTTTATTAAGAAGAAAATTAAACCTTTTTAAACTGAGGGAAAATATGCCAATAATTATTTGTTAAGGATCTCTTTGTATATCATGTTGTCAGTTCGGCCCTCCGGTTGTAATATGACCAAGCTGTGCGCTGAGCTTACTCTTGAGCATGCAACGTACAGTTGGCCATGTGAACAGTAATCTTGTCTCAAATCTCACAGCTTGGATTGCTGCTGTCATAATCGGTTTGAGTTTCATGGTTTTTTTCAATTACGACAGTATTTGCAGGATTTGTTGTATTGAAGTGACATTTGGTATCTGTCAAGCGTTGTAAGCGCACAAAGGGTTTCATCGATAAAATCACATGCAGCTTTTGAGAGTTTAAACATTCATAAACATCAAAGTGTCCACTACTGAAATCGTCACCTATGAATCTAAGATGTTTAAGAGGCATTGGCAGTTGTCGAAAGGTGTAAAATATTTGGCCATTTCGGTACACTTGAAAGCGACAACCGAACAATTCAGCAGTAGCCATCAACTCACATGCAGAACCATAGGTGAAGGGCTTAAGCATTTCACTCTTATAGTGCTCCTGTGTAGTATAATTATCTCCTGTACCATCATCAGTCCACACCTTGAACCTGTCCCAGTCATTCAATACATAAGACAGAATGTTCCTCCGGATATCAAGAGTGAGCCTGATATGGCCGTGCAATATGTAACAAAGAGAATGGAAAAGGTGGGTGCTATCTCCGGGCATGGAAAACGCTCGGTAAGTGACAGTTCTTTGATCGATGGTGATCATCTCGATAGACATGGTAATGGGGGTTGGAATGATAAAGGAAATGGGTACCCGAGCAATGTAAAGTAAGTGTAAAATACCTATACAATAACTATAATTGTAATAAACAAACAATAAAACAGCAGAGAAGCCGTGGATTAAACAAAAAGGCTGTAGTTATCACGTGAATCCCGTGGCGAAGCAAGGAAGGGAATGTAGAGACCAGAGCGACGGACGGTCTTATATAGGCAGGCAGCCAACAACGTGGGAGGCATTGGGATAGGGGACCCAATGCCACCTCACACGGTGACCAAGGTGCAGGCTACGGACGTATATATGTACGTAAGTAGGATTCAATTAGCGTTGGGAACCCGTGTACCATATTTCTTGAAGATGGGCCCATAAGTAACAAAGACTGTTGAAAAGTTCAATATGGCGGCTGACAGTGGCATCATACCACCGAAATAAGTACATACATTGGTTTCGGTTAGTGCAGGGAAGCCGCCTACCAAATTTCGAGAAGATGGGGCCATAAATAAGAAAGTTCAACATGGCGGACGTTGTTGACCGTTATGACCATTACGCATAGAATTTCGAAATGAAACCTGCTTAACTTTTGTAAGTAAGCTGTAAGGAATGAGCCTGCCAAATTTCAGCCTTCTACCTACATGGGAAGTTGGAAAATTAGTGATGTTGGAAAGTTCAATATGGCGGCTGACAGTGGCATCATACCACCGAAATAAGTACATACATTGGTTTCGGTTAGCAGGGAAGCCTACCAAATTTCGTGAAGATGGGGCCATAAATAAGAAAGTTCAACATGGCGGACGTTGTTGACCGTTATGACCGTTACGCATAGAATTTCGAAATGAAACCTGCTTAACTGTTGTAAGTAAGCTGTAAGGAATAAGCCTGCCAAATTTCAGCTTTCTACCTACATGGGAAGTTGGAGAATTAGTGATGAGTCAGTGAGTCAGTCAGTCAGTGAGGGCTTTGCCTTTTATTATTATAGATTATACAATAAACACATACATTTGATTTGCGTCTGTAACAGATGGTGTAAATTTATAGTACTTGTAAAAGTTAGCGTATTTTTTTTACTTTTATTCTCTCGGTCACGATCACGATACAACCCCCCACCACCACCACCCCAGATCTGATGCTGTTAACTTTTATTTGAAATTGGGAATAACTGTAGATGTGAGTGGTGTTTTGAGACAATGGAACTGGAATTTCTCTGATCTAGGGGGATAAAAGCTGACACACAAATGCTGGTGAATCTGCCTTCTTCGTATCTCATTGTCACTTGAATTTTTTTATTCAGTTTTATTAAGTGTTCCTGCTCACGCTGAATTAGTATGCAGCTTATGCACCTTATGGTCCACGATGTCAGAGCCGCACAAAAAAACAGAGACATAGGTATATATGATAGTTGGAATAATTCATTTTATGACCTGTATAGTACATTTCGGAAAATATTGTGGCACGGATGTAACATTATTCATATTCATTTAAATGCCTTCTTGCGCTTGTAATCAGTGACTGCGTTTTTTTTGTTTTTTTTTCCGATCTTGCCCAATCTCCACATTTTGATGCATGGTGGTGTATCTTTTGTACTCCAGGACATGCAGAGGAAAGAATAGTACAGAGAGGTCAGTTCCACGCTATATATAATCATCAAATTCAAATGTTAACAGTTCCCAAACACCCAAGGACCATCTTTCCTACATTTACGACATGTGTACCTGTTGCAATGTACACACTTCTCTCTATGCTGTGGTTCCTATTACACTGAAGAGGCGCCTGACACTGACTGAGTTTGCTTTCCTGGGAGAAGCGGCGGTCTTGGAACAGAAGCTTGTCGATATTGCATCCTCTTTTTCTTTTTCCATTGTCTTTTCTTGTAAGAAGCGACAACGAAGTTTCTCTGCAAGTTGAGCCAAGAATGCTCTTGTTTTCTCAGTGGCCCCTGTGCATGCCTTGTACAGTACATGTGCATTGATCGCTGCCAAGTCAAGCTTGTTGTAGCACACAGGAATCGGCCATCTGCGTGCTGCTGCTTGTGCTGAATAAGCTCATGCTTTCTGGTTCATGATGTCAACGCAACACCAGGAAAAAAAGAAAGAGACAAATATATGTGAAATTTTGAAGAAATCATTTTATGACCTGAAAAGTACCAATTAGAAAAAATAGTCGCACTAATGCAATATTATTTGAAAATGAACAGCGTCAGATCGGGTGTAAATTTATGGTACTTGTAAAAGTTAGCTTTTTTCAGTTTTGTTCTCTCAGTCATGTTCGTGCTTCCCCTACCCCGGATCTGACCTTAACTAACAGCGCCAGCATAAATTTCTGTGGGCGCAAGAGGTGTCCCACTTAAGGAACTCTTAGTGACTGCTGATTGTGTGGAGGAGTGTGGAGATAATGAAAGAGCAGGCCACTTTTGTAACAATGGGATTTTGGAATTGGTTCAGTGGTGAAATTCATGTAATGGGTGTACCCTTTGTGCAGTGTCCATGTTTCCCTGTGTGAGTTTTGTCCAGGTGGTCTGGTTTCCTCTCACAGTCCACAGATGAGCATGTTACTTGGATTGTTGATGCTAAATTGTCCTTTGATATGTATGTGGCTGGTGCCCTTTCCAAGGATTGTCTCTTGTGTCCAAGACTTTACGAGATAGATTCCAGTTTCCCTGTATTTCTATTCTGGATAATCAGGGTTAAGGATTGATTTCAGGAAACACTTGTAAATTACTTACCTAAAGATTACATTCATGAGGTATGGATGGTGGCATTAGAAGTGTACTGGTATCGATTTTTAAGAAAAAAGGGGGATGTGCAGAGCTGTAGTAACTACAGGAGGATAAAATTGATGAGCCATGGCATGACGTTATCGGAAAGAGTAGTGGCAAGTCAGTTAAGAAGGGAGGTGATGATTAATGAGCAGCAGTATGGTTTCATGCCAGGAAAGAGCATCCCAGATGCAATGTTTGTTCTGAGGGTGTTGATGGAGAAGTATAGAGAAGACCAGAAAGAGCTGCATTGCATCTTTGTGAACTTGGAGAAAGCATATGGCAGGGTGCCTAGAGAGGAGTTATGGTATTGTATGAGGAAGTCGGGAGTGGTAGAGAAGTATGTAAGAGATGTACAGGATATGGAAAAGGGAAGTTTAACAGTGGTGAGAATTGTGATAGGAGGGACGGATGCATTCAACATGCAGGTGGGATCACATCAGGGATCAGCTCTGAGCCCTTTCTTATTTGCAATGGTGATGGACAGGTTGACAGATTAGGCAGGAGTTCCCATGGACTATGATGTTTGTTGATTACATTGTGATCTGTAGCTAGAGTAGGGAGCAGGTTGAAGAAACCCTAGAGAGGTGAAGATATGCTCTACAGAGGAGAGGAATGAAGGTCAGTAGGAACAAGACAGAATACATGTGTATAAATGAGAGGGAGGTCAGTGGAATGGTGAGGATGCAGGAAGTAGAGTTGGCGAAGGTGGATGAGTTTAAATACTTGGGATCAACAGTACAGAGTAATAGGGATTGTGGAAGGGAGGTGAAAAAGAGAGTGCAGGCAGGGTGGAATGGGTAGAGAAGAGTGTCAGGAGTAATTTGTGACAGACGGATATCAACAAGATTGAAAGGGAAGGTCTACAGGATGGATGTGATACCAGCTACGTTATATGGGTTGGAGACGGTGGCACTGAGCAGAAAGAAGCAGACATACCTGGTGGCGGCGTTAAAGATGCTAAGATTTGCACTGGGTGTAACACGGACTGGATTAGAAATGAGGACATTAGAGGGTCAGCTCAGGTTGGACAGTAGGGAGACAAAGTCAGAGAGGAGAGATTATACTGGTTTGGTCATGTGCAGAGGAGAGATGCTGGGTATATTGGGAAAAGGATGTTAAAGATAGAGCTGCCAGGCAAATGGAAAAGAGGAAGGACTAAGAGAAGATTTATGGATGTGGTGAGAGAGGACATGCAAGTGATGGTGAAACAGAGTAAGATGTAAAAGACAGGACGATATGAAAAAGGATGATCCACTGTTGCAACCCCTAATGGGAGCAGCCGAAAGAAGGAGAAGAAGGTATGGATGGTGGCAGAGCATAGGGTCATCCAACAGGAGACAGACTGAACAGTTGTTGAAAAGACCAGAGAGAAGAGTGCATGAGAGGAAAGGCCAGAAAAGAGCAATATGTTGTAAAACTGTATTCACTTTTGAATTTGGGGAAAAATCTTACTTTATTACAATCTTAATAAGAAAAATGAACAGCTAATGTGTTTGTCAAATATTCATGTATCATGCAAGAAATGAACCCTGGCCCCTGAATTAACACCCGTGCTCCCTTTCCAGTATGCTATTTAAACTGGTTTGCTTGCGAACATGGAGTTGTGAAAGTAATCATTGAAGAAGTCAAAATCATGCAGCGGAGGATGGAAGAAGGTTATAAGAATACTATGTCTTGATCAACTGCTGAAATATTGTCTTCTAATATATGACAATTAAATAAAGCTGTAATGTTTACCAAATTGTACTGTAATACAACATGGATTCCAGCAGCTTGACACTTAAAGTCACAGGTGTTTAATCTGAACATATTTCACTTTGCTGTGCTTTTTGATCTATGAGAGATGTTGGTGATAATTTGTTTTGTTCTTGTGGCTTCTCAATGTGAATATCAGGAGTGTACACATAAATGTGGATTGGTGAAGCCTTTAATGAGGTAATGAAGAACATATTTTGTGTGTGGAATTGACTAAGCCTTGACTGGAAAACAAAGCATAATCAAATGAGACACAGAAAACGTAAAAAGGAGTGTCATGGAGGAATGACAAATGTGGATGAGTTTTTTTTTTTGTTTAATTTAAGGAAAGAAAACATTGTTGGTCATCTGTGTGAATTGAACTCAGAGGTGTTGGATCTTAGACGTGTATCCAATCCACTATGCTACTGTTAAAACCGGTCAGCACTTCTTACTCAGGTGATACTGTACATTATACTGTATAATTAGAACAAAGAGCATTATACAGAGATGGAAGGTAACAATGTAATGTTACCTTATATATACTGTATATATAATAAGTTGTAAAAGTCACTATTCATTATTTTTAGGGAGCAGGTGGAATGCACCATGTGATTGTCAAGAAATAGTAAGTTTTATCTGTGCCAAAAATTTGCTGCCAATTTGTGTTGTAGTGGTTAGCATATCTGCCCTTAAATGAACAAGTATGTGGTCAAATCCTGCCCACAAAGGATTTTTATTTCAAAATCTGTTTTTGGTTGTTTTGTATGTGGGTGAGGTCATAGTTTCTCAGGCATTACCTAAAGTTACTTGGGAGACAGGTACAAGGTGGCAGTATGAAAAAATGTGTACACCACCAGTAAGCCTGGTCTACAGTTCTTTCTCAGTTGATACTGTATATCAGACTGTATTATTTGAACAAAGAGCAAGAGATGGAGGTGAAAGGAAATAATGGAACTATGCATCATATGTGGATTGAGTTCTAAAACTCTCTTTTACTCTGTTTTGGAGGACATTGTTTGACTTAGAATAATTAGAAAGGTGTGACAGGTTTCCAAAGGAACTGTGGTGTAGTGGTTAGCATAATTGCTCTGAAAAGAGCTGGCTTGGGTTCAAATCCTGGCCGTGATGTGTTCATTTTTATCATTATGAAATATTTCATAATGCATAATTGCATAGTTATATTTTTTCAGATATTGCCCATTGTTATTTGGGGAGCAGCTACAATGTGTCAGCATAAGAACATTTCAATATCCTGGTGATAAAGTAATTATAGAGTAATGTGGTGAAATCTGGATTTTCAACAGATGTAGTTGTGATTCTGGGCCTTGGAAATTGGAAATTTTGAAAATGGTATGTGTCCATTGCTCTATGGTGTGTTTCTGTGAAAATAACACAGAACTGTAGTTGTAGGAAAAAATATGGAAAATTCAGTTGGGGATGCCACACTCAGACAGATGGTGTAGTGGTTAGTGGTAGTTGTGTGTTAATAATTTATGTGATTTCACCCTATGAGTTCCTGAGTCGTGGAGGAGCAGTAAATTGAGGTAACCACACATATCAAATGCTTCTTCATGAGAGTCCAAAAAGGATCATTTTATGCATTCCTCCGACATCACTAGACCCAGGTATGCTATGCAATTAAAGTCAACAGCACAGAAAACATAAAAATCTTTTTTTTCTGCATAGGTAAAATGTGCCACCTTGTTATGAAACCTGCAATTTTTTGCATTGTCTGTGTGATAATAAATGGTCAGTGCAAGTGTTTGGGTGACTAGTATTACTATTTTTGACCACTGGTGTTGATCGGACAAATTCACCAAAGTGTTTCTCACAGCAAATATGCCATGTTCGCCAGTGACCTTGTTTGCAGAGTAATTTCCTGAAAATTCATTGTGCGGCAGCTTAGACTCACTTTCATCTTCTAATGCTCCAGTGTGCTATCACAGAAGTTTAGCAGCCTGTGTTGCTCTGTTGGATGGAACAGCCCCTCAAGTACAGTATCCCAATAGATCACTAAATATATTTTAAATATAGTGTAAAAATTGTACACTAAATTGAGTTTCCTAAGAGGTAAGAGTGGTAAGAGTGAGTGTTAAGAAATATACTAACACACTTCCAATTTCCTTCCACACAATGCAATTTAAGTTTAAATGTTTTACAAGGTTTCTGTTAATTTTTATCCTACTAATATAATCAGCATTATATATCCATCCATCCAACCACTATCCAACCCGCTATATCCTAACTGCAGGGTCACGGGGGTTTGCAGGAGCCAATCCTAGCTAACACAGGGTGCATGGCAGGAAACAAACCCTGGGCAAGGCGCCAGCCCACTGCAGCAGCATTATATACTCAGTAGCTATTCCATCCAACATTGGCAGCTCTGTGATGTCACGCTGGCCTTGCAAAGAATCATGGGTCACAAGGAGAAAAAAAGGTTAGTCTAAGCCAGCCAAATGGCCAATTTCCAGGAAAATATTTTGTCAATCAACCCTAATGTCCAAAAATCCATTCAATAAGAGTGGTGTCATGAACTGGAGTCTTCACAAAGGAAGAATAGGTGTGAGGCCTGCAAATATAAGCCAAGAAGGAGGCCAAGTGCTTCACTCTCATGCCCAGAAGAGGCTCACCTCACCTCCTGAGCCTTCTCAGCTGACTTAAATAGAGTCAGTGTGGCCACACCACCTGGAGCTCCACCCACAAAGAGAAAGGAACATAAATAAACTTAAATGTATAGAACTTAATTATCCACTAATAGACAAAATTGATGGAAATAACATAAAATTGTGAAAATAATAATACAAAGACAATTAAAGCAACAGTAAAACACACTAATACATAACGAGGGGGGTGTAAGGGTCATTCTGTTTTGCTACATTAATTTTCAACAGCACACACAGCTCAGTGAACAAGCATATACATATTTTTACATAGCAGCCTAACAGAACATATCAGTGATACAGGCACAGGACATTTCAAAATAAAGGTCTATTTACAGAGCATTTCAAAATAATAGTTAGATAGATAGATAGATAGATAGATAGATAGATAGATAGATAGATAGATAGATAGATAGATAGATAGATAGATAGATAGATATCTATTATTATATTCTTAGTTCTGAACTATGACCTGAACACACACAAGAATGGCTATAAACCAAGAAACTTAAAAAGAAAGAAATTTCTTGGCTATCACAATCACAGTGAGGCAGAAGCACGTAGTGTTTCTTGACACACTTCTGCTGAATAATTCATTGGCTGAAAGACCTCAGTGTCCTCATAATGGTACCCAGTTTTGTTTTCATCCTCCACTCCACTTTAACATTGCTTTTTTTATACCAAATGTATATGTCTTGAACACTCTAAGAAAAGCTAGAACACTGAACCACTGGATCACTGATTATGTATTTGATTGTACAGCGAGCTTTAGGCAAATGACAGCAAACATATTTTAAGGCATTTTTTTGCAGGATATTACATTCTGCTGCATGAAAAGACCTATCAAATTCTTCAGGAGTCAGAGAAACTAAACATTTTTTCCTAGTAGATATTTAAGGGGCCACTAGAGGACAAACAGCAGTGTTAATGACAAATAATGTAATAGTGAGTCCTATTCAGTGTTTGTGAACCATGCTGTATTTTGGTTAGGAGAGGATACCTGGAGGTTGTCTGCAATTTTTAATGGAACATGACCATTAAGAGTAGCTCTTGATGGATGGCCTGAGGAATTTTAGAGCAGCACAATCAAGACTTCAGAAGTGATTAGCTCAATCACCCTGAGCCTGAGGCTTAAAATCTTCATCTGTGAGAAGGAGGGATGGCAAGATTTGGCAGAGAAACAAATGGAGGTGAGGGCAGGAGTGCTTGATGCATACAATGAATTTTCATTGTTCAGTTAGGCCAAGGGGAGGCATCAGGTTTCATTCACCTAGTACTTCATATACATACTCTTTATATTTATCCTTCCCCCTATTATTTTTCCAATGAACATTTTATTTTGATATATTTCGCCTTCTTGGCATTGTTTCAGGCTTGAGGATTTCTCTTGAGTGGCCTAGCTATTTTTCACACTGTTTGATATGCTAATGTGAAGGAACCCTTAGTAGCCAGTTATCAGATTATGAGATACTGCTTCTGCTGTGGCTGGTGTCATCCAGGGAAGCTTTACTGAGGAAAGCAAATCCTGTCTGGAGTGTGAATATCATCCTACTGTGAAATTGTTAGATTCTGGTATTACTTCAAAATGTTTACATAAGTGAAGAAGACTGGTAAGTTTTTCCTTAATATTTGGACAGAAGAGGAGGTTATAAAATCAATGAGTAGCTATGAAAAGAATGCTGCTCTCTCTGGCAGCTTCTGTAAATGCCTTCACTTTAGAAAACAACCATTTTATAGATTATTTCATATGGAAATTTGCAAAATGAAAAGTAGACCTAAAAAGAACTTACCAATTGTTCATACAACTGACAATGCACTGAGCAGATGTCTAGAAGTTAAAACACCAGTGTCTGCTTGGGAGATTATTTGTTAGCCCAACAAAATACAGTGTGAAAGTAGCAAAGAAAACAATGAATATAAAGTAAGGTAGTGGGACCCCATCTGGATACATTGTGTGCAGTTTTGATCACTAAAGTACAAAATGTACTGTATATCATAGTTCTCTAAACCACTGAGAGAAGAGTAACCAGTTTGATTTCTGGACTAAAGTGCATATCCCTTCCTTGCAGGGTAAGAGAATTACATCTCCGTATTACTGAAAAAAAACAGGAGATCTAATCCATGTATTCAAAATTTTACAGGGAAATTATTAAGTTGATCCAGCAGGTTTCATTCAGTTAAAAATAGTATTATGGACTCAAGTGAACTACTTGAAAGTAAAGGGAAGATGAAACTAAGAAGCCTTTATAGTACCAAGTCAAGTACTGGAAACCATTGCAATTTTCAAAAAGTATCTGGATGACACATTGGGGCAAATTAGCCATTAGCTAACTGAACGAGTTTCTTTGAACAAATTTCCCCCTCTCATTTGTCAAATACCTCATGTTGAAATGAAGAAATTTGTTTGGATTTAAAGCACCAAAGATGAAGAAATGCTATATAAAACATTTGTACTGCCGCTGGCCACTTGCTTTAAGATGGAACAAGGAGAAAAGTAATGCATGAAAAATATTTAAAAATTCAGATTAACATCTGTGCTAAGGTTAATTAAGAAATTAAATTTCCTGTGGTAAACTGAAATATCTAAGCATACCACTTAACCTGCCTTTGGGCCAATGATGTGTATGTGTAAATATATATATATATAATCGCAAGAATAGACAGAAGACATCAAAAACGGTTGGGGCAGCAACCCATATATTGTGCTCTGGCTGCAAAAAGGTTTTGGTTGATTAGTTGTGTTCAGGTTCAAGTTCAAAACAGAACTGATTTTAAGGTTGTAAAGATGGTGGCTTTAAAGGCTAACACAGGAAGTGACATCATTAATGGCACCAGAAATGGAAGTGACATCATCAGGACTGGGAAGTAACTTCATCATATGTGCTGGAACCGGAAGTGACATCATCAATGGTGCCAGAATCGTGAGGGATTTCTCTTGGATGGTTAGCAGAGGATTGAGAGAGAAAGTCAGTGCACCTTGCCACCCCATGGCATGGAACTACCATTATTCTGGCCCTTTAGATGCCTCACAATCACATTTGTGTGACAATATATATATTATATATACGAGGTGAGACACAAAAATAACTGGATTGGGAAAAAAATATATATTTATTGATGAATTACAGCATTCTAAACATTGTCACCTTCTATATACTCCTACCGATCTCTGCACCACTCCATATGTATCTTCCATTGATTAAAACAGTGCTGGAAGTCTTCTTGCTTGAGGCTCATCAACAGGCTTGCCATTTCTGTCTTCACTTCATCCATTGAAGAAAAATGTGTTCCCTTCAGGTCACTTTTGATTTTCAGGAACAATTGAAAATCACAGGGAGCTAAATTGGGTGAATAGGGAATATGATCAAGGACAGGAATGTTTTTTGAACAATCAGATTCACCATTTTGATGTTTTCATCCGTTCGAGACAAGCTTGGGCGACCTGGGAGTTGAACGTCTTCCACATTTTATTGTCCTTCCTTGAAATATTTGTGCCACTCAAAAACTTGTGTGTGAGACGAACTGTTATCACCATACACTCTTTTTATCATTTCTGTTTCTGTGGCCGTTTTATTAAATTTCACAAGAACTTTGATGTTGATTCGCTGTTCGTTTTTTTCACCCACCGTTATAGTGGCAACTCATGTAGTGATTGTTGTTCAAATACTGACTGGGCTATTCACAGGATATACCTAGCTGTTCAGCGGTTTGAGAGGGCGTGTAGGAGGGGATATAATTCTATGATTCACATTCGGCCAACCTCCAGATGGATTTTCAGGAAAGCCCCAAACCCAGTCTAGTAATTTTTGTGCTTCACCTCATATAGTGTAGTTGCCAAGTAATACTGTTCCCTGCATTTACAATGTTCCTTGTCCCATCAAGATCTTTTCTGTTTGCTTCAGTGCCGAGCTGCATCAGAGATGTGAGCCTGCTGTTGTCCCGGGAACAGATAAACAGTCTTCCACATACGTGATGATCACACTTCGGGACGCTCTTAGGTGTGTTGTCTAGTTGGGGGAGGTCCCAAAAGAGTTTAGAAACCTCACATTTTCTTGAATGAGTGCCGCATTAATAGAAATGTTTCTTGAACAAGCATCACTGAACTACATAAAAACTGCTTTTTCAGCATCTTAAAATACAGAAGTTCGCATACATTTGCAACCCGAGATTTTTCTTCTTTTTTTGCTCGGTCTGGCCACATATTTTTTTCTTTTTGCCGTAATCGAGAGCTAGAAAAATTGTAAGTTTTTTTTTTCTAATATGAACTGTTATCGTTTTTTCATGTCTGCCGTTTCTATAGGATGGTGACAATGAGTTAAATTCCAGTGGATATTTTTCAAATGTTGACAAGTAATAAGCAAAAAGGTATCAATGAAAACCACTGAAAACAAAAACAGCAAAATAACAGTACAGGGAAAGTCCTAAGAAAGAATTTTTTTTACAATGTTTCTCTTTAGGGATCGTTGTGTACAACTGAGCTGCAACCACAGAACTAACTGCTCTGTGGATGATTCATTTAGGCATTTCAAGGTCACTTCATTGTACTGAAAGTATCTGCTGAATGTATTTTGTAGTAACAAGATTTCTATAGACTCATGTCATATGGGGAAACTGTCGGGACCATAAAAATACTTTGTTGTAATGAAAATTTCATTGTAAAGATATTCGTTGTAACAGAATTTTACCTGTATATGTACAGTATATACATACACACACACACACACATATATATATATATATAGTATATGTGTACTTATTATTTTATATATATATATATATATATATATATATATATATATATATATATATATATGGCACCTCTTGTCATTATTCACAAAATCATGATGCATTACAATTGAAATGATACAAACAGATTAAAGGTGGGTTAATTTTTACTGATTTTACATCCAGGCTATTTAATCTAGAGTGTCTCTTGTTAAGCAATTTTTTAGTTTTAATTCTATGTGGTACATTTTATTAATCCACAAGTCCTGAAGTTGCTAACACAGCATTAAGACATTAGGAAGTTAATTCAGAGACTTGACAGTCACTTAAAGATCACCAATGCATAGTTTGGCACATTTAACATGATTATCTACATTTTTGCAAGCATGGTTCTTAAAAATAAATTAATAAATGATACTGGGCTATTTTGAGAAAACTCATACTTAAATGCTGTTTGGTTCACAAATGGCAGCAGATAAAAAGTAAATCACCAACATCTATGTGATTCATCTCTAATTCTTGAATTATATGAACATTTAATTAACATACTCCTTCAGCTGTAAACATGGACATGGGAGGCCATCTAAAAATTTAAGATTAAATACTTGTAAAAAAAATGTGAAAAACTGACTAAATTTAGGTTTTCTGAAGGGTGAGCTAATCAATAGAAAAGGGTTTATAAGCTTATCTGATAAAATGCAGTTTGACTCTGTAGGTGGGGTAGATCAGTAGACACAGATATCACAGTTATATCAAGGCACATTTACGACACCAAAACCATACTTAGATTAGATTAGATTAGATTAAGTAAACCTTATTAAAACCAAGGTGGAAATTTACATGTATAAAGTAGCAATAACATAAAAAAACAAAGATATGGTTTCACGTGACAAATAATAGAATCAATCAATAGATAAAAAAATAAATAAATAAATGTACCTTTTGCAGAAACAGCAAGAAAGCATTGAATTGCCTAATAGCATTCAGCATAAAAGATCCCCAGAGGAGCCTCTTAGCATGCCTGTGGCTAAAAGTGCTCCAAGTGAGTGCCCCCTGGAGAGGATGTAGGGGATCCAGTTTTGCCACTATTCTCTTTTCCACAACAGTGTTCAGTGTATCCACAGTTAGTCCTGTGATGGAGAAGGCTTTCCTGGTACATTTGGTAAGGCTTTGGGTGCCTTTAAAACTCAAGCTTTTTCCACAGGAGACCAGGGGTCTCATGTATAACGCTGTGCGTAGAACTCGCACTATAACATGGCGTAAGCACAAAAGCTGAAATGTGCTTACGCACAGAAAAATCCAGATGCAGGAATCTGTGCGTACTCCAACTTCCACGTCCTTCCGTTACATAAATCCCGATCAGCGTGAAAACTAACGCCGTGCACGCATTATGTAACGCCCCAAATCCTCCCAGAATTACGCCTATTTGAATATGCAAATCAATATAAATCGCCCTTAAGCGCAGCCTTCTGTGAAAAGACAATGGGAAAAGCACGGGGAAAATATAAGAATTTCAGCGAATACCAAGTGGAGGCAAAGGAAAAAACATACTATTTGTTCAAATAAACCGTGGTATAATCAACAAACTGAAGTTGATCGAGTGACATAGCGTGTTGGAGAAACTTGAAAGCTCACATTCACAAAATCGCACAGTGCCGGAAATAAAAAAGAAGTCACATATCAAAGTTGCCATGAAAAGAAGAGTTGTAAGCCCACTGTCTGAGTGTCATATGAAAGTTTATTAGGGTACAGAGAAAAAAGGCACACGGTGGGGAAAAAGCACGAAATGTCAACTTTAATCTCGAATTTTCCACTTTAATCACGTAGTTTATTTTGTCATTTAGTAGAACATTATAAACTTCATCTTAAAATCGTTTAATTAACCAGTTTCTCAAAATTACATCGTAATTAAAGTAGCACGTTAAATGCTTTGTTTTGTATTTGATCTTCTACTCGTATGTGATCTATGTGTGTGAATCACTACTTGCTTCTTAAACTGGCTCTCTTCCTCCAACTGGACACAGAGTCCATTACATTTGTGATATTACAGCTCTCTGAATAACTAAAATACTGAGATGTATACGTGATGTCATTTTCATGATGATAGGAGCTAAAGCACATTATTAAACATGTGTTTCATGAGCCTCGTGCTCATGACAAGCATTATCTTTTGTCGAAATTTGTCGCTGTGTTTTAGCTGTGTTGTTATTTTCTCTTTCTGTTTTATATTCAATATATATTGGCGTAGCGCCCAAGAGTCCTTGCTTTTCTTTCCCCAAGTAACCGATCGCCATACAATCAGCTCTGTAATAGGCGTTAAGCCATCTGTAAGCTTAGCGCCGATTCTTCAAAACGTTTAAAGAACATTGAAATATCTTCGTAGTACATGTTTAATTATTCTATCCTTCACGACTCTCCCAGTGAAGAATATAGATTATTTAAATGAAGTTAAAGTTTTATGTGTATAATTTAACAAACATATTTTGCTGCATTTCACCTTAAAAATGATATCGTCATCATATGTAAATACGCGCTTTATAAAGTGGCTCAGGTTGTGAGATATTATAACTGTAGTGCAAGTTTACAGTGGGGTGATTGTACTTATAAGTACAAACCGTTCTACAAGGAGCAATTGATTGAGTGCATTTAAAGTTCTTGGGATTAAACTGTTTCTGAACCGCGAGGTCCGTACAGGAAAGGCTTTAAAACATTTTGCAGTGGCTGAGACAGCGTGTCCTTGAAGCTGTATACCGATAATTCTCTTTCCGATTCACACTCAGATACAGTGATATAAATACTCCGAGTCGCGCAGTGAGAGAAATATGGAAAAAGATGATCCGCTGTGGCAACTCCTAACGGGAGGAGCTGAAAGAAGAAGAAGAAATAGAAGTGAGAGTAACAACGTTAAAGCAGTTATGGTATTTGGAATACTATGGCTGTTCCCTGGACCATTATATTGTTACAAGTTAATTACAATCAGATGCATTACACTAATAAACAATATGCGGTTAGTTTCTGTGTATTTATAAAGCCGCGTCATGAAAATAATGAGTAATCACACAAGAACAGTACCATTGCTTTGACGCTGGGTGCCGCCAGTTTGCAAAACCGAGCGGAGAACTTGCGTATGACAAGGTATGAGGTACCGTGGAAAAGTGCGTGGCTTTACGCCAAGTGTAGGTTTTATACATCGCGATTTGAACATGGAAAAGTTCTTACGCAATATTTCTGTGCGTACGCACCGTTTATACATGAGGCCCCAGGGCTTTGAACAATACCCTGGCTACTATAGACTGGTAAAACATTTCCATTATCTTGCTGTATACAGTACATCAAAAGACCTGAGTCTCCTCAGGAAGAGCAGTCTGCTCTGTTTATGTTCAAAATGTTATTCTGCAGCCCTCTTAGTATTCAGCATCCCATGAATGAAAGTATATGCAAGTATATTTGGATATATTATTAGGAACACATGGATGTTCACTTTCATTATGTAATTAAAGTTCATATAATAATAATAATAAAATAATAATTTTTACATTTATATAATGCTTTTTTCACATTTCTTTAAATTATGTAGCTTTTTCTGATTATATTAACATAATTCTCTTAGATGTCAAAATGTTTTTTTAAACAAAACCAATAAATTATTTCCTTTAACTGAAGTATAATGAGATTGGGGTTTGTTGCCTTTGCCCACATATTTCATGTTACTCTTACTCAAAGTGAATACTTTTTTAATACTCAACACATTTTCATAATACACAATTGAACTAAATTGATTTAACTATAAGTTTGATATTCTTCAGGTCAAAGTTATTTCTTCGCAAACACAGCATATATGCCTTTGTCATGTGAAATTGTGGTCTAAACTTCTTGCACTTTACATTGTACACTATAGGGCAAGGAGGAAAAGCTTAACAAGTGAGTTGTTGAATATTGATCCACATCTTCCATGTTTCCGACACATTTGTGACAACAAAAGGGATTTAGAAAGAATAATTTTATTGCATATTCCTGGTACTGTTCTTTTCGTGGTAAGGAAATGTTATTTATAGTTTGCACAATCTAAGGGTGAAAGGATTTTGTGCAGGAAGAAGTGTTGAGCTACCGTATACAGTTGGTCTTCTTTTCAAACATCCAAAATTATATAAAATTTGTGTTTTTTTTGTTCTAAAATGACATGTATAAACTATTGTAATATTGTAATAATAATATTGTAATAGATGCAAATCAATATTCAATACCTGTCTTGGCTTGAGAATGGGTATATTTGGTATGTTTTTAAGCTTTTCCTTCATGCCCCATGGACTGAAATGTAAAGTGCCATGCAATTCAAGCAGGGTTTTTTTTTTTTTAATTTATAGGAAGCACTTAACATTATAACGCAATTTTGTGTAGCAAATGCATATGCACTATATTGTTTGTGAAGAAATAACTTAGATTTGAAAATTACAGAACCTATTCTATAAAATATACATAACTAGATCCACCCCTTTTGTTGTATTGTGGCCCAAGACATCACCACACCTTTGTACATATGGAAAAAAATGAAAGACTTTTAGTAAATTGATTTTTTCCTACTGCTGTGAGTTTTGTGTAGAAGCTGATTTATGACAGATTTTTTATTCCTACACTTGCAAATTTATTATTAACCCAACATTAGAAAAGTATATTTTCTCTTTGTCTCCTATACTACATCCATCCATCCATCCATTATTCAACCCGCTATATCTTAACACAGGGTCACGGGGGTCTTCTGGAGCCATTCCCAGCCAACACAGGGCACAAGGCAGGAACAAACCCCGGGCAGGGCGCCAGCCCACTGCAGGGCATCCTATACAACATAATTATTAATATTAAGGTTACACAAAAGTGCAATCATCCAAAATACATGAAAATAGTCTCCCACATTTTTAACTATTTGTGTTGACAAAGTATAAATGGCTATTTGTGACAACTAGTGTAGTAGGAAATAATGCACCTTGACTACACCCTGGGCGCCTTTTAGTTTGGGACCAAATAGGATCAAAATGGGAGATGTAAGACAGGAAGGATACAAAAACATTGCGTTTCTAAAACAAAAGTGGCTTTTTATTTACAGTTGCACATTAAACCAGTGTCAAGTGTGCTTATTACACAATACACACTGCAACTAACACAAAGCACAAAGAATCAATATTATAAAAATAGTGAATATGTGCAATATTTACAGTGAGTATGGCAAGATCCAAAAGAAACACAATGTAATAAATGTATAAACACAAAATTGGGAGCTTTACTCAATGAAAATGTAGGCAGGAAGATACTCCATTATAACACAATCCCCCAAATAGTATTCACAAAAATATTCACTAAGAAAATAATCAGTGTACAGTATATACAAGAAAACAAAAAGTGCACCACAAACTCAATTTACACAAATGTGTCTACCAAAAACTAGAAGATATTTATATATACACAGAAAGAAAATAAATACAAAAACAGGCAAAAGCTGTTATGCTTGCTGTACTTTGCATGCTTAACTATACCAAACACTCACCTCTACAACTCGGTTAAAAAAGACAACCCCTGCTGGCAGGAAGTGCATTTTATATTTGACGCAGGTTTGCTGACCAGTTCTGGAATTCTATGTCACTCTCTAGCCAATTATGTGTGACATGAATTTGTGCACACAACAATATTCAGATAGGCAGTGGCATTCATGCAATGATTGATAAGTATTAATTGATCCAAAGTGTGCCAAGAATATATTCTGGACTGTTAACACAACATAGACTGGATTCATGCTGTTGGCACCAAATTATGAGCCGGCCATCTGTGTGCCTCAGCAGAAAACAAGATTAATCAGATCAGGTGTTTTTCCAGTCTTCAAGTGTCCCACTTTGGTGAGCTTGTAACATCTACAGCCTCTGCTTTCTGTTCTTGGCTGACAGGAGTGAAACTCGACCTGTCTTCTCCTGTTGTAGGTCATCTCGCATTAAAGTTTTAAATGTTGTGCATTCTGAGATGCTTTTCTGCTCACCTTAGTTATACAGATTTGTTATCTTAGTTACAGTAGCCTTTTTTATCAGCCTGAACCAGTCTGGCCATTCTGATCTCTCTCATCAACAAGGCGTTTCTATTCACAGAACTGTCACTCACTGGATGGGTCATGTTTTTTGCACTGTTCTAAAAAAGTGAAGACAAATCGGAGTACAAGGGGGTGGCAGAAGAACTCATCTTGTGGTGCAGGGAGAACCACCTACAACTCAGCATCAGCAAGACAAAAAAACTGGTGGTGGACTTTCAGCGTGCCAAAGGACTTCTGAGACCAGTCACCATCCAGGGGCAGGAAATGGAAATGGTGCAGAGCTACAGGTACCTGCAGGTTCATAAAAACAGCAAACTGGACTGGTCTGACAAAGCAGTAGTGCTGTACAAAAGGGGTCTGAGCAGACTGTACTTCCTAAAGAGAATCAGGTCCTTCAATCAGACCACAGTATCCATTGTACTATTCTATGCTGCAGTCTCTTGGGAAAGCAGCTTGAGCTCAAAGATGCACAATGGTTGAACAAAAATATCAGGAAAGTCTGCTCCATCACAGGGCTAACCCTGGACACACTGGAAGCTGTTGTTGGAAAGAGTATGGTGGCAAAATTGGATACCATCATGAAAAACCCTCTCAATCGCCTCCAAGAGGTGCTGTCTTGTAGCACTTTTAGCCACATACACTTTCCATAACGGTGTGCTAAGAAGCGTCTCTGCTGATATCAGGCAATACTTCCTCCTGATGCCCCAAATTATATGCAGATGCTCTTTAAATTCATTTTGCAATCTTGGCACAGTATATATTATTGATTGATTGATTGTATTATGTGTCCTATTTTTGTGTTTGTTCTTCTGTGTGCATTTGAATTTCCCCTTGGGATTACTAAAATGTAATCTAATCTAATCTAATACAGAAACACTTAAACCTGCCTGTCTGGCACCAACAATTATGCCACAGTTGAAATCACTGAGATCACATTTTTCCCTGTTCTGGTTCTTGATGTGAAAATAAACTGAATTTCTTGACCTGTTTCTACATCATTTTACATAATTCGCTGCTACCACATAATTGGCTGATTAGATAATTGCATGGATAAGCAGGTGTACAGGTGTTCCTAATAATCTGGACAGTGAGTGTATACAATAATAATAATAATAATAATAAAATATTGTGGCCAAGGACCATGCTAAAGAGAATTTCCATCCAGGACTGGTTCATTTTGCTATGTTATAGCTCTGCCCCTTCCTATTACTTTGAGTTTCCAAGACAATGGATGAAAAAACAGAATATTGACTGTGACTGAGGGGCCCACAGATATGTGGACCACCAGTGGAATCTCACAGGTACTGTAGATAACATTGAACGGGCAATCCTCTGTTTGACTATTCTATTTTAGCACTGGGTCTAAAGACTAAGATTTTCAGCTCCACATCAAAACTAATTAGCTTAGTTGTTTAATTTATTGTATAATAAAAAATTATGAAAGATGTAAATTGACAATAAACACAAAGATATTTAATTACAGTAAATGCTAATATTTTTATTCATGTAGTCACTGCTTGTTGAAATTTGTTTCCTAATGGGAACAACAGCCATGCAAATCAAAAAGTTGTACTGATTGAATAATTAAAAACTTTCCTGAATGCTCATTGAAAATATTTAATGGTGCACAGCTACAGTTAGGTCCATAAATATTTGGACAGAGACAACTTTTTTCTAATTTTGGTTCTGTACATTACCACAATGAACTTTAAATGAAACAACTCAGATGCAGTTGAAGTGCAGACTTTCAGCTTTAATTCAGTGAGGTGAACAAAAAGATTGCATAAAAATGTGAGGCAACTAAAACATTGTTTTAACACAATCCCTTCATTTCAAGGGTTCAGAAGTAATTGGACAATTGACTCAAAGGCTATTTCATGGGCAGGTGTGGGCAAGTCCGTCGTTATGTCATTATCAATTAAGCAGATAAAAGGCCTGGAGTTGATCTGAGGTGTGGTGCCTGCATGTGGAAGATTTTGCTGTGAACAGACAACAAGTGGTCAGAGGAGCTCTCCATGCAGGTGAAAGAAGCCATCCTTAAGCTGCGAAAACAGAAAAAACCCATCTGAGAAATTGCTACAATATTACGAGTGGCAAAATCTACAGCTTGGTACATCCTGAGAAAGAAAGCAAGCACTGGTGAACACAGCAACGCAAAAAAACCTGGACGTCCACAGGAGACAACAGTGGTGGATGATCGCAGAATTATTTCCATGGTGAAGAGAAACTTCTTCACAACAGCCAACCAAGTGAACAACACTCTCCAGGGGGTAGGCATATCGATATCCAAGTCTACCATAAAGAGAAGACTGCATGAAAGTAAATACAAAGGGTGCACTGCAAGGTGCAAGCCACTCATAAGCCTCAAGAATAGAAAGGCTAGATTGGACTTTGCTAAAGAACATCTAAAAAAGCCAGCACAGTTCTGGAAAAACATTCTTTGGACAGATGAAACCAAGATCAACCTCAACCAGAATGATGGCAAGAAAAAAGTATGGAGAAGGCGTGGAACAGCTCATTATCCAAAGCATACCACATCACCTGTAAAACACGGTGGATGCAGTGTGATGGCTTGGGCGAGCATGGCTGCCAGTGGCACTGGGACATTAGTGTTTATTGATGATGTGACACAGGACAGAAGCAGCCGAATGAATTCTGAGGTGTTCAGAGACATACTGTCTGCTCAAATCCAGCTAAATGCAGTCAAACTGATTGGGCAGAGTTTCATCATACAGATGGACAATGACCCAAAACATACAGCTAAAGGAACCCAGGAGTTTATTAAAGCAAAGAAGTGGAAAATTCTTGAATGGCCAAGTCAGTCACCTGATGTTATCCCAACTGAGCATGCATTTCACTTGTTGAAGACTAAACTTCAGACATAAAGGCCCACAAACAAACAGCAACTGAAAGCCACTGCAGTAAAGGCCTGGCAGGGCATTAAAAAGGAGGAAACCCAGCATCTGGTGATGTCCATGAGTTCAAGACTTCAGGCTGTCATTACCAGCAAAGGGTTTTCAACCAAGTATTAGAAATGAACATTTTATTTTCAGTTATTTAATTTGTCCAATTACTTTTGAGCTGCTGAAATGAAGGGATTATGTTAAAAAAATGCTTTAGTTGCCTCACATTTTTATGCAATCTTTTTTTTCACCCCACTGAATTAAAGCTGAAAGTCTGCACTTCAACTGCATCTGAGCTGTTTCATTTAAAATTCATTGTGGTAATGTACAGAACTAAAATTAGAAAAAAAAAATGTCTCTGTCCAAATATTTATGGACCTAACTGTATGTTGATCCCCTCAGATAAGAGAACTTTGTTCCTATACATACCACATACTCTTATTCCACTTCAACTTGTTGTGACATTTTTGATACTGTTCTTTTGGAACTAACTACAGATGCAGATAGATAGATAGATAGATAGATAGATAGATAGATAGATAGATAATTTTCTTTAAATAATTATTCATATAATGTGTTTTCATGATTTGTTTAGCTGTGCTGTGTTGGTTATAAACTGTGTAATGGTGAAGACTTCTTCTCCAGGCAAAAATGAAATACAGTTCTGGACATCTCCTGGTAAGTTTAAAGCAATATTACTTGACAACTTGATTCATGAAAGATCATTACAAATGGAGCAGAAACCTTGGTATACATAAAAGAGGCTCACAACACACTACAGTAGAGAAATCAAACATACATAGTACTTAACCACCATTCCTTCATTCATATCACAAAATTATTCATTATATTTTTGGAAATCATCATTGAATTTTATTGAAAAAACTATATTAATATTTTAAAATGCTGTATTGCAATGCCAAAGATTGTAGTATTTATTGAAAAGCACCACAGACCCAGCAGCACATTCTATAAAACCATACAATTTTGTTTAATGAATATAACAATACTTGTTGTAGAGGGTCATTAAACTGAGTCAAGTTAAAGGTGGGCCTTGTGCAAACCAAACCCTTATGGGACTACAATGCCACCTTCAGGCCAAAAACCACACTACAGCCATAAAACTGAAAACATCTGATGTCCTGATAACTGTCACCAGGAATCAGACCTTTTATTTTTCTTTAATAGTTATCAGAATTAATTAAAAAAAAAAGCAGACGGAGCACGAAACAAATTTTACTAAAGGAAATTCAAAGATCACTCCTTGCAAGATTCCTTGAAGGTTGTGTTATTATACTTACTTGACTGATTCCTTTATTGAGATACAATTTGTTTTTCCAATTGGAGCACAGGCAGTTGAGGTAACTGTTCATGGTCATACAGTGTTGGTAGCAGGATTTGAACTCACAACCTCAGGGTCTTAACCACTACACCACACTGCTTGCCATACACTGTCATTTCCTATGCCTTCTTTAATGTGAGGAAACATTGACATGCAACACTTCAAAAGCTGTCACTTTAAAGAGGATCTTTTGCAAAGTAATCTTTATGTGCATAAACAGCAGGCATCTGAATTTACAACTGACTCTCTTTATTCTGTATGTCATAAGAATAAAACCAGTCTTCTTTCCCTTTGCACCAGAACCCTAGATGTCTAGGGGTTTTTGCTTTCTTTCATTTTTTTTTTCTATTTTGACCATAGTAGTGATTTTAATGGAGATTGCTGACATTGCTTGGGTAATTGTAGCTATTGTGATTTCTTTTAACTTCCTGATGAGATACCTTTTCATGTTTGGGTAAAAATGATAAGTACCGGATCTTTGTAGCAATTGGGTGGTAAAAAAAAGAAAATTAGTGTAACTACCAAGAGAACAGAGAAGAACTACTTTAATGTCCAAATATTTTGTGACGGAAAAGTTATGAGGCTTTCACACAATAAAAAAAAGAGGGGCTACAGCTGACCAGGTATTGGGCACATTTTTTTCCTACTCTAGAATTTGAAAAATTAAAGTGAGGGACTATTCCTTTCTAATTTCAACTAAACTTCACTGATCACTTCTGTTGTAGATTTGTCAAAGTTATGTTTTTGGTATAATGCCCAGATCTCTGCTAAGGTTCTGTGAAATTCTTGGACTTGTTAAAAAGGAAAAAATATAAATGGGCTTGCTGCATTTACGCAATATCAAAGACAGTAGGTCACTTGGTAGCTGTGACAATGCACAATATCATGCATGTCTGAAGGAAAGGAGGCCACTAGAGGGCAGTATCCCTGTTAATGTAATGGATGATCCAGAAGGGCAATAGGCTGGGTGCCAGCATGGGATGAGAGAATGATGTAAAGGAGTGCTGGCACGAGATTAGACTACCTCCTGGTCACTAGAAGGCATAGGAGAGGATAGAACTGAAACCATAGTACCTTTGAGGTCTGAGAAAAATGTCAGGATTGCTCTTCTAGCCCATGAGGTGGCAACACAAGTTCCTTAAGTGAAAGTATTATGGCTGTGCTGCCACTTCATATGCTTTAGCCTGGAAGTTACCTAAGAGACTTGGCCCCTTAAAGGGTTATGGAAGGCTTGGGGCTGCAGCGATCACAGGGACAACTGAAAGGATACAGTGGCTTCATGACTGTGAGACTTTATAGGCTCATTCCTGAACTAATTCTGGATGTAGCAGAAAATTAAGCAGTGAGAAGATTTCATTTCATTTTAGTATATACTAAGTTTGACTTAAATTGTGTGTTTATGTGTATAAATATTGCATCTTTTAGGTACATACTGTACTTGAAGTATACTTACAAATATGTGTTTAGGTTCTGTACAAGTACTCACTGAACTGCTCTATAAAAGATTTAATCAATTAAATTGAACTGAATTGAATTAAAGCTTCTTAATGGCGTGTGGCCCACTCTTCTTAAGCTTTGGGCCAACACTTAACTGGATGGAAAAAAATGCACTAGTCTAAAGTGAGAGTGTGACGGAGATGGTAGTGTACTGACTGCACAGGACAGAAGAGGTTTTTAAATGTGGAATCAAGACAAAGAGTGAAGTTAGGGAAAAGAAGTTAAAGATGCAACAAGGGGAGCTAGAATCTATTAAAGTAAGCCCACAATGAAAGCTGAAAAAAATCATAGTGAAAGATGATAGTGAGAACATTGAAACCCAATAATACATGTATCTGGGCCAAAATGTGAAACAAAATCAGGGACAGAAAAACTCTGAAGCCAACAATACTTTCAAATGAACACACAAACAGAATGCTGAGTGTTTTAACAAATCCAAACTTGGACATCCAGCAAGTCCAAGAGGCTGACCTTTATATTCCTTGACCTGTGATAGCATGCTATCCGTAACCCTTGATGTCAACCCTGAAAACCAGATAGAATCACTAAAGTCCCAAAATGGCAGCTCCTGCAGAAATAAAAGGAGGTGCTGTGAGATAACATAAAGATAACTAATATAAGAAATGATGCTTTAAAACAAAATATAAATGTGGCCATTGGATTCCTGAGTCTCAATAAACCCCATAAATGATATGTAAATTATATAGAGAGCCCCAGGAACTGCTACGAAAATTAAATTAGTGAATCAAGTTATGACAAGTAGGTGTAGGAACAGTGTTTCTGTACTATATAGTGGGAAAACTGAGAAGCCATCTGCACTGCACCCACAGAAAACAACCGCAGTTTATTTGAGAGAGTGACCAGAAGATGGAGATGAACCACAAAGTCTAAAACCAACAAAGTGACAAAACCTAAATGTTAATTAAAAGTCATGTTAGAGAGGCTCGTAACAAGGAGATTTTAACGGAGAAGATAAGGACACTAAATAATCATTTGCACCATTCTTTGAGTTTGCCCATAAACTTTGACGCCAATGGCCCTGCACCATCTCAGTACGTAGGCACTAGTCAGAACAAGATGAACATGGGAATCACTTGACTGCCATGCTGCATCATAAGTTACAGACGCTAAGAAATATGCAAAGTGGTAGTGAAATGCAGAAGTGCTCACAGCAGAAAATGGGAATGTGTGTGAATAATATAAATTTTTACATAAAAACAAAATGGTTACAAAGTTATTATGCATTTATGAAATCCTTACTAATTAGCCAAATAGTGCAAAAATCATAACACCACTTTACCAAGTAGACAGAGTTTAATACCCAAGATTGTTGTTTCAGTTGTTACTTTTTTATATTTTTTCACTCCACAATTGATCTACATAAGGTGGTGGCAAGTTACTGAACAAGTTTCTGGATATTTGAAAACAACTTCTAGTGCATTTAGTTATTTAGAAATTGGGATTTGTTGCTTGTTTTTCTTAGATATGGGTCTCTGGCTTACGTATTGTGCTCTGTCAATCAGTATTCTTTTGTCTTACTAGCTCTAAGACAAGAAAAGGGTTTCTCTCTGGCTCATATTTATAGCACTTTTTTGTTTTCTTTATTTTCTTTTTTATTGTTTTTATAATATTGTTCTGTTTATCATTTAATTAACAATGTGTTGTTTATTAACTTCATTCTATTTAGTTATGGAGTTTCTATGTGTGTTTTTATATTCTTTCCTGCTTCTTGTATTTTGTGGTTGGATTCCCATCGAGGCGGGGCCACCTGTCCATCATAGTTAAGGCACCGCCATCCAGCCCTATAAAAGCAAGCTGGGACCTGAAGTGCAGTGCACTTCATTTTTGGTCTTGTAAGTATTGTGTCTTCTACGATTTTGATTTGGGACTTTTTGCTTTGGATTGCCCTTTTGGCCAATGCTTTCTTCTTACTTTTAACTCCTGTAAACTACTGTATTTTTCTACTATTCAAATAAATTCTCCATTTAAACAGATATTTTTTTATACTTTGCTCTGTATAAGCCATGGTTTGACGGTGTTCCCCTCCCTTATGGGGCATTTTGAGTCTATTTGGGGTCATTTCATTTCTTTTTTAAACTTTGATTTTGAAGTGTATTTCTGAATAGTGTAGGCTGGAGCCAGCCACTCTTGTGGAAGCTAGGCAACCTTCTGGTGCACCTCCTCTGGGCAGGCTGGTGGGATTTAGGCCTGCTTCCCTGGCTGTTTTTGAATGCCTCACACTACTTTGGCTTCTTTGTGAGATACGTCACATAAATGGCTGGTTTGTTTTTTGACATCGATCTTCTTTGCATTTCCCAGTCCTTGCGAAACCTTAGCTTTTCCATCACCAGCTTTAGGGTGTTAGAACAATACAATACACCATTTTGTTTGTATGGCACTCTGTTAAAATATGAATAGAGATTATAGAGAGAGAGAGAGGGAGGTTAGGAGCACTCACTGATACAGCACATTGCTGCACCCAGCACATGACAAACCAACTCAGGATCCCCAAGTGTAGCCATACAACGGGTGACACCTCAGCACCACACTAGTTCAGATGGAATGGAACAGTTTGAGGTGTTTTATTTCGACTAAGATCCTCTGCAACTTTTACAGTTGCATTGTTGAGAGCATCTTGACCAGCTGCATCACCGTGTGGTACGGTAACACTACTGCTATGGACCGCAAACGCCTGCAGATAGTGGTAAAGATTGATGAGAAGATCACCAGGACCCCACTGCCCTTTCTGCAGAGCATCTACAACTGCAGAGTCCGCAGGAGAACTGCCTCGATCCTCAGAGTAAACACGAACTGTTTACACTTCTACCCTCAGGCAGGAGGTATAGAAGTATGAAATGCAGGACTTCCAGGCTAAAGAACTCTTTCTTTCCCAAGGCCATTAGACTCCTAAATAACTAATTGGAGTTTATAATCATGGGCCACCTCATTCTATCTACCTCACACAACTGTATTTGACTTGTCCATCACACACCTACTTGCGCAGTTACACTTTATACTTCTGTTTTTATACTTTATTCTGCCTCTGTTACTTATGATCTATCTGCTACTTATTATTTATGTTTATTTTTATACGTTGGTTTTATCATTTGGTGTGGACAGCAAAGAAAGAATTTCATTGTACAGGGAAACGTGGTTCCTTACTGTACACATGATGATAAACTTTGAACTTGAACTTTATGGTGGCTGGAGTGCTAATTCTGCCACCAATCCCCAGGATCTTTCCTGTAGGTTGGAGGACCTACATGCAGGGCTGGATGCAGATTGACGTCATACCCATGATGGAGCAATTGCAGATTAAGGGCCTTGCTCAAGGGCCCAACAAAGTAGAGTAACTTTTGCTGTTTATGTGATTTGAAACAGCAACCTTCCGATTGCCAGCGCAATTCCCTAGCCTCAGAGCCACCACTCCGCCCAACAGATTATAGCAATTACCAAATGCAGAACTGGTGAACATGTAAGTGTAGATTTGTTAAAATATACATATAACAAGCTAGAACTTGATTAAGCATAAGTGGAAATCAACAATATCTGTTCATTAATTAATGAATGAAACATGCTAGTTGACAATGGAGGAGATTAAAATTGTAAGAGAGACTCAGAAACAAAGTCACAGTCCTGAACACCTCGGCCAACTAGCTGCCTACCCCTCCTGGGTTTTCTATATTGGATTTTGTGCTGGCCGTCCAATCTGAACAGTCACTTCCTTTGTTTTATTTAACAATAAACATAACCTTTTCATTGTGCTTTCCCCTTGTGAACACATGAATGACAGCATTGGATTTACAATTTTCCTAATCGGTAGTGAAGCAGGAGTTGACTAATTACTCTGCATATGGTAGCAAATTAGCATTAGTGAGTTCTTGGGCTATTCTGCCAGATCTTTTACCTGTTTTGTACTCTGTCGTTAGATATTGTACATGTGAAGCATTGAGAATATTTTGCAGGGTAATAATTTTCATTCTTTTATTATAAAGATGTCAATGGCAGGTGCCATATAACATGAGAAATGCTTCCCTGTCAGTATGCAGCTTTCCCAACTTGAACAAATGCCAGTATGGAAATGTAATGCAGCTGCTGCATAGTCTCTGTTCTAGAAACATCCCTTAGTTGTGTTTGAAGTCTACGACAGAAGAGTCCATTTCAGTGGTCCTCCCCCTTATGCAGCCTTCAGCCTAAAAAGCAAACGCGATTAGCTCTGCAAGGGTTTGTAGTTGTCTGTTAAAAGTGAAATACACACCTAAACTTTTCCCTATTGCTTTTAGCGTAAAGATATCTTTCTATCCTTCCGTCCTTTGCAATAACTGGCAAGGCCCATCAGCTCAGAGACTGGCCTTGATGCAGGTGGCAGGCTTTCCATAATTGTTTCAAGAAAACCTTGCAGTGAGAGGGCTCTTTGTGAGGCGGACAGCTGGATGTTCTAATGAATTGCGGGTTTCAATGGGATGATTATGTTCTGAATGGATGATGTTAATGTTGCTTTTGGGGGTGGGGACTGAAGCTTTTATGATACACAGGCCAAAGCTTTGATCCAGCAGCAGTTTTGAATAAAAAAATCAATTGGCTTCCATTCAGCCGCAAAGGAAATGCAAACTACAACTTTCATGCCTGGCTGTTTAAATTTCCATTTTAAACACTTGCTTTGACTATTGTGCTATGCTGATGATGTTTGTAAGTGAATACACACTGGCTCTGTTCTCACCCCTTGTCTTAACAGTCCTGCCAAGGCTTGTTTGGGCCAGTAGTGGTGGTCTGTGTGTGTGTGTGTGTCTTGTGCGGTTATTACAGGGAACTGGAGGGCACTAAACAGCTGGGCTGCTTTAAGGTTCCACATAGTTATAAAAAAGAACCTGAGATGATGTAGAAAACTGTGGGCTAATTGCTGGAGAGAAGAAGGTGGATACTTCATAGTTCACTGCAACTCTCAGGAACGGATAAAACAGGACTTCACCTTAGAATATGTAAAACATTGCATAGAGGGCTTTCATATTTTGTCTAAAATATTTTACAGAATACTTGCACCCCATGCCAAGTTCTTTGCTCACAGAACTTCAACTAAAAATAGAGAATTTCTGAACCAGATCATCGATCACATACATTCAAGTCAGTATTAGACTCACCTTTGGCAGCCATGATTACCTTGATTTTGTGTACACAGGTCAATCTGTCTCTATCAGCTTTGCACTACTGGACACTGGTATTGTTTCTCCATTCTTCTTTGTAAAACTGCTCAGGCTGTGTCAGGTTGCATGGGGATTGTGAGTGACCATCCTGTATCAAGTTCAGACACAAATTCTCTATTAGATTGAAATCTGGACTCTGACTCAGCCACACCAGGACATTAATGTTGTTGGTTTCCAGTCATTCCTGTGTAGCTGTGTCTTAATGCTTGAGGTTGTCGTCTTGCGGAAAAAAAAAAATCTCCCATGCATAGGTTTCTTGCAGACTGTATCACATTTTTCTCCAGGATTTACCCATATTTTGTTGCATTCATTGAACTCAAAACCTTTACAAGTCTTCCAAGGCCTTCCGCAGAGAAGCATTCCCACAGCATGATGCTGCCATCACCATACTTAATGCCCATAAAGTTCTCTCCAGATCATATAACATTCTTTCTGCTAATCTCAGTTCTCTCTAATAATAACTCTAATAAGATGGAATGTGCTTTAACAACTTCAGAGATCTCAAAAGAGTTCCTAAAAGTCTCTTGGAGGACTCCCTCGCTTGTTTTCTTCTTACATGATTTCTCAGTTTTTATGAACAGCCAGCTCTATGTAGATTCACAGCTTTACCATACTCTTTCCATTTCTTAATGATTGATTCAACTGGACTCTAAGGAATATTCAGTTACTTGGGTGTTTTTTGTTTTCACCAATTCCTGATTTGTGCTTTTTAATCCCCTTTTCATTGTTTAGGTCAGTTCAACATACTGAATCTCCAGAAGTTGGTCCTTTCAGTTACAGGTGCATTTCTACTTCAGTCAACTGAAACCTCTTTGACTACAGACAGGTGATCTCTATAGATCTAATTATGTGACGTCTAAACCGATTGGCTGCACCAGTGGTGTTTTAGGTGATATTAATGGGGTGAACACTTTTGTGATCAGTTGTTTTTTGGAATTAATTTGGAACACTTTGCAGATATGTGGTCTCACTTTGATATTAAAGAGTCTTTTTCTGTTAATTAGTGAATAAAAAAATAACTCAAACGAAAAAAAATTCAATGTTAAATAGTAATAAAATATGAAAGCATCCAAGTGGGTGAATTCTTTTTATAGGCACCGTATAAATGATATTATAAATGAATTCTATAAACACTTTCAAATTTGCATCTTTATTATTTAAAACTTGTAAGGCCTTGTGCCTTTTGAAGCATGTGCTGTGGTGGACCTGTAGTCATTAAATACAAAGATGGATCACTAGGTTAGACATATAAACAGGTAGCCATCATTTATTTCTAATTTTCTTCTCAACAGGAACACATTGTTCCTCTCATTCCTAAAATGCTTATATTTTCAGGTAAGGAAGAAAGAGGTTTTGATGTGCGGTAGTTTTAGATTTGCTAGGTAAAGTTGTTATACTCAGTAAATATGGTGCAGAGTGTGGTGGCATGTTACATGTAGATTAGCACATACAAGTAAAATCTTCACTGGACCCTGTAAAAACTATAAAGCCTTGAAAGATGCAGTAAGATGAATCTGTATTTATTGGGAAGTATGACAAACCTGTAGGGCTTAAGAATGGACCTGGGTGGCCCTATAGTTTAGACAGACTGTAATAAGAGGAGAGGTTGAGAGAATGCACTGATACAGTGCATTGCTGTACCCAGCACACAACAAACCACCTCAGGATCTCAAATTAGGAGCTGAGTGCAGGAATGCAATAGGTAACACCTCAAAACCACATTTGTTTGAATGGAACAGTGTGAGGTTTTTACAGCGCTGGAGTGTCAATCCTGCCATGAACCCCCAAATTTTCCCTGCAAGTTGAATGACCTACTTGCTGGGCTGGATGCAGGTTAATTCCATACCCAAGAAAGAGCAAGTGCAGGTTAAGGGCCTTGCTCAAAGGCCCAACAGAGTGGATTCACTACTGGCATTTATGGGATTCGAACCAGCAACCTTCCGAGTGCCAATGCAGATCACTAGACTCAGAGCCACCATTCCGCTCAAGACTATAATAAGGAGAGACTGAAACTCAGCGCTTAGGTCAGGCTGTACCCACCACATGACGAAATAGCTCAGGATCTTGGATGACCACCCACTCTGGAAATGACCATCTATCTGCCGCAGCCAGGTTGTACATGGGCGTCCTCTTGGTCTGGTCCAGCCACTAGGGTCCTCAACAGTGAAGACTCTGCGAGCCAGATCACCCTCAGGCAATCACACTACATGGCCGTAGTGCTATAACTGACGCAATGCAGGTAAGTTGTTTCATTCGGGACAACATGAGCAACCTCTCATTCAACACAAACTCAAACCAGCGGTACCCAAGGATTCTCTGAAGAGATACTGTATCTAAGGAGTCCAGTCTTCGTCTCAGGTCACTGGATAGCGTTCATGTCTCGCAACCATATAGCAAAACAGAAAGCACCAGGACTCTAAAGACTTGGACCTTCACCCTCTTCCAAGGATATCAGTAATGCCACACATCCCATTCCAGCAACCACATGACCCCCATGCTCTCCCAATCCATCTACTGACTTTATAGGAAGTGTCACTTAAACATGAATATTGCTACCTAGGTAAGTAAACCTCACAACAATGTCAATGCTCTCTCTGCAAACAGACACACTGCTGATGGCTGTGCCCAAGAGGTCATTAAAGGCATCGATCTTGATTTTTATCTAGGACACTTGCAAGCCCAGACACTCAGACTCCTCACTCAGTCTCTCAAGAGCCCTGACCAGAGCCTCCACTGACTCCACGAAGATCACAGCATTGTCAGCAAAGTCAAGATCAGTGAATATCTCTTCACCAGATGCCCCACAGCCACTGGTCCCCATTACCCTGCCCAACACCCAGTCCATGTAAGAATTAAACAGAGTAGAAGCAAGAACACACCAAAACGAACAAAAGAATCAACTGGGTAAAACACAGAGGTTCTGCCTTCACTCTGCACAACACTCACAGTACCAGTGTATAGGCCAGCCATGATATCCAGAAACTTTGAGGGGATCCCACAAAGCCTCAGGATGTTCCACAGGGCAGCTCTGCAGGATAAAAATATGTGACAGGTGGATAACAGAGAGAATGATGAACTTGCTTTTCTTATTGAGAAGTGGAGTCTGAGAGACGTGCATTACATCACAGTGGTCAACCCTTGAGATGCAGAGTCTTATAAAGGGAGGACAGCTCCAAAAACAGACATGTAGTTAAAGTGTAACATTGAATTGTCTTGAAAATATGTTTTTGGAGTTCTGCTAGTCATGTAATAAGTAACCACTATCAATACAATATTCTTAATCACATGAAAAGACATTTTATAAAAAGGAAGTGAGTCAGAGTGAAGAGAGACAGGAGTAATTCTCTAAAAGCATATTTATTTTTGTAAATTATGAGTGTGAAAATGCTCACACTGAGAAGATGAATATTCATTTTTTAACAGTTCATTTTTTTTGTTGCTGGGTGAGAACTAAAATTAAAAGATAATAGTTTGTGAGTGAATATTGAGTCCAAGTATCATGTGTTAGGGTGAGGAGTGTGTCAGTACTAGTGGTGTTTCTGTATGGACGACCAGTGGAGCACAGCCCTAACAGATGTTATGCAAAATAGGTAACAAGCTTCTCTCATTAATTTAACTTATTATTGAATGTTTATAACGACCCTCAGCTTTGTCATTTTAAGATTTTTTTTTTACAATTCTCCATTATATGCTTAATGTAATTACTCATATTGAAAAATATTGCTCCTTTTTGCATGTGAGATTGTCTTTATGCTGGGCAATACAAGCTGAGGGACTGGACCAGTTGGCCCTGCAGTGTTCTCTATACTCTTATGTGTGTGTGTGCAAATGTGCAACCTGAACTTTCCAGTTTAGTGATGGTGCTTGAAGGACATCACCCACATTAAAATGAGAAAAAACTGTTTTTTTTTGTTTTTTTTTGTCTTTTCACTTCCAGTATAAGCTTTTACCAGTCAATGTCATGCAACACATACAAGTGAAAAGGTAAGAAAAGTCCTTTAAAGGTAAACACAACACAATGAAATTTGAAAAAAAAAAAAGAAATGGAGGAATCAGTATCAGAAATGCATCATTCACAAAACATTACACAGCACCTTGATTTTCACCTACTGGTGTGTCATTGCCTTTGCAAGGACAAGCAAGAAAAGATTGTATGACCAGAAGATGAAATGTTATTGAACGCCAAGCCAAGGTCTCTTAACCAAATATCAATGTTTTCTTTTGCCAAAACTAAGGATCGTAAACAAAAATCGAAGAGAAAAAAGTCAAAGAAGAAAGCAAGGATTCTATTAAACCAGAAATTCAATAAAAGCAAAAAAAGTGCACACCAACAAGGAAAACTTTTTTTTCTAATGTCGAATAACAAGCAGTGTATGGCATTACATTAATTCTTGAACCAATTTATCATGCTCCGTGTGACTCATAGTTACATCATAGCAACTATTACAACAAAATTGCACAAAAGGCCAGCATCCATGAAAAAATTAAATTCCATCCATCCATCCATCCATTATTCAACCCGCTATATCCTAACTACAGGGTCATGGTGGTCTGCTGGAGCCAATCCCAGCCAACACAGGGCACAAGGCATAAAACAAACCCTGGACAGGGCGCCAGCCCACCGCAGGGCATACACACACACCCACTCACCAAGCATACACTAGGGACAATTTAGGATTGGCAATTCACCTAACCCGCATGTCTTGGGACTGTGGGAGGAAACCGGAGTACCCAGAGTAAACCCACGCAGACACGGGGAGAACATGCACACTACACGCAGGGAGGACCTAAAATTGCATTGCAAAATATTTTTAAAACCCTTGAAACAACATTAAATCCAAAAAGTAATAGCAGAAATTAATTCAGTGCATAAAATCATTAATAAAAATAAAAATAAAAAAATCTGAAAAAAATCATGACACCAAAAAAGACCACGTATAGTCCACTTTGTTCATTATTAACTCCTGTTTCAAAGAAGTATATATATAAATCATATAAATGCATATGAAAAAATTATTTTATCACTTGTTTGCTGGTAAAAAACAAATTGCTGCATGGCAGATAGCAGTGCTACTGGACAGTCCCCGAGTCTTGTGTGCGAGATGTGCATTGTGTGTAGTCTGTGATTCTTTTTGCATTATTGTTTCTTGCAATTTTTCACCTCAAAGCTTTTGGATTCTAAACTGCAGAGGCCTCGTGTATAAAAGGTGTGTACACACAAAAATGTTGCATACACCCGTTTCCACGCTCATTTCGAGATGTATAAAAGCTAAACTTTGTGTAAAGCCACACACATTTTCACAGCAGCCTCACACCATGCGTACGCATTTTTCTGCTCGATTTTGCAAACGGGCAGCACCCATCATCAAAGCAGTACTACTGTTTCTATGTGGTGTCCCTTTCTTTTTTAGATTCACATCCATGATGCAAGATTTCTCAAATACACTGAAATTAATTGCACAACGTTTACACATTTTATTGACTTGATTTTAAATCATTCTGTAACAATACGATGGTGTATGGAATGGCCAAACTATTCCAACTACCATAGCTGCTTTAGCGTTGTCAGCAGACATCGCAAATGGAAGAATTAGAAGAGAACACGTATTTAGAAATGATGATGACTGGCTTATAAGTCAATTTTGATTTGCAAGAGCTATCCTCTTGGAGCTGTGTGCTGGACTGGTACCAGCTTTACAAAGGCAGACTTTGAGGAATTGGTTTTCCTAATGTAATTGGAGCAGTCAGCTGAACACACATTGCTATTTCAATGGTGCTGGACAAGATGCATCAGCCACAGATGAATCACCAAAAGAATGAGGTGGCATTACATCATCTATAGCAGTAGAGCCTATAAAAATGGCAGCTTCGCACAGTTTTTCAACTAGTGCAGCAAAAGGTAAGCAGTCATTTTAAAGATAGTGAGTCATCTCAAAGAGCCATATAAAGAGCCAAGAATCTATCCATCGTGGTGCTCTTCTCCAGTACTACACTATGAAGGTGCCTTCAGAGAATTAATTTGCTTATGTAAATAGAAAGCATTTCCACTGTAAATGTGCTGCTCTATAGTCTACAGAAAGTATGTTGCATTGTGTAGCGTGCTGCACAATGCGGCACACATATGTGGCTTTCCCATACCTGAAGAGATCTGACCCTGACCCACCAAATGATCAGCCAAATTGGACAGCGTTACAACTTTGCTCGAATGTAATTAACAGAATCTAAAAATAAGTAATCAGATGCAGCATTTATTTTTTAACCAATTCATTTAATTTGTGGTCAATATCACATAGTGAGCCCTTATATTCCTTAGTTCATTGGTCACATCTCTTGCAGCATCCACTATTGGATTTTGTGACTCCAGAATAGCGTCCGTCAGCACACAGCCAGAGGGTCATGCAGCAGTTTTTGAGGCAGAGGTGTGTGCAGCAAGCACCTGAAGATGTGCTGAGCACAGCCGCACCATCATCTCCTGGAGATGTGTCTTCGGCACAGGGATCAGTTTTGTAATATTGTCTGAAACAGAATAAACATGGGCTACGACTCGCCTTTTCACATCAACTTTGATATCTGACCACTTCTTTTTTTACTTCGGGCTCTGTGTGACTTTCTGAACTTGAACTTTTCGTGTGTTCCTGCCACTTTACATTACTCCGTCAAGTTCCTTTTGTTGCTTATACCATTGCTTAAGTCAACAAATAGTATGATTTTCCTCGCCCCCACTTCAGATTTGCTGAAATTCTTTTTTCCATGTACTTTTGCCATTGTCTTTTAACAAAACATTAAACTGAAGGGGTTAATTAAATTAATTTGCATATTCAAATATGCAAAATTCTGGGAGGACTCGAGGTGGGGGTGTAGGCATTAAAATTCATGTTCATTGAGATTTATAATGTGCATGGAACTTGGTACAGTTGTATACTTAATTTTTTTGTGCATATACACATTTCTAGTTTTGTCCATATGCCATGTTTTAGTGTGAATTCTACGCACAGTGATATACATGAGGCCCCTGGTGTTCCCATTTTAATTTAGACAGGGCATAGCCAACAGACAGTTTACTTAACATTTAAATCTATATACTGTAGATGTATTTCGCCAGAAAATATCAAGATCAGAGGGCATGGGTTTTTGTGACGTGAAAGGTACATGATCTTGCATATTTCGCTAGTAATTAGCAAAACAGTGACAGATATTATTAGTTAGATAGGTTAATGTTTATGTTAGAAAAGTCCTCACATTTATAAAAAAAATCTCTTAAGGTCCTAAAAGGAATTATTTGCCAAAAATGCCACTAGTCTGTACAAGAACTGGGCTCCTCCTCAGGGATCTCATTTATAAAATTTTGTGTGATTTTGAACTTGAACATACTCTTACACCAAAAAATCCAGGAAAATGCATATACCAAAGAAAATCAGATTTATAAATTTGGTGTATGCACATTTCTATGCAATTTACCCTTTATAAATTACAATCATCTTGTAAATGTGCATTTGTGAATGTGCCTCGAACCCTGTCTTGTTTCACCCTGAAACAACCATCTAAGAACCATGCTAATCAACCACATACATGTACAATCAGGATGCTGCAGAGCTTCATTTGGCTGGTAGAGCAGCCTTCTACGTGACACATCTAGTGGCGCGAGACAGAAGTTGTCGTCTCTAAGTTAGAGGCACACTTACAAATTTTATTTGGTATCCTAAGCAACAAGTGCAAAAATGTAGAATGGCTACATGCTGAAAATGCCATCCGCTCTAGCCGCAACATGGCGGAAATTAAAAGAAATAAAAAATCTGATCTCTGGCAACAAAGCAAATTGATAGTCACTATCAGAGAATGCTTATAATAGGAGGAGAATAAAACACATTCATGCCCTCTGATATCAATCTGCAAATGGCATCTGCAATTGGAAATGCCTTTTTATATGGTATTATGCCAGATCAGTCCTGATGATTGCCAGTCTATTCTTGGCATTACAGATGACTTGAATGTCAAGAGTTGCCATAAATATACGCATGTTTTCTTGTCAAGTGTTCTTTTATAAATCCAGATGAAATGTACGTACGCTCCAGGACCCTCTATTTCAGAAATATTTACCTCAGCCAAAGCCCATCTCATCAAGTACTATGCAAACTTATACCATTGCCTTGTTTATCATGTGACTGCAGTGATAGTAGCACTGACCAACAAAATACTGTATAAACATTTTAGGGTGCAGAGCACACTGCACAAAAAAGGAGTGACTATGTTTGGAATACATTACAAACCACATTCAGAACTCAACCAGCATTATGGACATTAAGGAGCTTGAGCAATAGAGCTCACTGTTTGGGCAGAACACCGTGAGAGTCTTGATGGAATGTTTTCATTTGATGTGTAATAATTTACCTCATAACCTGGGGTTAGAATAAAGTCATTGTCTCAATTGTATAAGGTGAATAAAGGAGTTTGATGTCAAAAGGGGATCAGGCTGTAATAACTTCTGCTGCAAGATCTCCTGATTTAAAAGGGTGAAGATAACCAGTCATCCTGGGTGAACCTGGTAAATGTCTGTTACACCGGCTGAGAGAGAGAAAGAGAGAGATGCTTAAAAATAATTTGCAAAATATCTAGGTTACTTTGGCACAGAAGAAATGTGTAGACAGTTGAGCTGGGAATTATTTATGTATGTCAGAAATATTATTAATTTGTGTATCCCCAGAAGTTCTTCTTCTCCTACAGGTTTGTTTTGTTTTGCCTCTTTTGTCAATTGGCCTTATCACAATTCTTATGTTAACCAGAATTTACTGTAAATCAGTATATATTTAAGCATTAATGATGATGTGTGTTTTACTCATTCATTTACATTTACAATGTACAGTATGTGTTGTTGTATGTAAATATTTAAAACATCTATACCTTAATGTTGCAATATTATATTGGTAAATTTGCGTAAGTGGGCCAGTATTCAGTGAACAGCACTAAAAAGAATAAACAAATTGAATTTAAGAGTCAGAGCAGCGTAAACCAGTGGGAGGATTGTTACATCAGGGGATGTACTGAGTGCACCAGAGAACAGGACGAAGCTCTTATACTCTGCCACAGCTGAGGGAGCCATCTGTCTCGATGGCCTCAATGTGAGAGTGACAAGGGGAGGAGATGGCAAAGCCATTTTAGGTCAGATTGTGTAATTAATTCCCTGCAGAAAGGAGATGTATCTAAGTTGATCTGCAAGTTTGGTTTTGAAATTTTGTCACCAATATTTATTTTTATTTTTTCACAAAAATCCTCACCAATATCACAGTCTGTGAGCCAACAGCTGCAAAAGTTTGGCATACTATATGAGAGGGCAACAGATGAGCACTGACATTTTCCCAATGCAGATGCAGAATTTCGGGTATTATATTTTTTATTTTAAATATGATTTTTATTGACTTTTTTAAAAAACCTTACACTGGATTAGATAGATAGATAAATAGATAGATATAAAAGGCACTATATGATAGATAGATAGATAGATAGATAGATAGATAGATAGATAGATAGATAGATAGATAGATAGAACTTTATTTGTCTCATGAGGAAATTACAGTACGACTCAGTTATAGATGATAATGTTTTTGGTTATATATTCCTTCACTTTTGGCCACTCCCATCTCCACTGAACCGCTCCATTGGCCAATCCATTTTTTAATTTAATTACATGAACTTTATTAATCCCAAGGGTAAATTCAGAATCCAAATAGTTATATGAATGAGAGATTCAGTTTTTGATTTTTAACCCATTTGCAACTTTCCTGAAATTATTATTTTATTATTTATTCTTTTTTAGAAGAACATCAAATCCATCCATCCATCCATCATCCAACCCGCTATATCCTAACTACAGGGTCACAGGGGTCTGAGAACATCAAATCAGATCACCAAATCTCAAATGGTGGCATTGCTCTGGAGAGGGTAATGTAGCCTTGTGACTTTACTTTTAGACATTTTACCAGTGCAATGAATCCTCACTTTAGCTCAATCCAAAACAAGAAAAGAGAAAGAGGAAAGAAGATCAATGCAACAGTTAGAGAGAAAGAAAGTAGGTACTTAAGAGAAATACTTGTACAAAGCTGCCTTCTTTAATTTCTTTAATTTAGAATTTGCAAGTTAAGCTTTGTCATGACATTGAATTATACAAATAAAAAATTGGGAGTGGTCTCCCCTAGACTTTCTTGTATACTCAGATATGGGGATGGATATTTGAGGAGTAAACTGCAAGACAATGATTATTTTTTATATTATGTACATTAAATAACCACCAACAACAAATCAAATCAAATTAAGAATATATTGAACAATTATTATAAAAGTACAGTTGAATAAATAAAACTCTGCAGCTGCATGAATAAAAGGTAAAGTACCACTTACGGTTCATGGAAATAGACTAAAATTTCACAGAAATCTATGTTTTGTACCAAATACTTGTGTGCAAAATTTGGTTGACCTAAGTGAAAGGGTACTCAGGTTATTGTGTTTACACACACACTCAGGGGGGTCTAAAACTTTCAGATTCATCAAAATCTCGAAACGGAATTTTTGGAGGATTCCAGCACTTTCCCTGTACTTTGTATACAAGAAAGTAAAAAATGGTAAAAAAAAAAATCCAGGCAGATGGTGCCCTTTAATGAGCAGTTTATTTATACATGTGGAGCTACTGAAATTGTCTATACTGGCTGGCATTGTAGCCAAGTGGCTAATGTTATGAACTTTAAATTACAAGGGTACTGATTCAATCAACTCCTCCAGTTAAATGCATGAAAGTTACTTCACCCCTCCATAAAAGATATCCATCCATCCCGCTATATCCTAAGTGCAGGGTCACGGGTGTCTGCTGGAGCCAATCCCAGCCAACACAGCCAACCCCGGGCAGGGTGCCAACCCACTACAGGGCACTCACACACACACCAAGCACACACTAGGGACAATTTAGAATCACCAATGCACCTAAACTGCATGTCTTTGGACTGTGGGAGGAAACTGGAGCACCTGAAGGAAACCCACGCAGACACAGGGAGAACATGCAGACTCCACACAGGGAGGACCCGGGAAGCAAACCCGGATCTCCTAACTGCGAGGCAGCAGCGCTGCTCACTGCGCCACCGTGCCGCCCCATATAAGATATTTGAATGATAATACTGTAGACATGCATTTTTAAAGTGTCTTGGAATAGTACACTCTATAGAAAGTTGTTATATAAAATATAGCGTATAAAGTGCCTTAGACAGCAAGAACTATTACTAAGAGATTAACAATACAGTTACACATTCAAGTCAAGTCAAGTTGGGGAGAATGCACTAGTACAGTGCATTGCCACACCCAATACACGATGAAACAACTCGGGATCCTGGTTAGCAACCCCCAGGAAGACACACGGTCCAGTCCCACCCTCCAGAAATGACCCTCTATCTGCCACAGCCAGATGTTACATGGGCAACCCCTTGGCCTGGTCCAGCCACTCAAGATGGATCACCTTTGTAACTGACGCTCCCTCACAATGCAGGTAATGCAAGTCAAACCAACAGTACCCAAGGATTTTCCAGAGAGACACAGTACCAAAGGAGTCCAGTCTTCGTCTCAGGTCACTGGATAGTGTCCATGTCTCGCAACCATATAGCAGGACAGGAAGCACCACGACTCTAAAGACTTGGATCTTCGTCCTTTTGCATAGATATTGGGATCGCCACACACCTCTTTCCAACGACCTCATGACCCCCCATGCTCTCCTAATCCATTTACTGACTTAACAGGAAGAGTCACCAGAGACATGAATGTCTCTGCAAGGTAAGTAAACCTCTCAACAAGGTCAACACTCTCTCCACAAACAGACACACTGCTGATGGCTGTGCCCAAGAGGTCATTAAAGGCCTGGATCTTGGTTTTTATCCAGGACACTCGCAAGCCCAGACACTCAGACTCCTCGCTCAGTCTCTCGAGCACCCCGATCAGAGCCTCCATTGACTCCGTGAAGATCACAGCATTGTCAGCAAAGTCAAGATCTGTGCATTTTTCTTCACCAACAGATGCCCCACAGCCGCTGGACCCCACGTCCTTGCCCAACACCCAGTCCATACAAGCATTGAACAGGGCAGGAGCAAGAACACACCCCTGACGAACCCTAGAATCAACTGGGAAAAATGGAGAAGTCCTGCCTCCACTCTGCACAGCGCTCTCAGTACCAGTGTATATGCTGCCCATGATTTCCAGCAACCTCAAGGGGATCCTGTGAACCCTCAGGATGTCCCACAGGGCAGCTTGATCAACTGAGTCAAACGCTTTACGAAAATAGACAAAGCCTGCAAAGAAACTTTGCCAATATTTGTGTTTGTGCTCCATGAGAACCCTCAGTGCCAGGTTGCGGTTGATTGCAGACTTCTTAGGTGTAAAACCAAACTGTTCTGGTCCCTGGTAGGTGAGCAAGTGATCATGGATCCTATTGAGGACGACCCCAGCAAGGACCTTACCCAGCACCAAGAGTAGTCTTATTCCCCTGTAGTTGCTGCAATCCAGACGATCACCCTTCCTTTTCCAGATAGGGACAACAAGTCCCATTTTCCAGTCAGTTGATGCCAGTCTCCCAAATGGAAGCAAACATTCCTTGCAATGTCAGGAGGACAGCTTTACCACCAGCCTGGAAAAGTTCATCCCGGATACTACAGATCCCTGCAGCCTTTCCTCCCCTCAGCTGGTTCACCACCTGTGCAATCTCAGTGAGGTTGGGAGGCTCACAGTTAATTAGATTATCATCCTCAAGGGCCGTGGACCCAGAGATGTCCAATGTCCTAGCCGGAGGATCAACTTTGAACAACTGCTCAAATTAGCCAGCCCAGTGGGTCAAAACTGCAGTGTCATCCGTAAGGACCATTCCATCAGCTGCCCTGACTGTGACTCTCTGGGGAACAGATTCAGATGTGCGCAATGCTTTGATTCCTCTGTAAGCAGGATGTGGGTCGCTAGACCACAAATGGTGTGTCACTTGCTCACAGATTCCTCTATGAAATGCCTCCTTATCTGCCCTCATAGCCCTCACAGCCATCCTTCTCAGTTCCCGGTACAGACCAGAGTTGCCTTTGAGCTGTGCACTGTGACTCCTCTCAATGATATCCAGGGTGCCCTGCAAGATGAAACACCTCCTTCTGGGAACACCAGTAACACCAACACAACCCTTAGTAACCTTCAGGGTCTTATCACGGAAGGTCCCCCACATCACATTAGGATTGGCAGTCATACCCAAATCTGAAAGTTCCTCATACAAACTGCATGCAAACTCATTAGAAACAGTCTGGTCTTGGAGTCTGGCCAAGTCCTGGCTCATTTCAGTACAAAGTAAATTAATTAATAACAAAGTAAAATGTAAATATTTAATTGTTTCCTCTTCCCACCAATTCTGAAGCAATTAAGACTGATATGGACAACTTTTGTCTTATTAGCCCTCCATATCTAATGGATTAGACGTTTAACTTTATGCAATTTTCGTGCTCTCTCTTTACCTAGAGTGTATCAGATGCCCCCACTCTTTGACCATTTTGCCTTTAGCAGCTGTGACATACTTTTTTTATTTTTAGCTTCCATCTTCCAGCTACTTATGGGCTGCTGAACTTGAGGATGAAGATTTGGCCATCTTCCCAAAACTCCTGGACTACAGCCTGATCATCTGCCGAGGTTAGTTTCAGCTGGGCAATGAATCAAGCTTTCTGGATCACAAAGTCTGCCAGACCTTCTGTGGCTCCCAGCCGGACCTGCTGGCTTGCAGTCATCTTTCACAGTCATTCAACTTGACATGATTTTGTTTTATTACTTAATTATAAAATGTTAATTACAAACTATTGTTTACAGAGGGCCACCAGAGGACCCCAAAGCACATTTTGTGACTGGATAAACGTGTTTTAATTACTTTTACATCCAAAAGGCATTGCTTAGAATGTTAATGGAGCTCTTACTGGAAGGTGCTCTTTCCCATTTCCCCTTATTGCTGAAATGCTTATTTTGACTAAGGTGCAACTGGGAGATGCTTACTATCAGATTCCCACTTGATGAATATGGTTCTAATTTGGGCAAACTAAACTGCTAAAAGTTTTTTTTTCATAATTTTACCTATATTTCAACTGAGTTGTTAGGGTACCAAGTAATGAACAGAAAGGTCTGCTTTATAATCCCACTATAAATGAATTGGTTTACAAGTTTACTGTAAAGTTTTTATGAACTATTAAGGAAAAAATGATGAAGTGAGTAATGTCAGAAATGGGATGTGCATTTTGTGTTGGAGACCATCTAGGTTTGTAGGTAGAGCAGTTTGTAATGGAATGAATGTTTGGTGACCAAGTGAGTGGTACGCTCAGAAATACAGCATATGAGAATTTTTCCATTCATCATACTTTTGATGAGGTTCCTTCCTTGTCCACAATAATGTACCTCTGTCTGTGAGTGCTGTTATACAGTCGCCATTGTTGGCAACAACCGACTGGCCCTGTGAAAGTAAAAAGTCTACGTTTAGCAACCGCCCCAGACGAACAATTTGTCTGGCTATTTTACAGCAATGTTTAGTATGGAATGGCAACAAAGGATAGTTTATAAAATAAGAAGTGAGCAGCCAGGAACAAAGAGCCCTCTTTTAACCATCCTATCAGTCAGTGTGTCAATTTAAAATGATATTCCTATATGATTTTAAATATGACAGACTGGGTTAAAATTACCCAGTGAGCACTGTGGGAGAACTCTATCTGCAGTACATCATAAAATAGAAATGTTAAGGTGAGTCTTTCAGCACTGAACATTTTTTGATACAAATGAGTTGAGATTTGTGTGATTTCAGAGTACTCCAAAAACCCAATTGTTTTAGAACACCACTATGAGAGAGAAAGAAACTGGGAGAAAGGAAGATAAAATTCCCAGGTGACAGGGGGTGACCCTAGAAAGGACCAGAAGGGTCTCTTCAACCTATAGCTTATTTTAGGCAGACCCACGCTGTCTTGGATAGCACTGAATTTAAAGGAGATAATTTAGCTAGGAAGGCTGTGGTTCTGAATTTCACTTCAGGGATGAGATAATTGAGATTTTCTTAGTGTTGTGAGTTGGAGACACAAGTATGGTGACAGGGGTTTAAGGATATAGGTTTTCATATTTGTTTCAATAATTAGTCTTTTCATATCTTATTTTGGAGCCAGAAAAATGTGCTAGCATGATATTTACATGTTAGAAAAGTCAGAAATTTGTATTTTTACCTTGCTTACATTTCTTGTACTAAGTTCTTTTTAATCAACATTCTTCTGTAGATGTTGCTCCATTAATTGCACACACAGGGGCAGAAGCACCAAATTCTAAAGGGGAGCAGCAGCTATAGTGTTATATTCATTTATCTGTTAATTAGAAATACGCATTGTCATTGGAGGTGTGAAGCCAGTCCTTATAGAGCTTTAAATGTCCAAATGAGAAAAATAAAATTAGATCTAAACTTAAGGAAAGTAGAGCAGTAATTTCAGAACTGGAGTTATATGGTTGTGTTTCTTAAGATATATTTATGGCCCTTGCTGTAGTGTATTTAATTAACTATAGAGTAGTTTATGAGCGAACTCCTCTGGATTCACTTCACCTTTCAAGTTCAGGGAAAAACATGGAAAGGTTTTTTATGTACATCTACATCATGAAGTAAATCATTACATTTCTTATGAACACCTAGAATTAGGGTGGCTTACAATAATTCAGATTTTTTATCATTCTGGAGTAGTAATCAGAGCATGCCTGTCTTATTGGAGCTCCGTTGACCCTCATTTACATCCTAATTAACAGCTGTTACGATCACTGGAGCTTCATTCCTGAATTTTGTATTGTTCTACATTCACATTTTGTTCTCTTTTCTTAAGTGTACCAGCTTGTGTTTGACTTTATTGTTCTTTTAGAATTTAATGGTATTTATTAGTATTTGTTTCCTTTTAATAGTTTTTCTTTAGTTTCGCATTTTTTGCCACAGCCATGTTATTTATGGTTGTCACCCAGGCACCACCACTCCTGAGCCCTTCCCCTGGCTACTTAGATCAAAACCAGAGGAGAGTTCAGACAGGGCACATTGAAGTTCTGTTGGAAGTACTTGTTGAAAGTACTGTGCTTCCTGTTTTTTGCTCTGTCATGTTTTTTTTTACTTTCTCGTATACAAAGTATAGAAAAAGTTTTGTAATTGTCCAATAATTCATTTTAGAGATTTTGATGAATCTCAGTGTTTTAGACCTCCCTGAGTCTAAAAATAACTTTTTTGGAATTATGTCTGTCAGTGTGTATGTGTGTGTGTGTGTGTGTTTGTGTATGTAAACATGATAACTTGAGTACACTTTCACTTGGGTCAACCAAATTTTGCATAAAAGTATTAGGTACAAAATATAGAGTTCTATTAACTTTTGGGCTATTTCTGCTAACCGGAAGTGGTACTTTTTTGGCGCTTTTCCACTGCATAGTACGGCACGACACGGTTCAGTTCAGCTCACTTTTGGGGGGTTTTCCACTGGGAACAGTACCTGGTACCTGGTCCTTTTTTTAGTACCACCTCAGCCGAGGTTCCAAGCGCGCACTGTTACCAAAACGTGACGTGTAAACTCTGCTGGTCACTGATTGGCCGGAGAAAATCGTCATTACTGCGTCACTGGCTATTCTTTTCTTTAAAGGTACACACACGTGGAAGTTTGTGTCCCGTCTCTCCATCGCTGGACGCAGTTTGTTGCATAAGTGGATGAATGTTTCTTCAGACATTCGAAAGTTCTGCAGCCACTGAGTGTTTGTAAAACCGGGAACAATCACATCCCACCACTCTGAGGCACGGTTAAATGTCCAAACAGATGGTCTGTTGCGGCGACTTTTTTGCAAAATGTGGAAGATCTGTAATATACAGAATCAGCATTTTAATGTTACACTAGCAGTTAAGTTCATTTTATGCTTTGCAACAGTGATAAAAGTTAGCTAGTGATGTGCTTATTTTATAGATGCTTACCCTTGCGCGTCGTCGAGCTAAAGTGTTGTCGTTGTCTGCGTGTTGTTGTAAAAGTTCCATGGTGTCACGGCAGTAGAGGCGGCGCAACTATAACGACACGAGAATAATCCCGCCCACTCTAAAGCGGTACTAAACTGCAGTCGAAACGCAAACCGAGCCGAACTGAGCCGAACCAAGGTGAGCTGTACTGAACCGTGCTGTGCCGTACTATGCAGTGGAAAAGCGCCTTATTATTCATGCAACTACAGAGTATTAGGTACAAAACATAGAGTTCTATTAACTTTTGGGCTATTTCTGCTAACCGGAAGTGGTACTTTTTTATTCATGCAACTACAGAGTTAGGTTTATTCAACTTTATTCAACGCAGTGGTAGTGCTGCTGCCTCGCAGTTAGGAGACCTGGGTTCGCTTCCCAGGTCCTCCCTGCTTGGAGTTTGCATGTTCTCCCTGTGTCTGCGTGGGTTTCTGCCGGGCGCTCCGGTTTCCTCCCACATTCCAAAGACATGGTGGATTGGTGATTCTAAATTGGCCCTAGTGTGTGTTTGTGTGTGTCCTGTGGTGGGTTGGCACCCTTCCCAGGATTGGTTCCTGCCTTGTGCCCTGTGTTGGCTGGGATTGGCTCCAGGTGACCCTGTGTTTGGATTCAGCGGGTTGGAAAATGGATGGATGGATGTTCAATATGTTATTAATTTGACATGATTTATTGTTAATGGTTCTTGAATGCAGGAGTCGCCAACTCCGGTCCTGGAGGACCACCGTGGCTGCAGGTTCTCATTCTAACCCTTTACTTAATGAGTGACCTGTCTTTGCTGCTAATTAACGTCTTTTAAACTAATTTTAATTGACTTGTTCTTGAAGACTCAGACCCCTTAATTTTTTCTTTTTCTATAATTTGCAGCCAAATAATAATGAGATATAAAATGAGCCAAAACAACTGGTGTCCATCATACAATATCTGAAAATAAAGAAAAATGAAGGTCTCAGGAATGTTGATCTGCTCAGGTCCCCAACACATTTTAACAGGAATTTTAGAAAGAGAAAATCAACAATTTCAGAAATGTCTGCTAATGCACCATGAGAGCAGCAACAAGCCACAAAATTAAAGATCTGGTTTGATTAACGACAAGAATCAGCACCACATTAAGCAGCTGGTTGGAGTGAAATTGGTTGGAGTCGGAGGCCCTGACTTAGTTGGTCTTCTGTTGGCTTCCTCGCTTCAGATTTCATTTTTGTTTGGGTGCCATTTAACGAAAGAAATTAAACAATTTAAAGGAATGATGAAGAAATTCAGGGGAACGAATCTTAAAAAAGAAATTCAATTTAAAATGAATTCACAAGAAGTTAATTAGCAGCACAAACAGGGCATTTGTTTAAAAAAAGGGTTAGAATGAAAACCTGCAGCCACGGTGGTCCTCAAGGACCGGACTTGGCAGCCCTTGCTTTAATGTACATAATATAAAAATACAGTATAATCATTGTCTTATAGTTTACTCCTCAAATATCCAGTGCCTGTCTAAAGGAGACCACTCTCGATTTTTTCTAACACTGCAAAAAAATGCATATCGAAAAACCACACAAACAACTTAGCAAAATTTACTTGACAAGATTTACATTTATATTTATTTGCTTGGCAGACACTTTTATGCAAAGCAACTTGCAGAAGAGATAAATATAATCGACTAATATTAGGTTAGGGCCTATATGTTCAGCAAGTGTAATAGGACAGGTAACGAAAGTTAATTGTCACAAGTGAAAAGATGTAATAACTAATAATTTACAACAAATAGATTATAATGTATAACGCAATTAAACCTAAACAACAAAATAGAAAACAATATAAAGTATAACGGGCGGCACGGTGGTGCAGTGGTAGCGCTGCTGCCTCACAGGAAAACTTCGCTTCCCGGGTCCTCCCTGCGTGGAGCTTGCATGTTCTCCCTGTGTCTGTGTGGGTTTCCTCCGGGTGCTCCGGTTTCCTCCCACTCATCCAAAGACATGCAGGTTAGGTGGATTGGCGATTCTAAATTGCCCCTAGTGTGTGCTTGGTGTGTTTGTGTGTGTCCTGCGGTGGTTTGGCACCCTGCCCTGTGTTGGCTGGGATTGGCTCCAGCAGACCCTGTGTTTGGATTCAGCAGGTTGGAAAATGGATGGATGGACATAAAGTATAACAGAGCAAAGGATTTTTCTCAATCAAATAGACAGATATTCACAGAACTGATGGGTCTTCAGTTGCTTCTTAAATACATTGAGGAAGTCAGTACTACGGATGGAGGTGGGCAGCCTGTTCCACTAAGTGGGAACTTCACAAGAAAAGAGTCTGAACTTAGACCAGTGTCTTCACCATATACGTAAGTGCTGACCCATTGACTGCTCTGTAGGCAGGCATCATGGATTTGAACTTGATTCGTTCATCCACAGGGAGCGAAAGGAGTGACTTGAAGAGAGAAGTGACATGTGCCCATCTCAGCTGGTAAAATACAAGATGGGCCGCTGCATTCTGGTTTCATAAAGCAAGCTAAATAATTGTAAATACAAATTTTTGGATAAGTGAATAATTCTTACAATAAGGAAAGGACAACTGCTGTCATGATTTAGATACTTTTCACTTGGCTTAGATTTCATTTTTTGTAGTGTACGGATTGTGTTTTGGGACTTGCTTGTTGTGGATTGCCATTTTTAGGCAACTCTTTTTGCTTTCTTTTGTGCCTTTGTGGCATTTTTTTCTTTTCTAATAAATATTTCATTACTTATAATGATTCGTTGTTTAGTTGGTCTTTTCAACCAAAGGTTTTTATGGTTTCCATTCTTTGATTGGAACTTTTGATATTTGGGACATTTAACTTTATTTTTGAAACTTCTACTTCTTAAGTCTTGTGTAGACCAAAATAAGCCTGGGAATTAGGAGTCAAGACCACTGACTCAGCTAATGCAGGCAGGCATAGGAGGCCTGGTCTGGTCTGTGAAGGCTGTTGGAGACCTCACACCATTTTTGCTATGGATTTGATAATATTAATGACTTTAGATGTGAGATTCCCTAATTCTGTAGGTATGCTGCCATTAAGACAGTCACATGAAGCTGCCTTTGAATTCCAGTCTGATTGCTGCAGTATTAAGTGGCTTCCCTGCTCAGAGTTGAGCTAGTAATTTAATGAAATGTTTTTGTCATTATGTCATTCTTTGAAGATAATTATTGTTTAGTGCATAACTTTTCATCCATCCTCTTCCACTTATCCGGGGTCGGGTCACGGGGGCAGCAGCTTAAGCAGAGAGGCCCAGACTTCCCTCTCCCCGACCACTTCTTCCTGCTCTTCCGGGAGAATCCCAAGGCATTCCCAGGCCAGCTGGGAGACATAGTCCCTCCAGCGTGTCCGGGGCCTTCCCCGGGGCTTCCTCCCGGTTGGACGTGCCCGGAACACCTCACCAGGGAGGCATCCAGGAGGCATCCTGATCAGATGCCCGAGCCACCTCATCTGACTCCTCTCGATGCGGAGGAGTAGCGGCTCTAATCTGAGCCCCTCCCGGATGACTAAGCTTCTCACCTGGTTGTACAGGGAACGAATAGCTCTTATAAGTGGGTCCGGTACCCCATACTCCCAGAGCACCCCCCACAGGAATCCCCGAGGGACATGGTCGAATGCCTTTTCCAAGTCCACAAAACACATATAGACTGGTTGGGCAAACTCCCATGCACCCTCCAGGATTCTGCTAACGGTGTAAGAGCTGGTCCACTGTTCCGCGACCAGGACGAAAACCAAACTGTTCCTCCTGAATCCGAGGTTCGACTATCCAACAGACCCTCCTCTCCAGAATAGACTTCTATTAGACTTTTCCAGGGAGGCTGAGGAGTGTGATCCCTCTGTAGTTGGAACACACCCTCCGGTCCCCCTTTTTAAAGAGGGGGACCACCACCCCAGTCTGCCAATCCAGAGGCACTGTCCCTGATGTCCATGTGATGTTGCAGAGACGTGTCAACCAAGACAGTCCTACAACATCCAGAGCCTTGAGCAGGGCCGGATTTTCCTATAGGCTAACTAGGCTTCAGCCTAGGGCCATAAGATCAAGAGGGGCCTACATTCAAATTGTTAGCAATTTGAACAAACTTAAAAATGGGAGGTGAAAGGGCCTCATAAGTGGAATAGCCTAGGGCCTCTTTTCATCTAAATCCGGCCCTGGCCTTGAGGAACTCCGGGCGTATCTCATCCACCCCTGGTGCCCTGCCACCAAGGAGTTTTTTGACCACCTCAGTGACTTCAGTCCCAGAGATGGGAGAGCCCACCTCAGAGTCCCCAGGCTCTGCTTCCTCATTGGAAGGCATGTTAGTGGGATTGAGGAGGTCTTCGAAGTACTCCCCACCGACCCACAACGTCCCGAGTCGAGGTCAGCAGCGCACCATCCCCACCATATGCGGTGTTGACACTGCACTGCTTCCCCCTCCTGAGACGCCAGATGGTGGACCAGAATCTCCTCGAAGCCGTCCGAAAGTCGTTCTCCATGGCCTCTCCAAACTCCTCCCATGCCTGAGTTTTTGCCTCAGCAACCACCGAAGCCGCATTCCGCTTGGCCTGACGGTACCTGTCAGCTGCCTCCAGAGACCCACAGGACAAAAAGGTCCTATAGGACTCCTTCTTCAGCTTGACAGCATCCCTCACCACTGGTGTCCACCAACAGGTTCGGGGATTGCCGCCACGACAGGCACCGATCACCTTACGGCCACAGCTCCGGTTAGCCGCCTCAACAATAGAGGCACAGAACATGGCCCATTCAGACTCAATGTCCCCCACCTCCGACGGGACGTGGTCGAAGTTCTGCCGAAGGTGGGAGTTGAAGCTATTTCTGACAGGGGACTCTGCCAGCTGTTCCCAGCAGACCCTCACAACACGTTTGGGCCTACCAGGCCTGACCGGCATCTTCCCCCACCATCGAAGCCAACTCACCACCAGGCGGTATTCAGTTGACAGGTCCGCCCCTCTCTTCACCCGAGTGTCCAAGACATATGGCCGCAAGTCCGACGACACAACCACAAAGTCGATCATCGAACTGAGGCCTAGGGTGTCCTGGTGCTAAGTGCACATATGAACATCCTTATGCTTGAACATGGTTTTCGTTAAGGACAATCCGTGAACTGTCACCTTATCGTGGTGGAGGGGTTTGCGTGTCCCAATGATCCTAGGAGCTATGTTGTCCGGGGCTTTATGCCCCTGGTAAGGTCACCCAAGGCAAACTGGTCCTAGGTGAGGTGAGACAAAGAGCGGTTCAACAAACCTCCAATGAAGAGCAAAAACTTTGGACAACGTTTTCCCTTGCCCGGATGCGGGTCACCGGTGTCCCCCTCTGCACAGCCCGAAGAGGTAACATAGGTCCTCCTTCCCATGGGCTCACCACCTATGTGAGGGGCCACGGAGGTTGGGTGCAGTATGAGTTGGGTGGTGGCCGAAGACGGGAACCTTGGCAGTCTGATCCTCGGCTACAGAAACTGACTCTTGGGATGTGGAATGTCACCTCTCTGAAGGGGAAGGAGCCTGAGCTAGTGCGTGAGGTCGAGAGGTTCCGGCTAGATATAGTCGGACTCACCTCGATGCACAGCTTGGACTCTGGAACCAATCTCCTTGAGAGGGGCTGGACTCTCTACCACTCTGGAGTTGCCCCCGGTGAGAGGCGCCGAGCAGGTGTGGGCATACTTATTGCCCCCGACTTGGAGCCTATGCATTGGGGTTTACCCTGGTGGACAAGAGGGTGGCTTCCCTCCGCCTTCAGGTGGGGGGAAGGGTCCTGACTGTTGTTTGTGCGTATGCGCAGAACAGCAGTTTGGAGTACCCACCCTTTTTGGAGTCTCTGGAGGGGGTGTTCTGCTGGGAGACTTCAATGCTCACGTGGGCAATGACAGTGAGACCTGGAAGGGCATGATTGGGAGGAATGGCCCCCCGATCTGAACCCGAGCGGTGTTTTGTTATTGGACTTCTGTGCTCGTCACGGATTGTCCGTAACGACCACCATGTTCAAGCACAAGGGTGTTCATATGTGCACTTGGCATAACTTTTGGAACTGGGAATATTCTTCCCCCATGTCGGATTAAGCCTTTTTCTGATTAAAAATTTAGTAGGCCTATTCTGTTTTTAAAAAAGAGAGTTTTTCCCTCCTTGATCTTTAAGGCATTTATGTTTGATACTTTTAATAAATTCTGGATTTGGGAAGGGATTAATGTTTTGATTAAAGGTAGCCTATTTATTTTGTTAATGCTACTTCTGCTTAAAGTGTGTCTTGTGTTTGGTTAATTTGTTAACTTCTTCAACACTGTTGTTCATAACTGGTAAGAGATATAAAGTAAAAGACATAATCCTCAGGTAAAAGGTTTCAAGGGCTTAAAATTCTTTCTCTTTTGCCTTGCCCTAATCATAATCCCTGCATTCTAATTTAAGACAGTATCTGTAATTAAATCACAGTGAATCTGTTTATGCTTCAGTTACCTGTGTTCAAAAGACCTGCTTTAGTTAAAACACACATACAAGCCATGGTTATTTGTCAAATGATCTGTAGTATTATTGGTCTCCAAGTTTGGTTGTTAGGTTCCTAGAATCTAAATACATCTTGAAATGCTGTTATTATTTACATGCCTTGTGGTTCTGGTTTAGAAGTAAGCATTTCTTTTGGCAAGGGAAGATCAAAAGTAATTAAATAAATATATGAAAGTATTTAATTAACAAGAGAGATCATTACATTTTGAATTTTAATACCATGGGTGATAATTAAACATAAAAATACAGTGATTAGAGTATATAGAGCCTTTCATTATTTGGAGAACATGCACAAAATCAGTCAGGAAATTATTGATGAAAAAGAAACCTTTTGAAGTAAATGTCATTTCCAACATCTACATGAATATGACAGTCGTCAAATTTAACTTTCAACTTACGAGAACGCCAGTAAGAACTTAGCTATACTGTTGGCTTACTTTCTCATGTAAAACTTTTATAACCAGCCTAGTACCTTGAAGAAGGAGTGAGATGTTTTGAGGTGTTTAAATTTAGAATCTTCTTCTTCTTCTTTTGGCTGCTCCCGTTAGGGGTTGCCACAGCGGGTCATCTTTTTCCATATCTTTCTGTCCTCTACATCTTGTTCTGTTACACCCATCACCTGCATGTCCTCTCCCGCCACATCCAAAAACCTTTTCTTTGGCCTTCCTCTTTTTCTTTTGCCTGGCAGCTCTATCTTTAACATCTTTCTCCCTATAAACTCAGCATCTCTCCTCTGCACATGTCCAAACCAACGCAATCTCGCCTCTCCGACTTTGCCTCCCAATCGTCCAACTTGTGCTGACCCTCTAATGTACTCATTTCTAATCCTATCCATCCTCGTCACACCCAATGCAAATCTTAGCATCTTTAACTCTGCCACCTCCAGCTGTGTCTCCTGCTTTCTGTCCAGTGTCACCATCTCCAACCCATATAACATAGCTGGTCTCACTACTGTCCTGTAGACCTTCCCTTTCACTCTTGCTGATACTCGTCTGTCACAAATCACTCCTGACACTCTTCTCCACCCATTCCACCCTGCCTGCACTCTCTTTTTCACCTCTCTTCCACAATCTCCATTAGTCTACTGTTGATTCCAAGTATTTAAACTCATCCACCTTCGCCATCTAAACTCCTTGCATCCTCACCATTAAACTGACCTCCCTCTCATTCACACACATGTATTCTGTCTTGTTCCTACTGACTTTCATTCCTCTCCTCTTCAGAACATATCTCCACATCTCCAGGTTCTCCTCGACCTGCTCCAAGGGGACTCCTATATAACCTCATCTGTCAATCTGTCCATCACCATTGTAAATAAGAAAGGACTCAGAGCCAATCACTGATGTACTGTAATTCCACCTCCACGTTGAATGCATCTGTCACTCCAACTGCAGACCTCACCACTGTCACACTTCCCTCATACATATCCTGTACAACTCTTACATACTTCTCTGTCATATGCTTTCTCCAGGTCCAAAAAGCACAATGCAACTCCTTCTGGCCTTCTCTTTGCATGTCCATCAACATCCTCAGAGCAAACATCACACCTGCATTATTCTAATTACATTTAGTTGCAAGAAGACACATTATTTAATAAAGATCTTAACGATAGGGCCATAACATGTTTCATTATTAAAGACACTAACTATAACATACTATCTGCAAATTCCAAAAAATATCTATTCAAATGAGTTCTCATACAATCATAACTAGCTGTGTTTCCTGAGACAATGGATTTTAGTTAAAGAGCTGTTAATAGAATGTATCAGAAGTACTACACAAGTAACTGGGTACTTTCTGTATATATTTGTTATATCTTTTTTCCCAGGGGCTAATATTATTGGTTCACTGGAGTTCCTTAACCTTGAATAATGTTACAAACTGTTGCACATCAGTAAAACATTTGTGACATAGATCAATTCCTGCTTTTCCTTCTGACAGACCTTGGCCTTTGTTGATAGTCATTGGAAAAGACAAAATAACAGGAACATGCATAATTTTGAAATCCAACATGGAAGTGGTAGGAATATTGGATTTTATGGGTATAACTTTCCTCTATAGCATATTCTGTAAAAATGGTAGCTTTAATCAGACTCGAATGTAACATTTTGAAATCTGAAGCATAAGTTTTCTGCTTTGCAAACTGAATCATAGCAGCACACCTACAAGAGGACACCCCAGTTCTCCATAATATTGAATGTATTTCACCACCAAGGGCCCTTGTGTTCCACCCTTAATCATCAAAGTGTCTGTGTGTATATATATATATATATATATATATATATATATATTTTTTTTTTTTTTCTTCACCTGTGGGGCACGTCTTCCCTGTAATCTCCACAGGCACAACACAGTCCCATGTGTGAAATAAGCAAAACCAAAAACACACCACACACTTTCCTTTCCTCTTTCTCTTCCACCACCACTCCTCCTTCAACCTTTGTCCTCCTCCTCTCAGCTCTGGTCAATGAGAGGCAGTTGCTCACTCCTTTTATTTGGCACCTGAAAATGCTCCAGGTGCTTGATTGCCGACATCTGGCTGCACTTCCAGGTGTGGCGAAACTAGTCCCCAGAAGGGGCCAGCAGCTGGAGTCTGAGGCACCATTGCAACCCAGGAAGGCTGCCATCTAGTGTACAGGGGGAGATACTGGGTTTCCCATGATTGCTTCACTGGAACATAAGCTGCAGGGGCGTTCCGGTGGGGCATGGCCCCCTGCCATCCGACATGTCTGGCGGGTGCTCCCTGATTATATAGAAGAGAAAAATTTATATATTAGCATAAATAGCATATTAGCATAAATAGCCATAAAAGTAATTAAAAGCTTATGAAACATAAAGTATAATGTCAAGCAAATAAGATAAGTCAAGCAAATGGTTAACTAAAAAATCAATCATATTGCATTATTTTTTAAAGCTTGAGGCAGAATTGCTAGTGTGGGAAAGGACAGAACAGGACAAAAATGACTCATAGAAACTGCCCGTACACCTGTGTGGACAAAATCGGAAGCTTAGGACAAGGTAGCCTTGGTAGACATGTGAGAAACCAGCTGGACTAGTGAATCAGCAAAAAGAGAGCAAAAGACTTTTGCTATAAACAAAGTCACAATGATGTAATGCATGAAAGTAAAATTAGTATATTCAGACACTAGCATACAGTAAATAAATATAGAAGAAAATATTAGAAATTAACTTTAGCACAGAAATTAAGGCAAATGAAACATGCCATGCAAATGATTAAATAAAGGCACATGCCATATTTCTTTTTTAATTAAAGCTTAGCTTTGGGCATCAGACAAACCGACTCAAGTCCGAGAAAGACGAAGTGACGACAGGAAAGCCCATAAAAGGAAGAAGAACGTCTGTACTGGACTTGACCAGTGAAAGAAATATGCAAAAACAGAAACTAAAAAGTGGACAATAGACAGTGAAATAACAGAAGCCAGCTGCAGGGAAAGTCAGGAGATAATGATGGTTGCCATGAGAACTTGAGAAATTGGCTGGACAGGTGTAGAAGGGAGTCAGAGAAAAACAGCAAATGAGCTAATTGAGCGAGGTCGGAGTGATAAGAAATTGTTATATAAACCTTGATTGCTGAACTGTATGGGGCTCAGCTCAATTTGGCCGTATTGGGTTGAGTCCATGTTTTTATTTGTGTTGTTTTATTGCAATAAAGCTTTAAAACTCTGTTTGCCTATCCTGAGTCCTAATAGCCTTCATTTTCAGGTAAAAAGCCTCTTGGTGGCAATTTTTTACCATGAAAATTACCATCCGGCAGCACTTCCGGGTGTGGCGGAAGCACTTTAAGGGAATTCAGTTCTCCTTCCGGCACCACTCCCGAGTGTGACAGAAATGCTGCATGCTCTAGTCCAGGGGCTATCCAGACGCACTCTGGCAGTGGCCACGGTGGAGCATAGAGTTGAATCCCCCATCTCAGTGGCCCCCTTATAACCCAGGGGTGCCACCTCCTTGTGGCCCAGGGAAAACACTGCCCTTCTTCCAGTACTTCCACATTTCCAGCATCCCGGTGGGGCAAAGGTCCCTGGACATCTGTCACATTATATATATATATATATATATATATATATATATATATATATACTAGCAAAATACCCACGCTTAGGGAGAAGTAGTGTGTTAAAGAAGTAATGAAAAGTAAAAGAAACATTTTGAAAATAACATAACATGATTGTCAATGTAATTGTTTTGTCACTGTTATGAGTGTTGCTGTTATATATATATATATATATACTGTATATATATATATATATACACACACACATATACATCCACACATATACATATATACATATATATATATATATGTGTATATATATATATACATATCTACATATATATACCCTTTGGGGTGTGAGCAGCTGTTGCTGGGGTGCCAGAATCCATCGAGGAAGAAAAATGAAAAACATTATTTGTACAAAATCTTAATTTATCTATCCATTCCTAAATAATTAAAAGGGCAGGCTATTCGTATCAGTGCAATACGCTGCTTGTTAAAATGGATGACTCCTGCTCTTACGTGCACTTAGTGCTGCAAGGGTACTATGAACTATCGTATCTGTTCAAGTTCTATTTAAATTTTTATTATAAGTAATTTTTATTTAGTCGACAGAAATATGTTTGGTAAGAATGTAAGTTAAATTTAGTCATCATTGCATAAATTCTTCTTCACCATAGAAATTTAAAGACTAAATTCAACTTACATTCCTACCAAAGATATTTCTGTCGACTAAATAGAACCTACTTATATCGAAATAGAAATTGAAAAGATATATTTTTTCGAATCTGATCGCACATTTTAGATCGACTTGACGCGCACTACATCGAGCCTGCATGCTATTGTGCTCTGGCCTGCCTGCCTCAATTAGTCACCGTTGCTTTCGCTCTTACTTTTTTACCGTTCATTTAATCATGGCTAGTCGCGAAAAAATTTGAAAATGGAAGGAGGATTACACTGAGTATGGCTTTACCAAAACAATTATTGATGGCGAATAAAGTATCCATTATTCAGAAAGCTTCAATTGGTGATCTGTTTTTCTACGTTAAGCTCATATTTTTTCAAACTTCTTCTCAAACCAAGGGGATGCAAAGTTAAAATGAATAAAAATGCGTGCGTACATACTTAGTGCATCCATGTAATCACATGAACTGACTGTGACCGCAGTACGTAGAAAAGAAGGAAGAGCTCCCAAAGAGCATTGAAGAAAAATGCAGAATACTTTTTTCGCGAGATACAAGTTTAATGAGAAGACACGAGGTATAAACGAGACTTTGGATCACTTTGTAACGGAGTTAAAATTGCTGTAGTGAGAAACGTTTAAGTGCCGGGTCTTAGCTAACATTAAATAAAGCCGTGGACATCGCAACATCACACAAGAGAGCAGCTCACGTGAACTGACTGAACGCAGTACGAGTGATCACTTCCATGCATCAAACCTGTTCAAAAAACACATTACACAATTGACAAGGTGATGGCTTTATATGTCGTTCGTTTATAAAACAGCGGAGAAGCTGTGTAAAGGTTGTTTCACAAAAAACCAGCGGAGCGCCTTATATGAGCAGGCAGTCAGCTAAAGAAGGGAATCAATAAATATCTATAATCGTAATAAACGAACAAAAAATAACATACAAGCCGCGGATTAAATAAAGGAAATGGGTACCTGAAAAATAAAGTAAGTCTCGAATAGCTACACAATAACTATAAGAATTGTAATAAACGAACAATAAAACAGTACAGAACCGCGAAGCAAGGAGAAACGATGGCCTTATATGGTGTTCGTTTATAAAGCAGCGGAGAAGCTGTGTGAAGGTAGCTACACAAAAAAACAGCAGAGCGCCACACTCTGAATGTATTCCTGGCATCATCGTTATACCCTCTGATCTCCCATTTTAATTGAAATGCCTCAAATTTCCAGTAAGGCTCTGCTTCGCAATGACAATTAATAAGTCTCAGGGACACACCCTACAAAAGGTTGCCATTGATTTGAGGCAACATTGCTTTCCTCCTGGACAAAACTATACGTTGCATTCTCAAAAGTAAGCTCAGTGCGCAGCTTGGTCATATTAAAACAGGAGTGCTGAACTGACAACATGGTATACAAAGAGATCCTTAACAGATAGTTATTGGTATATTTTCCCTCAGTTTAAAAAGGTTTTCTTTTCTTCTTAATAAAAATTTAAAAGCAGTTCTTCGTCGCTGCGAAGCGTGGGGATTTTGCTATATACAGTATATATATATATATATATGTAGATATATATGTATGTATGTGTATATATATATTTAGCTATGTATATATATGTGTGTATATATATATGTGGATATGTGTATATATATATATATATGTATGTGTGTGTATGTATGTATTTATATGTGTGTATATATATGTATATTTATCTGTACGTATATATGTATATGTATGTGTGTATGTATGTATGTGTGTATATATGTTTATATGTATATATGTATATGTATATATGTTTATATGTGTGTGCGTCTGTGTGCGCGTGTGTGTGTGTGTGTGTATGTATATATATATGACAGTAACACTCATAACAGTGACAAAATGATTACATTGACAATCATGTTATGTTATTTTTAAAATGTTTCCTTTTCTTTTTCATAACTCCTTTAACACACAACTTCGCCGCTGCGAAGCGCGGGTATTTTGCTAGTATATATATATATAAGATAACTCCTGTGGCCAAAATAAATGCCTTTATTGAATAGACAAACCAGGGGTGAGTAAGTTCCTTTCTACTGCAGCCACAGCCGCGTCATACATAAAAAACATCAATAATAACTCATAAATTTGCAAAATTATTTAGGAAAATCGCAACATTTTACTCACCAAAAATTCGGATTATTATTAGCGTGACAAACATCAGGTTTTCGTTGTCTTGAAATCTCGTCTGTATCTGGCAAATAATATTGTCCAGAATCCTGTCATGGAGTTGGCCATAGTGTGCGCGAGGACGCTCGGAGCGCTTGCGGTGCATTCAGTGGCCTTGTAGAGTTCCTCATATCAGCTTCTATCCAATCAATGGGTCTGAATAAGGTGACGTGGCCGTACGCCTGCTAGAGGGGCCTACTGACACCAACTCAAATTCTGATTGGTTGAAGCAACAGGTTAATCGACATTTATTCTGTGTTAGAGTGCGTGCACAACGGATTGTGAAGGCCTCTCTGCCTGGCAACAAATGATGGCTGAAATGTGATTGGTTAAATGCTTTAATACGAAAATACATGCCAGGAAGCAGCACAACCATCGGAAAAGCTATGAAAGGAAGCGCCCAGACTATGTTAAGTTATTTAATAAGTATTCATGGACAAAATATAATTAACATCAGTTTGTGATTCAGATACTTTTACTTATGAATATGCTAAGCACAGTCCTTGACCCGCGAATATTTACCTTATATGGGCAGGCACTCAATTACGTGGGAGGCGTGATGATACGACACGCAACTCCGTCTCCCATGGCCATCGAGCTGCAGTCTATTACAGTATATGGACGAAAATAGGTTCCAGTTATGACCATTACGCATAGAATTTCGAAATGAAACCTGAAAACATTTGTAAGTAAGCTGTAAGGAATGAGCCTGCCAAATTTCAGCCTTCTACCTACACGGGAAGTTGGAGAATTATTGATGAGTGAGTGAGTGAGTGAGTGAGTGAGTCAGTCAGTCAGTGCTTTGCCTTTTATTAGTATAGATATACTTGAAAATCCAAGGGGAACAACAATGCCCTACTCTGTCACATTTATTTGTATTTTATACTGCATTGTGAGGAGTAAAAAGCAGCTGAGAGAATAGGGAGTACTCAGTGTACCAAAGGACACATCTTCCTTGAGCTTCACCGAACTTTCGTCCTTTCACTTAATTTCTGGTAGTAACTAAATATATATATATATATATATATATATATATATATATATATATATATATATATAATTGCTGTATTGTTTGGCTATACACAGATTTGTAGATTACAGTAGTATATATACAGATAAGGTTAATTTAACATTAAACAAACAGAAACAATAGCACATGTTTTATCTGTTCGGTTTTATAGATATACACTATTTAATGCAAGTAGAATTAGTTATTTTCCAAGAACTTTTTACTATACATTGCTTTAAAGAAAATTATCTGTACTAATCAGATATAAAATGAAAATCAATCATTCCACATCCAAATTAAATAAAGTTTATTTTCTGCATACAGTTTGAGATTTGTAGATGGTACCTTTATTATGTAAAAATAGATATTTATTTTTTATAAAATAATTAGCATGCAAAATGCACACAGTTCTGAAGATTTCATAAAAAAACACTATAGGGAAGACTAAACTAAATATGATTATATTTGGCTCTTTTTTAAAGGTGTACATAGCAAATTCACAGGGTCATAGAAATTTTACTGGGTCTCAGGGTCTCTTCCACCCAAGCATCTACATGAATCTGTCATAATTTTTTTTGGCTTTTGTTTTCTTTCTCTTAATGGTTTCTGGTTTGGTTTAGGTAATTTTGGTAGGAATGTCATTTTAGTTTGTTCTTTGTCTTGTCATTGTCTTTGTGTTCTGTACATTGGGCCAATGGGAGTGTGGCCTGCTGCTGATGTGGGAGGGTCCACAGCCTATGAAGGGTCTGAGATGGCTCAGCACTTTTGCAGAGTCATTAGCTCTGGTTCTTCCTGTTTGTCTCCCCCTTTCTTGGATTTCCTTTTGGTTTGTTGTTGTTGCCAGTGAATACTTTTAATTGCTTGTTTGTTGGTTGCATGCTCTAGTTTTATTGATATTGGATTTCACAGTTTGGATTTTGTTATTTTTGAATTAACTCTTAAGGTGTCCTGGTGTGCCAGATATGCAATTTTTCAAATAATTGATGCCTATATATTCATTATTTTGCTTGAACAAAAAAGATGAAGAGAAATACAGGACACGTGCATGGGCAATTAACATCAAGGCATCTTCTTTTCCTGAATTGTACTAGTAATCAAAACATCTGTGCAAAAGAAATTCAGGAAATGGCTGTGATGCCTGCATACAGATGGACGCCACAGAACTACGAATTACCAAATTAGTTTCATAGCAGAAGTGAGCATGCATCTATCATAAGGACGAACTAAAGAACAGGGGACCAACATGTCCTGTCTTTTGCGTTAAGAATTGGCAGCTCACAAAATGAAAGAAGGGCTTGACCCCAAAAAGTAGACCTCAAGGCCTATGTGGGGCTTAACATGAATGTGTTACTCAACCTAAACTGCAGTTTCAGTCTTGCACCCTACTTAGGCCAGAAAATAGATTAAGACTAGTATTTCAAAAAGGGAGGGGACTTATAACTCAAGGGCCAAGAACAAAACAGAGTTTCTTAATCATAATATAAAAATAAACAATAATGTTATATTAAAATAATATTCAAAAACATGAACCAGAAGAGAATTGATAAAGGAAAAGTACAAAAACTCAAAAAGTGCAAAATCCTAACCAAGTCCAAAAACAAGAACAGAAATCCATAAACCGAAGAATCAAAAACAGAACTTACAAGGTTAACAAATCAAAATTCACAATCCAAGAAAGACTGAGTCAAACAACAAAGGGAGAACAAATGTTGCAGTTGAGTTTCATAAGGAAAATCACCCCTAACTCATCTTATAAAGGACAAGGAGTATAAGAGATGTTAACTAATTGAAAATTCTGTAAGTACTAAATACAAAAATATATATACACAAAATACATAGTAAAGAATAATAAAATTCAAAAGAGGGAAAGAAAAACATCTTTAGAAACATAAATTACAAAAATTGAATGATTCCCCTATCTTTGCAGATTATTATACTAATCAACTGGCTATCAACAGCTTGTTAACAACAGGCATGGTATAATGTAATTGTGAAGTTACTAATACCTAACTCAACAATTTTGTAAGTTATTTGCAAATATGTAGGTGGAAAGAAAAAAAATAGTCCCATGTCAAAAGAGCACAGCATAAGCCTCTAAGAAACAGGACAATTTTATCAAAATTGCCTCTCTTATAACACAGTTGAAACAAACTATACTAAATTGCTGCAATGATGTATACAGAGCTACTTATTCCCAGGCAAAAAGCCTCAAGTGTGAAGGAAAAGGGAAAATGGTTTTTAATCTCAGCAGCTACTGGGAAGGACTTTAAGCTCGTGTTATTGCAGCTTGACCTCTGTGGAGCTAATCCTCTTTTCCATTCTGCGCTGCTCTAAGTTGCTGCGTACAAGAAATGTTGTCAAAGGCAAAGTAATTCCCGGCAAAAACTCTGGGACTGCATTTATGGGAAATTCACCATGAGCACTCTGGAGGTAAATTATCGAAACTCTAAGCAGAGTGAGAAGCTCAATTTAAAGCATAGAGGTGCAATGTAAAATCAGACAGAAAGCCCAGCCAAGAGATGACATCTGAATAAGGCGCAGAGCCATAAAGTGGTAAGCGTGTCATCATGCCTTGGCTCACAACATTTTACATTTTTATATATGCATTAGGCTGAAGAATTAATAATGCCCTTGATAAAGGTGAACAAAAATGGAGTATAAAATACGCATAACAGATAACTGGCATTTTATTCCAGTAATCTTTTATTCAAACACCCTTAATGAAAATATAGATTTTCAAAGAAATAATGATATTTTTACACTTTTTTTAACACCATAATACACCTACTTAATTAAACCAGTTAAACATTTCTGGAGCCCAGAGCCTTTCTTAGCAGCATCAAGTTCAAGGCAGTGCCATGATATTTTATATTGCCTTATGGATAGTTGATTAAGTGATTAAATGTTAAGCACACTAGAAGGAAAATGCTGAGGCAAGGTCAGGGACAGGCCAAAGCTCAATAAACCAGGCATATTCTGGATAATAGCTGTCAGAACCTAAGTTGTGAGTACGAGAATTCTGGTCAGAGACACAGGAAAGGGTCAAATGCCATTAAAGTAAACAAGAACAGAACACAAATAAAACTAGAGGCACAAATCAAAAGTCAAAGACCATAAAACATTAACAAATAAAACCCTAATACTAAGTTCTCATTGGAAGTTCCCTTTAGCTTTCTCTAACACTAAAGAGAGAATTGTGGGTAAGTATCTTTGTGTATATATATATATAATGTCACAAAAACAAGACATAAACAGATAAAGGTTTGGGGCAGCCACCCATATAATATGGTATCCTGGCTGCAAAAGTCGTTTTTATCAGATAACCAGCACTGAAGTACATACAACTGAGTCCAGAACAAGACTGAGGGAAAAGGGGAAAAGGGCAGGCTTTTAAAGGGGAATACAGGAAGTGAGGTCATAAGGATCGGGCCCGTGTTCTTCAATCATTGGATCGAGCCCGGACATGACATCACAGGGGCCGGAGCTGGTAAGGTCTATTTCCATTGGCTCAGTCCCGTAAGTGATGTCAAGAGAGCCAGGTGGAATCTCCCGGGAATGGTCTACAGGAAAGGGAGAAAAAGAGTCAGTGCACTCTGCCACATCCCGGCATGCCTCAGAACTGCCTTCACTCAAGCCCTTTAGCTGCTGTCCATGCGCACATGTGTGACAAGGCCGGGACGCCTTGGAGGACCGGAAGTGGGCGTGTGCCCATCTGGGATCACGTGGGGCCGCCTTCCTGGTTGCTTTGGGGGCCACGGGTTCAGGGCATGGAAGCCCCACCCTGCAGGGGCCCGTGGTCACCGCCAGTAGGCGCCCCAATGCCTTGGGGACTCTGGACCTCAGCACTTCCGCCACACCAGGAAGTGCTGGGGGGAAGAGAAGCAGGGACACCCGGAGAGCTTCAGGGAGAACAACCGGCACTTCCGCCACACTGGAGCGTGTCAGCGGGAGATTGCCAGGGAGCACCTGGAGCTCATCCGGGTGTGGATAAAAGGGACCGCCTCCCTTCATTCAGGGTGAGAGTCGGGAGCGGAGTGGACTGAGCTGAGGAGGCAAGGAGGCAGCCTGAAGGTAGTAAGGCATTGTGGCCAGGACTTTGGGGACTTTTGGGGTTTTGTGGTGCACTTTTAAATATAATAGTGTAAATTAACGTGTTTGTGGGTGACATGAACGTGTCTGCCTGTCTGTGTCCGGGTCAACTTCCACAATATATGCAGCTGGAGATCCACAAAGGAAGAAAGTGAATTACGTATCATAAAGTAGTTTTTATTCCTGAGCTTTCCTGAGTATAATCACTATACCTCGATACACACAAAAAGGTTTGGGGCAGCCACCCATATATTATCCCTGGCTGCAAAAGAGCATGAAAATTCACTCTGTAGTGTATTGTTTAGATTCCAAGACTGAACTGAACTGAGAAAGAAGTGGTCTGTTTTTTAAGGCGGGGAACCGGAAGTGATGTCATTGAGGGCCGGAGCCGGAAGTGATGTTCTTGGGGCCGGAATCAGAAGTGACGTCAGTCTTGGGGCCGAAAACTGGAAGCAGTGTCTTTGAGGTTGAATCAGGCAGAATTTCCCATAACTGGTCTGCAGAGACAACAGAGAAAGGTTTAGGGCAACCAGCCACCCCCTGAACTGGCATGGAATTACCTTCACTTGGTCCATTCAGCTTCCACCTATGCGCAGCTAAGGTTCAGACCCATCGGGTCAAGCCTCCCTGGCTGAGTGGTTGTGACTCCGGGAAAGGACATTGACATTGGCTTGCAGGACACCTCGACGATAAACAACCAAAAACTTGTATGGCTGTAAGTCCAAGAACCACCTCGTGACTCGCAGGTTTGAGTCCCTGTGTAAGACCATCCACTGAATACCTGAGTTAAGTAATCACCCATTTAATTGCCAAAGCCTCCTGCTCCACGGCCATATACTTGGAAAACGTTGATTTATCTAATAAGAGAAAGGTTTAGTGCACCCCACCACTCCCTGGCCTGAAATGGAATTACCATCTCTTGGTCCATTCAGCTTCCACCTATGCGCACATGTGTGTGTCTCTGTCTCTCTCTCTATATATATATATATATATATATATATATATATATATATATATATATATATATGAGGTGAGACATGAAAATAACCTGATTGGTAAAAAAATATATATTTATTGATGAATTACAGCATTCTAAACATTGTCACCTTCTATATACTCCCCCTCCCGATCTCTACACCACTCCATACGTATCTTTCATTGATTGAAACAATGCTGGATGTCTTCTTGCTTGAGGCTCTTCAACAGGCTTGCCATTTTTGTCTTCACTTCATCCATTGAAGAAAAATGTGTTCCCTTCAGGTCACTTTTGATTTTTGGGAACAAATAAAAATCACAGGGAGCTAAATCGGGCAAATATGGAGGATAATTAAGGACAAGAATGTTTTGTTAGTCAAAAACTGCTTTATGGAAAAAGAGAAAATTCACAAGAAATTTGATGTTGATGCGCTGTTTGATTTTTTCACATGACATTATCGCTGCAACTCGTGTAGTGATTGTTGTGCAAATACTGACTGGGCTATTCACAAGATATAACTAACCGGTCTGCGTTTTGAGAGGGCGTGTAGGAGGGGATATAGTTCTATGATTCATGTCCTGCTGACCTCCAGACAGTTTTCATCAAAAGCCCCAAGCCCAGTCTGGTTATTTTTGTGTCTCATCTCGTATATATCTCACCTCTGTAAAGTTTAAATTTTCCCTTGGGAAAATTAAATTAATAGGATCTATCAATCTATCTGTCTATCTAGTACTCAACTTCCATATTCCATAATAATAATAAATTGTGCACTGCCATCATGCATAGGTGGGAAATGATGAAATAATGTGTTGTTTGACTTCTACCCATTCAAAGATCAGTACAACAAGAAACAATATTGTGTTGCCATAATCACAATTGAAAAAAAAAAATAAAAAACAAAGAAATTACATCCAAAATCATCACAATCACTACAGACAAGAACAGCATTGGAAATGACACTCATCCATCACAGGGCCCAATCATATACTCTAAACACCTAGTTGAGGCCAATTTACAGTAACTAGTTAATATAAACTGTGTTATTGGGTATTTGTTTAGCAAAATTGTTGCCAAATTTCAAAGCCCCAATTATTGTTATTAAATCTCCTTTGTGTTATATTTTAAACAAGACTCATTTCTCAGTTCATTGACAGAATAGTATGCAAGTCTTTGTAGAAAGAGCACTTTGGAGTATATATCCTTCAATGCATTAAAAATTCACCAATTATATCAATTCTATTCAAAACAGGCAAAATCAGACTAATCAGATACTCTTTATTTACGAAGCAAAGCTGATGAACTAGGAACTGCGTAAGTGTAATATCAAGATGCTTTGTACTGAGACACCATGCTGCAGCCATGTCCTTAATCCATAAGTATGACTATGCGTTGTAGTGGATGGCCGGTTTCATATTCCGGCCCTCACCCCCAGGCCACCAGGAGGAGCTCTCCCGAGAGCATGGACGGGCCCCGAATTCCAGCAGGGCCTCATGGACTATGTAGTTTTTATGCACAGCCCTGCTGGATACCTTTGGGACCACTGGGAGTCGCTGTCGGGAGGCCAGTGGACTCATTTGCACACTATGACCGGAAGTTCGTCACAGGAATAGCGACGGGCTTCCAGGGTGAAGAAAAGCATTATTTACCCTGACTCGGAAGGAATAAGGACTTGTGGACTGTTGAATTGGGAACACTTCCGGGTCAGGGAATATAAAAGGACTGAGGGAGCTCTCAGACGACGAGCTGAGCTGGGTGGTAGGAGGGCAACGCGTCTGGGAGTGGAAGATTGTGATTTATTGGATTGATTATTGTTTATTGAGAATATTGGAGTGGTGGTGCTTTGTGCACTTAATTATTATAATAAATAATAATTATTGGACTTTTACCTGGTGTTTGGCGTGGTACCTGAGGGTTCAAGGGAGCACTAGTGCCCCCTACTGCGACAGCGTTTGGGATGTATTTGGTTTTGAGAACAACAAACAGATATGCATATCAATACCAAAAAAGCATAAAGATGCCAAAAAGGATAAGTGTGCAAAAGTATGCAAGAACTTGATGCAGGGAAAATTTATGGAAGCACAGGGCTGTTTGCATATAATTCAGCAGCATAAGTAAAATACAATCCAAATGGCTGTATATGGCTTTATAACTCAATTGAGTTATTGTATGTGCTGGCAAAGTCAAAGTGATTGTAGAAAGCATTGTAACACTGCAAAACACTCTCAGCAAGTGCAGAAAGTAATGTTCAAACTTAGTACATGAGTAATAAAGTCCCTTATTCTATGAGGGCTTTGAAGGCAGCACTGTAAAACTGTGATAACCCAGTCCCTGTTCCATCCAGTATTCTTTCTGGTCGTTCTAGAGGAGAACCTGCCATTAAGTAAGTCTTCTAAATTAATTTTCATTTTCAAGGTAAGTATTACTGAGTGAAAATTTATCCTGGCATAAGTAGATCCGAGGTAGAAGCAGTTTGTAGAAGGAACCATATTCCATCAGACAGTACATTTAAATAAATCATAGGGTAGACTTATCAATCAACTCAATGGCATGTTAAACTTTCCTTATCATGAGATTACATGTCTTGAAGACAGTGTTTGCACTACACTCCTGATTGACTCAGTTGTAACTTGTCATTAAAAGATATTGGCCATTGGCATGGCTGGTCAAGCAAAGCACTTGGCTGTTACTTAGCAACATTGCTTTTATAAACAGGATAACAAAACAATGGATGTTCCATAATCTTAAGTCTGACAGCGGTGGAGAGTCGAAGTGGGCTGCCAAAATATCAGCCTCTTTCTTGTAAGCTTTCCATCCATCTGTTTTCTGAACTAGCATATTACAAGAACCTTCTATCAGGATCCTTGGGTAATTGGCAATAACCATCTCTGGATGCAAAAGACTGAGGAGAAGATGCTGACTCCACACAGAAAGTCACTAAGTAGGCAACTGAACCTAAGACCCAGGGGCTGAGAGGCAGCCATCATTGTTGCCAAACTTTAAATACAATACATGATATCAAACATTTTGACTCAATGGCAGTTTTATTCTATTGTCCACCCAATGAGCACCCATTTTATTAAATCACTTATTTCCCCAGTACAAGTTTGTGATGAAGTAGATTACACATTCCCATAATAATGTTTCACGTTTTGGCCATTGTGATGTGATGCATCAAGTACTGACCAGAGTTCTCCTCTTCTTCTTCTTTTGGCCGCTCCCGTTAGGAGTTGCCACAGCAGATCATCTTTTTCCATATCTTCCTGTCCTCTGCATCTTGCTCCATTACACCCACCACCTGCATGTCCTCTCTCAGCACATCCATAAACCTTCTCTTCTTTTTCTTTTGCCTGGCAGCTCTATCCTTAGACATCCTTTTCCCAAAATACCCAGTATCTCTTCTTTGCATATGTCCAAACCAACGCAATCTTGCTTCTCTGACTTTGACTCCAAACCGTCCAACCTGAGCTGACACTTTAATGTACTTGTTCCTAATCCTATCCATCCTCGTCACACCCAATGCATATCTTAGCATCTTTAACTCTGCCACCTCCGGCTAATGTTTTTTTGGTTGGTGCCACCATCTGCAACCCAAATAACATAGCTGGACTCACTACCATCCAGTAGACCTTCCCTTTCACTCTTACTGAAACGTGTCTGTCACAAATTACTCCTGACATTCTTCTCCACCCATTTCACCCACCCTGCACTCCTTTTTTCACTTCTCTTCCACAGTCTCTGTTACTTTATATTGTTGATCCCAGGTATTTAAACTCATCCATCTTCACCAACTCTACTCCCTGCATCCTCACCATTCCACTGACCTCCCTCTCATTTACACATATGAATTTTGTCTTGCTCCTACTGACTTTCATTCCTCTCGTCTCTAGAGCATATCTCCACCTCTCCAGGGTCTCCTCAACCTGCTCCCTACTCTCGCTACAGATTAAAATGTCATCAGCAAACATCATAGTCCACAGAGACTCCTGTCTAATCCCATCTGTCAACCTGTCCATCACCATTGCAAATCAGAAAGGACTCAGCACTGATCCCTGATGTAATCCCACCTCCACTTTGAATGCATCTGTCACTCCTACTGCAAACCTCACCACTGTCACACTTCCCTCGTACATATCCTGTACAACTCTTACGTACTTCTCTGCCACTCCCAACTTCTCATACAACACCACAGCTCCTCTTGAGGCACCCTGTCATATGCTTTCTTCAAGTCCACAAAGACGCAATGCAACTCTTTCTGGCCTTCTCTAAACTTCTCCATCAACATCCTTTGAGGTGCTCCTTCTTGGCATGAAACCATACTGAAGTTCACTAATCATCACCTCATTTATTAACCTAGCTTCCACTACTCTTTCCCATAACTTCATGCTGAGGCTCATCAATTTTATCCCCCTGTAGTTAATACAGCTCTGCACATCCCCCTTATTTTTAAAAATCAGTCCCAGTACACTTTCCAAGATTCCATTAAACAATCTGGTTAAAAACTTCTGTGCCATCTCTCCTAAACACCTCCATGCTTCTACAGGTATTCATTAAGTGCCTTGAGCATGGGAAAGGTGCTATTTAAATAAAAGGTATTATTATTATTATATTATCTGGACTAACAGCCTTTCTATTCTTCATCCTCTTCGTAACTGTCTATACCTCCTTCTTGCTAATCCATTACGCTCCCTGATTCATTATCGCCACATCATCCAACTTTCTCACTCTCCCATATTCTGTTCATTCATCAGCCTCTCAAAGTACTCTTTCCATCTGCTCAGTGCACTCACCTCACTTGTGAGTACGTTTCCATCTTTATCACCCTAACCTGCTGCATTTTCCATGTAGCGTAATTCAGGGATGGTAACTGAAGACTGGATAATTGAGCTATTATTGTTTGATGGCAACTGTAATAAAGCACTCACACTCTTTATAGCAATACTTTTATTAAAATATTTTTTCTCATTGTCTACCCACCAACTTGACATAAAAGTTACAACATCCCAATGTTTTAAACTGTGATTCAGATTTACATCAATATTCAACTAGCCAACACAAACTTTTATCAACACAAGAGCCACCTCTACTTTGACAAATGAGTATTTGAGATCATGGCAGCTGGTGGGTGGCTAGCTTTCAGTTACATGACAGTTTACTTCAGTGTTTTGTTTGTTTATGATTTCTGTGTTATTACCCCTATGAAATGCCCGGAAGTGTCAAGGGCTAACAGTTTGAATATTGAAGGAACCTTGATATCTTGAGAAGAAGTGGACAAATAGGACCTTATCCTTCCAACAAGTAGTCAACTGATCATTCAGCAGGTCACATGCTTTATTTAACAACTAACCATGCTACCTGTTGAAGACAGGTAATAGAGAATTTAAGAAGGCTATGTGTACCTTCAGCATCTTTCCTTGGTATCTTTCTGGTCTGAGCCTCTATTTTCCTGTCCCTAGTACATTCATATAAAGCCTCCTTCATTTTGGGGTGCCTTTCTTGCTTCCTGTTCACTTTTATATTTCCTGTCTTTGAAGGTGACTGTCAGCATGCCTCTTAACACTTCCTCCTTGTGTGTCTGAAAGTCACACTTCCTATTTCAAATGCATCACCAAAGCATACTGGCAAATCAGATTGCTCTTAGAGATTGGACACACTCAAACTTTAGTGTTTTAGTATATAATAGATTCTAAAGAAACAAGATTAGTCATCCAGCTCAACTTTTTAAAAAAGCCTTCAATATAAGTTATTTTAATGAATAAGAAGATGAAGAATAAAGGAGGGCTACACAATTTGGAAGGAATACATGCTGTTGCTTACCTTTCCAAACAACATATTCAGGCAGGCACAAACTATGAGCCATCTAGCTTATTAAAATATAAATCAACCTTAAAACCCCAGGAAATCTATCACTGATCATACCTTCTGAAGGAATTAATAGAATCTTTCCAAAGACCAGCCAAATTCATTGTTATATTAACACTCTGAGAGGCTTCTGCACTCATAGCCATCCATCTCATATATGCATTAATTAAATATTTCGCTCGATCAGCTATCATTTTCTAATTTGTAACCTATGAAATCCCAGAGGTCAAGTAAAACCAAATTATCTCTTTTCAGCATAAAAATAAAGCATGAATTTCTTGTATCATCTGAATAACCTAATGATGGCAGTCTTTGGATGTGTGGCAGAATGGCAGAAAGGGGTGACAGGTTAATGGATCTGTTATATTGTAGACGTCAGAATTGGCCTCTTTCATTTATTCTGATTACACAGGAAATTATTAAGTAATTTTAGGAGGTTCACAAGATGAAGGGTTGTTTGTCTGTTAGACATCCCACCTGCTTTATATGAATACACTCACCACTTACCCTTTTGCTTGCCTCTAATTAGCATACACTAGACTGTGTTATAGTTACATCTATATGCAGCTCCCTACCCACACACCTCAAAAACTGACTCTGACTCTTTGTCACCCTAAAATTGAATTAAGTGGGTTCAGTAAATGAATGAATGAAATATATGTGAACACAATAAAATGCTGAAAGAAATCTGTCTCGTCTACTTTGGATTGAGTTGAGGGGAATTTTCTCTACATTTCATATTTTTTTTCTCACTCTTTCCTTTTTTGAACCCAGCAGTTTTTACAGTAGCCATGGAATTTTCCTTTCTCTCTGAAGCTCATATGTCCATGACTGAGACAGTTATTCACTTCCCATGCATTAGGGTAATTTCAAGATCTAAACCACATTGGAATTTGGGGTCTGGGGATACCTGATGGTCAAACTGAGTTAAATTTATTCTACACAGTTTCCTGTCACACACAATACTCAAAAGCAGAAGCAGACATCACCAGACAAAAGCCAGACCTGCCTACAGCACAGACCTGCAACAAAGAAGCAGGCTTCATGACCTTAGTCACCCTAACCCCAAACTTAAAAGGTAGGTTTACAGCCTGCATAATCCTAAAAAATTGTTCAAAGGTTTTAAAAGTTCAAAAATGTTCATAAATGGAGGAGGAGAAGGAAACCATGAAATCTCTGGTTCCAGGATAACAAAATCTAAATTCTTTATATATAAAGATATTTATTAAAAATTTTTAAATACAAATGGGAGGAAAGGCAAGAAAAAAGAGACAGGTTTTGTCTAACACACACAAACAAATCGAAGAAACACAAACCAGCAACAGCAACTTTCAAGCAAAAACGGAGTTCAAAAGCCAGGAAATGCAAATAATTACAAAATCAGCATAGGCCAGAATCAAAATCTGAATTCTGCTCAACATGAATTTTATCTGTTTATAAAAGGCAATAAAATGTATGGTTTTGATTAGCTGCTATTGGTAAGAGTACAAGCTACATTTAGGCTATGAAAGTCTAGAACAGGCTTAGTAAAAACACCAATATTACATCGCTATTTAATCAACATTCACAAAAACGTTGAGGATTCATAGAATTTTGAAAGTAAATACCAAACTGCATTATTTCATTTTTTCAAAGATCATTAAATTAATCTTACACAAAAACTAGGTTTTATTGCAGTTTTTTGTACTCTAATGACCCCATTTGCTTTTTTTCAATTTTGTTTTTGTTCATTGACATAAATCTAGTCTGTCTTGGGCTTGAACAAGTGCACTGGAGTCAGGTTGAATGTCTTAGGTGGATATGCGAAGGACAGCTGACTGGTCATTGTCAGTGAGAGAGGACCTGTATCTTGAGTTGTTAAACTTGTTTGTTCACATATGTAGGTAGATCTAAAGAGAACCAACATCTTTTGAGCCTGACTCCTGATGTGTGGAAAGTTATAAAAATCCTTGCCTTTCTTCTCACAAATCTCTGCTCTCAGATCCTATACTATTTTAAGCAGTTTGCCCAGGCTGAGCCATCTAGATAGCTGTTGGCAGCCTATGCTACCATGTTCAGTTTCAGTTTCCTCCAAAAGCAACAAACTGTTTTAGCTACAACATCAATAACATGGTTCATTTTTGGCACTGACTTACATAACAATTTCTGATGTATAATACAATGCCAAAATGCCAATTTCCTTTCCAAGTTCATTTCAGTCACTGTGTCTTGCATCCACTCCAAAGTTCTGATATGTTTCCCTGTCAGATTTGGACAACCGTCTATTGTAACACTTGTCCCACTTCAGTCCCAGCTTATCCAAACGTGTATTTGCCTCCATGAACAAATCCCTCCCCATTGTCATTTTCATTGACCACATCCCCGCCAGCTCATCCGTAATCCCAAAGTCTTTCATTATTCATTTTCGTTATACAAAAACAAGTAATGGGCTGTGTCACAGACATTGCAGCTCTTGTCCACAGCCAAAGAGAAAAAGTCAAAACTGACCACTTTGTTTTGTAGCTGAAGGTCCAGACTTCCTGCAATGTCCTTGATCCTTCTTGTTACAGTTCGCTTGAGGACTCATGCATAAACAGTGCGTACACACATTCTCACAACCATCTCAGACCATAGTGTATGCAAGTTTTCGGCTTGGTTTTGCAAACTGGCAGCATCCAACATCAAAGCAGTGCTACTTTTCCTGGGTGGCTTCACTTTATTTTTGAGATTCACATCCCTGACTAGGGTTTATCAAATCACTGACATTAACCGCATATCGTTTTTTAATTTAAGGTATCTGATTGTAATCAACCTGTAACCATATAATGGGGCACGGAATGGTCAAACTATTCCAAATACTATAGGTGGTTTAGCATTGTTAATCTCAGTGCACCATTGAGTATTTTATTCCACTGTATCTGAGTGTGGAATCACAGCTCTACAGCAGCTGATTGGAAAGAGGCTTATACTAAGAGCATACAGCATCTAGCACACGCTGCCTCAGCCATGCGCACAGCCTTCTAGAACTTCTCCCATTCAGCAAATGCTTCAGGGCCTTTCCTGCAGGAACCTCATAGTTCAGAAACAGTTTCATCCCAAGAACTATAAATGCACTCAATCAGTCTATCAAGTGCTCCTGGTAGAAGTTTCTACTTGTAATTACAATTACCTCACAGTAAACTTGCATTACAGTTGTAATATGGCAGATCCTGATCCATCTATGCTTTCATATTCTATCTTTTTCATTTTTTATTGTATTATTATTATTATTATTATTATTGTTGTTTTTGTTGTTGTTATTTTACCATTTTAAAGGCAAATAAGTTTATGAAGGATTTGCATATTGAATCTCATTGTACCATACAATAACAATGAAGGAATTCAATTAAATTCAACAGAAGAGCGCACATATTTACAGATGATGACAACTGGCTTCTAAGTCCATTTACGTTTCCAGGCGCTATCTTCTTGGAGCTCTTGATATAATTTTTCTGACAAAATGTAGTAAAGTATATATATTACACTATACAGATAAATTTTTAACTTAATTTAAATAATGTATACCATTATTAAACATATGGATACGGTGTACAGCATTCAGGGATTCTTCCTGCCTTGCGCTGCATGCTTGCTGGGATTGGTGCAACCCTGGATAGATAGATGGATAGAATAATTAAACATGTACTATGAAGATATTTCAATGTTCCTTAAAATTTTTGACGATTCAGCGTCCTAAGCTTACAGATGGCTTAACATTTATTACAGAGCTATTGTGTGGCGATTGGTTACTTGGAGAAAGAAACGAAAGGACAGGAATTTGGGGGTTAGTACGTTTGAAAGAGACAGTACTGCTGCAATAATCACTTCATCAAGGGTCATGCACGGCGCAGAAAGCAACTTGCATGAGGCAGAAGCAATCTCTGGACAGGGCGCCAGCTCATCACTATCACTGCGCCACCATGTTCCCATGTTTAATAACATGCTTTAATTCTTATCAGCATGAAAATATCAGTTATATATCTCAGTATTTAATTTATTCAGAGAGCTGTAATATCATGAATGTAATGGATTATGTGTCCTATCAGAGGAAGTTTATGATGTTCTACTTTAATGACAAAATAAACTACGTGATTAAAGTGGAAATTTTCAGATAAAAGTTGACATTTTAAGCGTTTTTTGCCACTGTGTGCCTATTTTTCGTCTTTTTCGTGTACCCTAATAAGCTTCCATATGACTCTCAGATGGTGGGCTATGACTCGCATTTTCTTCTTTTTTATTTCGGGTACTGTGCGACTTTGTGAACTTGAACTTTCGAGTTTCTCCAACACTCTATGTCACTCAATCAACTTCCTTTTGTTGCTTATACCACTTTTTAAACCAACAAATAGTAAGTTTTTCCTGGCCTCCACTTGGTATTCGCTGAAATTCAATTTTTCCCCATGCTTTTGCCATTGTCTTTTCACATAGCTTAAGGGCTATTTATATTGATTGGCATGTTCAAAGAGGCGTAATTCTGGGAGGAGTTGGGGAGTGGCAGCAGGTGCGTGCGTTACTTTTCACACTGACCGGGATTAATGGAACGGAAGAACGTGGAAGTTGGCGTACACACAGATTTATGCATCTGGAAAAAATTTTGTGCATATTCACGTTTCCACTTTTGTCCGTATGCCATGTTTTAGTGTGAATTCTATGCACGGCGTTATCCATGAGGCCCCAGGTCTTGAAACCCTCTCCACCAGGGGGATGGTTAGAAATAAACAGAACTTTAGCTGAAAGTGAGGAATTCTTTAGGAGTATTAAGTTAATTGATTATTGCAAGGACAAACAAACCATAAAAGAAATCCCCTTTACCCTAAGAACAGGATGGACACCCCCGACAAGAAAATTAACAAGGAAGTACTACGGTTTATAAATGAGTGTAAACACAAGATCAAACAGATACCAAGACAGTTGTTTATCAATAAGGACAATATAATGGAGAGCAAAAGAACAGCCCTAAAGGAACTCTTCCAGCAAAGGGATGTCATCATTAAACCGGCTGACAAAGGCAGTGCCATTGTCATTATTGATACAGAGGATTATGCTGAGGAGGTATATAGACAGTTAAATGATACAGAATACTACAAAAAATTAGAAGAGCCTATGTACTTGGAAACCCAGATAATTACTCACAAAATAATTAACCAGATGCAAAACAAGGGAGTCATTTTACCAAAGCAGGCAACATATTTGAAACATCCTGCTATCCCCAGACCCAGGCGTTTCTATACCTTACCTTGAAATGGACAAAACCACAATTGATACCACAGGGCAGACCTAGTGTTAAAAAATTCACCCCCACTTATGCAAATCTGCACTTGGCAAAGTGGGAGCTTGAAATAGATGGGAGTCTAAGATATAGGCCCACAGCCTACTACAGGTTTTTAGATGACATCTTCGGAATCTGGAAGCATGGCCTAGACGGGTTTAAAGAATACCTCCACAAGCTAAACAATCATTGGTCCAATATTAAACTCAAAGCTAAAATAAGTAACCGTTCAGTAAATTTTCTTGACATTGAAGTGTATAAATCAGATGAGGATTTGCAGACTAGAGTGTACTTCAAGGAAACAAATACTCATGCCCACCTTCACAAGGAAAGCTTCCACCCTTTCCGCACCCACCAAAGCATGATAAAGTCACAACTTTTAAGATATAAAAGAATTAGTTCCACACCACAGGACTTCATGAAATCTACCAGAATATTATTTCAGGCACTAAAAAGAAGAGGTTATACAAGAACCCTACTTAGGAACAGTCTTAAAGACTTCCAAAAAGTATCAAATAATAAAGGAAAGCAAAACATAATTCCTATGGTCTCTACATATAGTAAACAGAACACCAGATTTACTTCTAGACAAGCATCATTACTGGGACAAAGGGTGTCTTTTGTTTTGCTACAGGCTTCACAAATGGAATGAAGATAACTGAGAGGTAGAGATTAGAAAAGGCATTTTTTGTAAAACAACAGTCACATATGACAGTCAAGGTTGGAATGTAAGAAGCTATAGCAATGGACAACACACAAAAGGTTAACATTGAAGTCAAAATAAGTAGTCGATGGGTCCACACCTATATATAAATATGAAGACCCTTCTGAAGTCCAATGTTCTTTCTCGACCCCTCAGATCTGCTGTTGAATGGCATCTAGTGATACCACCTGTGCATAGTACCATATCTCAGTCCAGACTCTTTTCCTGTGTAGCTCCTGGCTAGTGGACTAGAGCTGGCCACCTCCATTTGAAATTCTGAATTTCTCTCTGTGTTTACAAAGCATTTGTAGACACTATTTTGGTGAATTTCTGTATAAATGGTGATATTTTTATTATTGTTCTGATTGTAATGTTTTGTTCTGAACTTTTCATTTGTGGTGATCAATTTTGTAACCTTTACCTGTGACACTTGTTCCCAATAGTCCCTTAAATCGATGCTGAACTCTTGTGTAAGTCGCTTTGGGTGAAAGCATCTGTTGGGCAAATAAATGTAAATGCTTACTTTTTCCTTTTTCCATGCCTGTGTTCTCCATTATGTAATTCTTGAACTATGATTAAATCTCTAGATATTAAATGAACTTTCTTTTGTTTTTGTGTGTCAGAAGTTTCTTTCATTTTTCCCTCTCTCCACATTTGGAATTTTTGACTTTAAAGCTTTTGTGCAAATAACAGGCCAATGCATACCATACACTTGCGTCTTGAGTTTGGGGCAAGGCTGCTTTGAAATGGTGAGGCCTACACTTTTGACTCAGACGTTAATGGAAGTGCAAGTGTGACTGTCGTTTTTGACCTTTTTCTCTTTTGTTAGGTTTTTGAGCAGGCAGGAAATCACAACATTGTAAAAGATGACTGGTGCTAGATGCTGTAAATCTGCCTGGTCAGATTTAAATGAAGAACATAGAATAGAATATAGTTTACTTTCTTTGCTTTTAATGTTATTCTTTAAATAAAATAAGCGTTTCTCCTCTCGCCTCAGATGTCAAGCTGGGCATATGCTGCACAATCCACAGTGAGTGAGACTCAGATTTCCTAACCAGAAATGTCTTTTTAAAATTGCTCACACAATGACTTCTTGAATAAGAAGAATCCCAGAGAGCTTGAAATCTCACTGACAGTAAATGGAAAAATAATTGGAGACAATTTTAGCAGAAAAAAACATTCATATTTTAATCTGCTGGAAGCTGACAAAGATGACAGATTAACTTTGAGTGACACAAATGAACATGGCGCCATGCAGTGTACTCAATGATCCAGACTCTGCGATAACACGGCATCATCACCGCCCACCTGGTTCCATTGTTTTGCAACATACAGAAGCCAACCTATGTGCTCCAGAAAGTCACTGCATGCTGCATGCAGCCTACATCACAACACACAAACTGCAGCCGTGACAGAACCCTTTATTTTTCATCAGAGTAGGCATCCCGGCATCACTGCACTGCTATCACTTGTCAAGTCATATTAGGGCAACCAAGTGGAAAGCAAGATGCTTTGATTGCACTTGAGTATCCTGACCGTGTTTGTGATGAGACTCAGGGATTCATTATGTCTTTGCCTGATGGCATACAGGAACACTGATAAAGTCAAAATTTTCTTTAGTTGTCTTTATTTTTTTAAAATGGATAAAATGTTTCAGTCATGTAAAGAGATGCATATTTCAACAAGGAAGTTAGTCGCACTGACCAATACAAATAAATCAGATGAAGATTTTGGAGGTAATGAGGCAGGAAATCTCTAGTGGTGAGGCAGAGCTGAGTAGTGGAGTCTAGGAAAAGAAGTTTGGAGTTTATAGTGAAGGTTTAGTCTAAGGGCCAACAGTCTTTGAAATGATAATATCCAGTAGCACACTTTTCATAATAATAAAAGCTTTTATGTTGCATCGAGTCCAGAACAGTGGCACAACATATACAGTAGTATATGGCTGCTAGACTGACCAGCAGATGGGGATATTTCAAGGAGATGGCACCAAAACTTACAATTTAGCCTGAGAACTATGAGGTGGGCATGCTCTGTAAATAATCAGTCCATAAGCTGATCCATATACAGAATGAAAATGATATACCCATAAAATAAATAAAAACACACAATTTGACAGTATGGAATCTGATGGAGACCTTTAAAATGCTCATGTACCCATGATTGCAAATTGAGAACTGAACCTTGCATCAGTATAAGCATTATTTAACCATATAGCATGGATTCAGAAAGTGTTCTGACCCTTTCACTTTCTGCACACTTTACTGTGTTGTAGATTTAATCTTAAATGGATACAGTTGCCATTTTTGCCCATCAATCTACAGTTAATAACACATAATTAAAAACATGTTTTATGAAAGGTTTGCAAATGTATTAAAAATGAAAACTGAAATTCATTCATAGAAGGATTCAGACCCTTAATTCAGTACTTTGTAGATGCACCTTTATCAGCAGTTATGGTTTTGAGTCTTCTTGGGTAAGTCTGTACAACCTGTGCACACCTTGGTCTGGGCAGTTTACACTCTTCTTCTTGGAAGATCTTCTCAAGTTCCATTAGATCGGATGGGATAAACAGCCATCTTTAGGTCTCTCCACACTTGTTCTATGGCATTTAAATCTGGACTGTGGCTAGGGCACTCAAGGGCAGCTAGAGTTTTTTTCTGAAGCCACTGTCTTGGTCATGCTGAAAGGTGAACTCTGTGATCGGAGGCTATGTGCACTCCAGAGGATTTTTTTTTCAAGGACTGCATTTGGCTGCATTTGTATTTCAGTTCAGACCTGTATCCATGTCCCTAACCCTGCCGCGTGAGAAGCACCCTCACAACATAATGCTGTCACCACCATGCTTCACTGTAGGGATTGTATTAGGCAGGTGATGAGCAGTGCCTGGTCTTCACCACACATAGTGCCTGGAGGTCTGCCAGAACAGTTAAATTTTTCTCTCATGAGACCAGAGAATCATTTTCATCATGAGTTCTTGACACTGTCACACACCTTCCATCTGGCCACTCTACCATAAAGGGCTTATTGATCGAGTGATGCTGAGATGGTCATCCTTCCAACAGGTTCTCACATCTTAGCAGAGGACTTCTTTATCTCTGGTACAGAGATCAATTGGCCATTGGCCAATACCCTTTTTGCCAGTTGCTCATTCTGGTCAGACAGCTAACTCTAGGAAGAGTCTTGGTGGTTCCACACTTCTTCCATTACACAATTATGGATGCCACTGTGCACCTGGGAACAACCAAACTATCGAAAACGGCTTTTTCACCCTTGACCTGATCCTTTGCCCCACCTCAATTTCATCACAGAGGTCTAAGAAGAGTTCCTCGGACTTCATAGCTTGGTTTTTTTCCTGACATGCAGTTTGAATTGTGGGACCTTCTATACACAGGTGTGTGGCTTTCTAAACGATGTCCAGTCAATTCCTTTTACCACAGGTGGACTCAAATTCAATTTTAGACATGTCTCCATGAGAATTAAAGCAAACAGGATGCACTTGACCATAATCTGGAGTGGCACAGCAAATACCTTGAATACTTAATTGAACGAGAAATTTCAGTTTTTGATGTTTAATATGTTTGCAGACGTTTATGCAAACATGTTTTTACTTTGCCATTATGGATTTATTAAGTGTTAATTCATGAGCAATATGGCAGTTGTATCCATTTAAAATTAAATCTACAACACAATAAAGTGGATAAAGAATCCACTGTATAGCAGTAGTAAAGTGGCCCATTAGTTATGAAAATGGCTTTACAGTTGCAGAGTCCGGAGTGTGGAATTGCAATTTTCTCCTGATGTTCAGATTAGGCGACTGTCAATTCTAAATTGCCCTGGTGTGAGTAGATGTGGCTGTGCGTGAATGTGCTCTGCAATGTACTGCTGTCAAGTCTAGGATTGTTCCTGTTTATCCTTGATGCTGTTGGCATAGGCACCTGAAGAGAAGAGGAATAAAAATACACAGATATGCTGTAAATCAACTGGAATAGCCCAGTGGTGCACTAATTAGGATTGCTGTCTTCTGGCTCCGGTAGCCTGAGTTCAGTCTTCAGCATTCTGCCCATGGAGAGTTTCTTTTCAAAAAACTGTTTCATCCCACAATGTAAGGGCGTTTTTGCATGTCCATCTGTAACTTACAATTGTGACCAATGGAACACAAGTTCAAATGTTAAATGCTAATGAGGAAGCTCTCTGTAGTCTTTCTCCTGTGGTCTTCAACATACATGCTAGTAACTTCACCCACATTCAAGCAAAACTGAACTGCTTCTTGTAGGCTCTCCAGATCAAGACAAAGAGCCTGAAACCTTCTCCATGGACCTCATCTCCTGCACTCTTCGATCTTCACCTTCTGTTGCCAGTATTGTAATTATTCTGAACAACTCTCTGAGTTGTTAAAACCATCTGCATGTGTTATTGTTGACAGGGGTGGTTCCCTCCTTGCATTTATTTTCTTTTTGTTATTTTTGTTTTAAACTAATATTTTCCTTTTTTTTTTTGTAATCCTTTTGTAATACTGTTTTATGTAAGTTTAGAGTTTTTGTTTTGAATTGTGTATTTATATTTTTTGTCTATTCCTTGTGTCTTGTGAATAGATACTGAAGAGGTGGGGGGCACCATGATATCACTATAATAGGAACATCCTCAGCCTTTATGTTGAGACTAAGAAGACAGTGCCAGCGGGGTGTCATTGACTGTTCTGGAGTGTTTTATTGATTTTGTTTCTGTTAGTATCGTTCTTGAACTTTCTTGTTTATTGTGGATTTTTGCTTTCTCTCTGGTTTCTGATTACAGGGTTATGGATTGGACTTATTAGCTTTGGGCTGCCTTTTTAGGCTAACAATCTTTGCTTTATTTCTCCTTTTTTACCTTTCTGTAACATTTTAGTTCTCCTTTCATTTATTAATAAATTATTAATAACAATGTCTTAATATTTAATATTAATAAATGATTTATTAAAAATATGCATTTGAGTGATGATGCAAACATAGTAAAGGGATGTACAACTTTTAAAAAGTCCCACAAAACAGGTTGGACCTGCACTAGCTTGCCCATATATTTCCTTATTAATAGCAGCCAGCCCCCAACCACCACAGGCAGTCTTTTAAAGTTAATAATATACAGTGGTACCTCGGTATACGTCTGCTTTGGAATAAGTCCAACCTTGATATACGTCCTGTTTAAAGGTGAAATATTTTGCTTGGTATACGACCTTTGTTTGGAATACAACTCGTGTGCTAGAACAATACGTGTGGTATGCCGGGCACGCGCCTTCAAAAAAAAAGGGCCAGGTTTTAACCTGTACAGTAATCCCTCGCTATATCACGCTTCAACTTTCGCAGCTTCACTCTATTGTGGATTTTATATGAAAGCATAACTAAATATATAACGCGGATTTTTCGCTGCTTTGAGGGTTCTTCGGACAATGTGTCATTTTACTTCCTGTACATGCTTCCTCAGTTGGTTTGCCCAGTTGATTTCATACAAGGGACGCTATTGGCGGATGACTGAGAAGCTAACCAATCAGAGGACGCAGTTAAGTTCTCCTGACTGAGAAGCTAACCAATCAGAGCACGCAGTTAAGTGCCGAATGCAGTGTTAACCAGGAAGTCTCGTCTCGCTCATTCAGCATCAATGTGTTTCGCTGTGTAAAGAGTTGTGCTCTTTTGTGTTTATTATTGTGCATAGTCAAGCCCTTCATTATGGCTCCAAAACGATCTGCTACTGCTTCAGGGGCCATGCCCAAGCGCAAACGGAAGCTGTTAACGATTGCCGAAAAGGTAAACGTTTTGGATTTGTTGAAGGCTACGATTCTTTTTATTTAAAAAGTAGGAAAGGAATATAAGATCTACGGCCGCAGTGTCCTTTTAACCAGGGTGCAAAATGAGTTGTAAGTGGATGTAATAAGGCAGTAGTCTGGATGGAATCTGCTTTAGGGATTTGGATTGAAGACTACCAGAAGAAGAACAACGGCAGTGCTACACAATCGCCTGAAGTGGCTCCTTTGGAAGAGCTGTAACACTCTCCTTTGTTGTGCAGTAAAATTAAACACATTGTTATCGGACAAGTCATTTTCATTTATTTCATCTAATTGCTTTTGTATTTATGTATTTTAGTATTAAACAGTGTTTAAATTATTTTATACAACCCCATCAATGTATAATATGCCAATAACAATAGGATTTTTTTTTCATGAGAACGAATTAATCATTTTCCCATTATTTCTTATGGGAAAAATTTGTTTGGTATAAGTCCTGTTTGGTATAAGTCCAAGGATCTGGAACGGATTAAGGACGTATACCAAGGTACCACTGTACTTGCAATCTCCCAAAATATACTAAAATGGTTTACAAGGAAGAAGAACTGTCAAACCTCTAGCTTGATAAAACAATACAAAACAAATAATATTTATAAATCTTTATAATTGAAGATTTTTTTAAATAGTCAATAAAAGGAAAATACCAAAATATACCGCATATACTCGTAGATAAGTTCTCCCATGGACAAGTCGGGACTTGATTTTACCATATAATGTCGGTCGTATAAGTTGAATGCGGAAAAGTCACGCTATTGGTCCAAGAGATTATGATATGCTCACACCTACCTGAGAGAGTAACCACAGAGCACACTGCCTTTTTTTTCTATGTATTGTGCCTATGTGACCACACGGTAATACCCAAACTATTCTGAAGTAACGTTTGCACTGATTTGTGTTTTATGTATCTCATACCCTCATACACCTTTATCGTAGTAGTATTCCTTATCTACAATGGAGCTTTTGTTTAGAAGAAAATATGAAACTAGTTTTAAATTAAACGTTGTTAAAGTAGTGAAAGAAATTGGTAACTGCGCTGCTGCAACAAAATTCGATGTGTCTGAGAAACTGATGCGAGATTGAAGGAGGCAAGAGGATGTAAAAAAACAAAAATATTAGTGTAGCAGTTTTGAACGGGCATAGAGTTAACTTTAAAATACTACCAACGGTTTACAAAGCCTTAAATAATCTTGCTCCATCCTATAGTTTGGAATCCCTGTTGCCTTACACTCCAAGTCGTAACCTCAGATCTTCAAATGAAGATGTGCCTATAATTCCAAGAGCTAAACTTAAAAGATGTGGTGAGGCAGCCATTTAATTTATACACCTAAGATCTGAAATACTTTACCAACAGAAATTCACCAGGCTAATACTGTATACTGTATAATATTTTAAAATAGCTATATTTCAGCTGTATCCTTATTAGTCAATATGGGCATTAAATTATCATTTTCCTCAGGGTTCTTCAATTCTGTAGTAATCTGTACTATTCTCTGTTGTCTTTTCCAGTTCTTCTGTGGTGGTGATCTGTGCCACCATCACCTGATGAAGACACCATGCTAGCCCCTGCGTTTATGGATTGAATGGGGGTGTCCCAGATGTCCACATAACCATCATCATTAAATTCCTCTCTGTGAATCCTGTAATCCATGAGGACTAATTTAGAACATCTATGTTAGGTAGAATGCCCAGTGAGTTTTTTTTAGCATTAGAACAACTGCAAATTCTGTTTTTTCTCTAACTGGAGTTTTTTGTTTTGTTTATTCTGTCCCCCTGGCCATCCGACCTTACTTTTTTCTTTGTTACATACTATATAATGTTATTGCCTAATCCTGTTTGTTTTATTTTAACTTCCTTTTTAGTTCCTCTTTGAGCTACATTGTTTGTATGAAAATGTGTTATACAAATAAATGTTGTTGTTCAACTCTTTTGTGCCTTTTTCCTTATTGCTCCAGTTTTTATTAATAAATGCTTATTTATAAAGATTTATTATTTTCTGAGCCTATGTTTGTAATTTTTAAACCACCATCTTATTATCTGTAGACCTTGAAGCCTTCCTTTTGAGTTTGTTGTCATGCTGCCTGGGTGATGCCTATTTTGGGGTCAGATACATTGAAGTCCTGGTCTAGATGGTCATATTTGGAAGCCTGCTCATCCCTTTTTTTCTATTTTGTGCTTCAGCTAGCACTGCACTGCAGTTGTCATGACATTTTTCAAGTAAAGCAATACTGCCAAGACAGAGTCACAGTGTTTTTATCCTCCTTTAATATATTCTACTATGCCTTTACCAACTTTTAAATGGATTGTCACGTTTCTGATTTGATAGTATTCCTTCTTAAAATGTCAGCCAACTGCAAAATGTTTACAATGCTGCTGCTAGAGGGAGACCAGAGACAGTGACTCTCAAGACTGTGGCAGAGAATCAGTAGGTGGGTCCAAGATTGACTCAAACACAGGAAGATATGGGTTATGGTGAGAGGAACCTCTTCAGGATTAGGCAATATTAAAACTGGTGTCCCTCAGGAATCAGTGTTGGGGCCACAACTATTTTTAATACACATAAACAATTTGGAAAAGAACATAATCAATAAGATGGTAAATTTGCAGATAATACCACATTTGGTGGGAGGACAGAAAATGTACAATCAGCTAAATTGCTATAGAGGGACTTTGGCAGCATAGAGGCCTGGGCAGATTTGTGGCAGGTGCAATTTAATTTAAGAAAATGTAACGTGTTACATGTAGGAAGTAAAAATGTGAGATTTAAATCCAAAATAGGAGGTCTAAAACCTGAAAGAACACCTCATGAGAAGAACCTAAGAGTCGTAGTGGACTTATCACTTTCTGCATTAGGAAGTGATTTGTCATGATTGAAGTTTTCTATAATTTTTGTAGAATTCCTTGTGTGTTTGTAAATGATGTTATACATGTTTTTGAGGATTTATGTACACAGATAATCAATTTATGTCATCAGTTTCTTCAGTGTAAATATTACTTAGTGTCAGTCACTCTTAGTTTTTAGAATTGGCACTCTTGTATGATGGGGTTCATGCCACCTGTTTCTCTGGGAACAATTCCATAACCCATTGGGACAACAACAAGAAAAACCAACATTTATTTATATAGCACATTTTCATACAAAAAGTAGCTCAAAGTGCTTTACATAATGAAGAATAGTAAAATAAAAAACATAGTAAGAAATTAAAATAAGTCAACGTTAATTAACATAGAACAAGAGTAAGGTCCGTTGGCCAAGGAGGACAGAAAAAACAAAAAAAAATCCAGACGGCTGGAGAAAAAAATAAAATCTGCATGGATTGCAGACCATGAGACTGCCAGTCCCCTCTGGGCATTCTACCTCACATAAATGAAACAGTCCTCTTTGTATTTAGGGTTCTCACTGAAGGACTTGATGATGATGGTCATGCAGACTTCTGGCTTTTAGTCCATCAATGTTCGAGCATCATGATGCTTTGAGTAGATGGTGGAGGCGCAGGCCACAAAGAAACCGGAAAAAGAAACAGAAGAGAGAGTAGGGGTTAGTACGGATTTTAGAGCCACTATGAATAGTTATTATAATAAATTGAACATACAGAGTATCAGAATTAAATTAAAGTGAAGTTATAAGAAGGCCATGTTAAAGTAATGTGTTTTCAGCAGTGTTTTAAACTGCTCTACTGTTTTAGCCTGGCAAATTCCTATTGGCAGACTATTCCAGATTTTAGGTGCATAACAGCAGAAGGCCACCTCACCACTTCTTTTAAGTTTTGCTCTTGGAATTCTAAGGAGACACTCATTTGAGGATCTAAGGTTACGATTTGGAATATAAGGTGTCAGAACACTCCGATATATAAAATGGACCGAGATTATTTAAGGTTTTATAAACCATAAGCAAAATTTTCAAGTCAATTCTGAAAGACACAGGTAACCAGTGTAGTGATATCAAAATTGGAGAAATATGTTCGGAATTTCTTTTCCTAGTTAGGGTTCTAGCAGCTGCATTCTGCACTAGTTGCAAACGATTTATGTCTTTTTTGGGAAGTCCTGAGAGGAGTGCATTACTGTAATCTAGTCAACTGAAAACAAAAACGTGAACTCATTTCTCAGCATCTTTCAATGATATAAGAGGTCTAACTTTGCAGGATAGGATAATAATAGCTACTTTTTCCATGCAATTTTCATTTCTTTTGATGCTAGACTTCATGCATCTTCTGGCTTTGACTTATGCATCATTTCTTGTACAATATTTTCTTTCCATTCTTTTCTCTTTAAGAACTTTAACTGACTTTCTCCAGTCAGCAAATGATCATGAAAACTAATAGGATGTTATATTATATAACTTGAAGTGTGGAGTACAAGTCAAGGGAAGTTATGCTTAGGTTTCATATACACATAATACACAAGTTTGGCCTCACCAGTAATACTATGTGCAGATTTAGGGCCTCATGTATAATGCCATGCATAGAATTCACACTAAAACATGGTGTATGACAAAAACAGAAATGTGTGTACGCACAAAAAAATTCAGTTGAATAAATCTGTGCGTATGCCAACTTCCACATTATTCTGCTACATAAATCTTGATCAGAGTGAAATGTAACACACATGCACACACCTGCTTCCCCATCCCGACTCCTCCCAGAATTACATCTCTTTGAATATGCAAATCAATATAAATACCCCTTTAAGTTCAATGTTTTGTGAAAAGACAATGACAAAAGTATGGGGAAAATAAAAGAATTTCAGTGAATACCAAGTGGAGGCAAGGAAAAACATACTATTTGTTGGGTTAAGCAGTGGTGTAAACAACAAAAGACAGTTGATCGAGTGACCTAGAGTGGCGGAGAAACTTGAAAGTTCAAGTTCAGAAAGTCACACAGTGCCTGAAATAAAAAAGAAGTGATTGGGGTGGGGTGGCAGGCATATGCACGAGCATTACATTTCATGCTAACCAGGATTTATGTAGTGGAAGAACATGGAAGTTGGCGTACGCACAGATTTATGCTTCTGAATTTTTTTGTGTGTACACACATTTCCATTTTTTCCCGTACGCCATGATTTAGTGTGAATTCTATGCACGGTGTTATGCATGAGGTGCCAGGACTTTAGTGACTTTCAAATCTTAACTAGATAATATTTTGGACAATCTAGGTGAATAGGATGGATGAGTTTCTTGAGCTGAATGACCTGCTCTCATCAAAATTTCTAATATTTCACATGGTTGGTGCCCCTCTCCAAGAGTTACTTCTTCTCCAGAATCACAATTTAAATTCTGGTTCTGCCAACAATGTGAGGAGTGAAAAATAATCTTGCAAGTGGGCCTGACTTGACAAGCAAGTCAAGTTTAACAAAATTAGATTTGAAACACATCAACCCCCACCCATGAAAAAGAGAGCTAGGCCAGCAGAGTAAAACTTTAAACTAGTGAAAATCAGTAAATAGGTAAATTAATAAATGAATAAGAATGAATACAATAAAAAAGAGGGGAGATAATCTACTTCCTTAATTTAAATGCTTATTCTAAAATGTTATTGATTAGATCCTGAAAAGGTTTTGAAAACGTTTTGTACAGCTCCTCTCCGAAGTGGTCTGTTGACTTTGTTGTAGGCATTGAGTTCGTCTTTAGTGGAGTGGGCACTGCAGCACTCCTGAGCTGCTTGAACAAGGATAGGAGGAGGTGAAAATTACTCTTTGATAATCTTCTAGAGTATTGTAAAGTGGGGAAAATGTGGTAAGGTAGACATTGGTTTAATTTGATTCATTTTTCTTTTTAGAAAAAGTCTTCAGGTTCCTTGAGCAACCTGTGAATACGGGAAGGGGAAAAGGACTGGGAGTACAGTCATTTATTTTGGAGAGTTCTTTAAACAGCCAGAAGCAGGGTGAAGGGAAATGAATGTTTCTGTGTTTTGTCCGTGTAGAATTTGTTTTATTTCATTATAATTATACAAGCACATGAGAACTGTAAATTGATGGACTTGTCTATGTGATAAATCACTACAGACACTTCAACATTTGATATAAATTATATATTTGATATCACCTGTTTTTACTAAAGAACTGTCTAGTTTTGTACCATCCTGTCTTTGTCTTCACAACGATTGGTGCCTCATGGTCAAATTGTTGAAAGGTATGAGGTGGGTACATACTCTGAACGCTGTTTTCTTGGCTTTTTAGTGGCTTCCCCAGTTCTTTTTCTCATAGCTCTTCTTGCCCTGTTTGTGACCAACATACTGGTCTGTGTTACTGTACTGAACACTAAACCATAAATGGCTTTTGCTGTTCTGGTAGTCAGAAACATGTTCACCACATTAACTTCACGCACATAATGACAGTCAGGCACTGTATATCTGGTGATTTATTTAACCAATGTGGCTGTTGCTGTTGCAACTGAAAGCTTTAGTGTTGAAATCCCTGCCTCCCCCCGATTCATTTAAATTGCCTGAAGGACTGAACACTCATGTATCCTCTCACTGCCTAAGTTAACACTTGAAAAGGTCTGATCATGTAATCAAGGCCCAGTGAAGGGACTGAAGACATCTAATCAAGTAATTAATGCCCTGTTGGGGCATATTCTTTACTCTCACTCCTGGTGTGTGCACGTTGTGTCTTTTTCTGATTCATTACTCTCACAGTTCTACGCTCTGTGGTCCAACCTTTCTATATTTACATTCATAACAATATGGCTCACAAAAAAGCTAAAGTGACTGAGGTTGCCACATAGTGATGGACAATCCCAAACAATCAAACTCATTCTAAACAATGACTGCCCCCAAAGGGATTGTCTAAAATGCAGTTAGTCACCTAATGCTGATACCATGCCTCACAGCACTCAGTGGGTCCAAACTTGACAGGCCTATTCATATGCCCCATGCCATCCCCCACCCACTCCTTTTGCAGAAGGCTGTGCTTCCACAAATCACTCAAGGCACTGATACGCAAGCTGACCATGTGTTCTGCTGGAGCCAAAGAGGAATAGGAGTTCAGATAATAAAAAAGAAAAATCAAAATCCTTGTTTTTCCTTATTTGAGAAGAGTGGAGGATGATGTAGGTGTAATAACCCAAGCCATAATAGTGTGTCCACGAACTCAGTCCCAGACACAGGACTGCCTAATGCCTCCCAGCAGACTGAAAGCAGCCAGCAACAGAAGGAGGCAGATTCTTCATTATCCCAGAAGTTGATGCCAAGAGGCAGATTAATAAAAGTCTACGGATTGTAAATGGCTCTGGGTGAAAATATCGTCAGGTATTTTCTTACCCATTCATCACGATTTTAGTTTGTCACATTACATTTACTTGTTGTCTCTCAATTGTGTTGGAAGTGACATGTAAGGTGAAAGCCTGACTTCTGCAAGCAAAGATGGGCACAAGATCAGTCAGGATGCGCCTTGGGCTAATGACTCCTCCATATATTAACCCCTTTTGCACTTGATAAATCATCTGATGAGGTCTACAAGCTGGCAGCCATAACACAAGATCCTGAGTATGAAAGAATTAGAAAAAGCTTTGGCTCAGGCGACAGGATTTTTTTATATGACAAATAATCATTCAGTATGATACATTTCTGCTATTTAGGCAGGGAGCTATGTAACTGTTTCACCGCACGACTCCGAGTGTCTCGGTAGTTTGCTTAGATAACATCTTAGACAGCTATAGTCAGAAACAAAAGCTACCATTGCCAAGGTCAAGCACGAAGACACATTTCAATAAATTGGTACTTTTACAAAATAAATAACCCCGGACGACATGCCAGCCCCTCCTAAGAGGGTTAGTGTCCCCACAACCCTACTCATAGAAATAGTCCTCGGTGCGGGGTGGAGGTTGGAGAACCCATTCGGACTCGGAAAACTACCTCCGATATTTTGTCCAATATTTCTCCCGGTCCTTGCCAATGGTGGGCTAGTTTTGGGGACAATCCCCGTTTCCGTTGCGGGCAAACTACCCACACTTTGCTCCCTGGCTTCAGCGTCGGGCCATGAGCCCGCGAGTCATAAGCCCGTTTTGGCGTGCTCCAGCTCCCTCCAGGGCCTCCCTGGCCAGTCGATGAACGGTGTCCAGCCGCTCTTTTAGCCGTCTAAAATAATCCATTGGGCCCACTAATCTCAGGCTCAGGGGTGAGCCAAACACTAAATCCACCGGCGTCGAAGTTCCCTTCCAAACATCAGCCCCGCTGGCGTGCATTGGCTCGACTCCTGCACTGCTGTCCGATATGCCCATAGGACCAAAGGCAGATGTTGGTCCCAGTCCCGCTGGTGTTGACTGGTCAGAATTGCCAGTTGAGTGGCCAGGGTGCGATTAAATCGCTCGACCAATCCATCACTTTGTGGGTGAAGGGGGGTGGTCCGGGTCTTTTTCACCCCCAGTCGCTGACACACCTCTCTGAACAAACGGCTCTCAAAGTTCCGCCCCTGATCGCTGTGGAGCTCGTCCGAACTCCAAATCGAGTGAACATTTCATCCACGAGTTTTGGGCAGCTGTGGGGCACTCTGATCCGAACTGCATACGCCTCTGGCCATTTGGTAAAGTAGTCCATTGCTACCAAAGCGTAGCGATTTCCGGCTTCCGTTACAGGAAAAGGACCCAGTATGTCCACGCCAATTCTCTCCATGGGTGCCCGACCAGGTATCGTTGCAATGGCGCGTGAGAGCGTTGACCAGGTCCTTTTGTGCAGTGCAGACGTCACAGCAGTGGGCGTGTAGCTCTGCGTCTTGCCGACACCCGGGCCAATAAAACCGCTGCCGTAGTCGACGCACTGTCTTAGCGTTCCCGTAATGTCCGGATCCAGCCGCTCCGTGGACCCATCGGAGGACCTCGGCGCGCAAAGCCTGGGGAACCAGTAGTTGTAGCCGGTCAATTCCTCCCACTGGTGCGTGCCACCGCCTGTAGATTACGCCATCTTGCAACTCCAAGTTGCCCAACTGAGAGTGGAGTATTTTGAGTTCAGGCCCCTGTGGCGACACGGTTTGCCAGTCGGGACGTTCTTGTGTCTCCAACCAGCCCTTTACCTTTTCTAGTGCTTGATCGTTCGCCTGTAACTGCCTCAATTGGTCAATAGTGTACGGCTCCCCTACTCCAACAGTGTCATCTATCCTTGCGGATGCGGACGATGGCCCCAGCCCCCTTTCTTCCTGTCGGCAATATCGACATTCATTGCTGAGGCATGGGCGCCTGGAGAGGGCATCAGCGTTGGCATGCTGCCGTCCCGGTCGGTGCTGTATCTCAAAGTCATATTCTTGTAGAATCTCCATCCACCTTGCCACCTGGCCCTCTGGTTGCCTGAAATTCAACATCCAGGTGAGGCTAGCATGGTCAGTCCGCAGTGTGAACCTAGTGCCCAATAGGTAGGGCCGAAAGTGCCGTCCGCTAGGATCACTGCCAACAGTTCCCGCCGAGTGACACAGTAATTCCTCTCCGGTCGACTGAGGCTGCAGCTGTAATAAGCTATCACTCTTTCTCCAGCCTCCCCCTTCTGTGAGAGCACGGCCCCAATCCCCACATTGCTAGCGTCAGTGTCCACCACAAAAGGTTGGTTGGGGTCAGGGTGCGCCAGGACGGCGCTGACGAGGGCAGCCTTTAACTGTTGGAAGGCGGCTGTGCAATCCTCCGTCCACCCAAACTGTTGGCCCTTACTCGTTAGTCGGTGCAAAGGGCTGGCAATGGTCGCAAAGTTTTTTACGAATCTTGGTAGTAGGAGGCTAAACCCAAAAGCTCCGCAGTTCAGTGATATTGGCTGGTGGGGGCCAGTTGCTCACGGCAGTCACCTTGCGGGTCTGTAGCCACCCCACTCGCTGATTACGTGCCCTAGAAACTGAGTCTGTCGGGCGAGAAGATTGCATTTCTCAGGGTTTAACCGCAACCCGGCGCTACGAATGGCGGTCAGGACCTCCCTTAAATTGTGCACCGCCTGGTCAAAGTCTCTGGCATGAATCAGCAGGTCATCTAAATAGACCACACAACGGGTTCGGGGAATGTCTTTTAGGACCCGCTCCATTAGTCTTTCAAGCGTGGCGGCGCATTACAAAGTCCAAACGGCATTACCTTAAACTGCCACAGCCCTTGTTTTACAACCAGGCAGTGGCAGTATCCACTTGTTTCCAGCCCTGCTTCACTTTTAAGAAAGAGCTAGTCCTGTGGAGGCATTTGTACTTCGTGAGTTACTCCTGCAGGTCATCACACTGCTTTACTTATTACAAGATATGAGGTGTTTGTTTAATATTGACTTCTTTTTTATTTCATCTTGTAAAGCACTTTAAGCTACATTGCATGAAAATGTTCTATATACATTAACATATATATAACATATAACATATGTTATTTAAATAATCAATCATGCAAAAGGTGTGTGTTAAGAAATTCAGCATCTGTTGTTGGTATCACAGTGCGTGTGAACATTCACTTCAGAATGTTAGTAAAAATATTTCACAGACTTTACATTTTATTTGTCACTTTTATTTTCTGACCATTTAAAAACATAACAGTATGGCAAAGAGCATAGGGCATTTTTTAGTTAAGCTAGCTGTGCTACCCATCTAAGATGGGTTGAAATCTAAATAAGCAACATAGACATCAGTGTTAACATTTGCAGTGCACCATTCTCTGTTATGTGCCATTTTGTTTGGGATTTGTACAAGCAGTGCTAATGTTTGTGTAGCGCCATCTATTGGAGTGGCAAAAACTATGCATTTTATTGCTAACAATGCTTGTGATGTGCCATCTTTTGAAATGACAGAAACATAGCAACTAGACAGACACACAGACACTTCTGATTTCATTAAGGTGGAAGAGATCTTCATACAGTATATGGTGGGCAAATACACAAAACTTATGACTCTGAATAATTATGATTTAGCAATAATTCCCACAGAAATGCTAACAATTATAAGACATTAAAGAAATGAAGAACTATAGAGAAGTAATTTAGACATTTGTTCTCATTTTTTTGCTCAGATTATAAGGACAAAAATTATAAACCCTCCATCAAACACAACTGCCAGTAGATGTTTAAAAGAAACATTTATTTAGCTAAACTGAATTAGCAATAACAACCAGCATAATAAAACAAAATGATCAATGAGCAGAAGCAGTAAAAGAAACAAAAAAAGGATAAAGTAAACATGTCATTACAGTAATTATTTAAACAAAACCAGAAATTAGCACAGAAAAAATTGTGTGGAGCAAAACTGACAAGAGACGAAAAAAGCCTTAAAGAAACCAAGTTATAAATCAAAGCAAATTCTCAAAGAAAATAAAAAGAATACAGAAAACCACCAAAAGCATACTGTTATTCCTTTTAGGAAAACTAGAGCATTAAATGAAAATGCAGCAAACTTAACCAAAGTTAAAGTACCAGGAATAACCAAACCCAACAATATATTTTACAATTACATTACAAATTTTAGAATTACTTAAAGAAAAGGCCCAGAGACAAACTGAATCCACAGCAGATGGTTGTGGCAAACAAAGGTCTTCCATATCTCTCTGGTAACAGCAGCTCTATTAGCTGTAGAGGGCCACGGTTTCATAATAAATATCCTTTTGACTTTACAGCTAACTTAATATAAACCAAAAGACTGAAGAAACACAAAAAGAGCAAACAGTATGGATCCAAAAGCAAGACATGGGCAAGAACCTGATACTATTCTTAGTCAGACACACTAGGTTAAATTAAAATTAACTTGTATAAAGGTGAGTGGTGAATGAAAATGTTTTTCACATGCCATTCCTTTCTATCAAATTGTACTTTCAGTTTTCTAAACCCATTTAACTCCAGTACAAGGCCACAATGCCAAACATCCTATCTTGACATCATCAAGCAGAGTGGGACTCTTTGCCGTCACAGACTAGCACTTAAATGCACTCATACTTCAACTTTCAAGAAAACTAGAATAAAGCTCTAAGAGTCAAAATTATATTTCAAACCAAAAAAAGAAATATATACAATGGAGCTTTGAAGAAGGTAGAAACCAATGGCCCTTCATTTTATTGTGCTTTTCAGTTTCTCAAATGTTCCTTGCATTCTTTTTGAATAGCATTCAATTTATAAAATAATGTGTATAGCTCATGTAATATTCACCAAGTGTATATAAATTATCTATCTCATTCATCAATTCCCAAACTGACGAAAGAAAAGAAAACGGGGAAAAAATCACCCACCACTTACTCATTTGTAGCAAATTTAATAACTAGTGCAACGTAATTGCAGAATATGGTGGAGACACCAAAAGAATATGCATACCTCACAATATCAGTGAGCTTATATTATGAGGTACGATAGTCTGTTAATCTTTGGTTGGGATTGTTGGTTAATAGCAGTGCTGCACCCTTTTCATGTTTTTCTTGGTTTTTATCGTTTCCCCCTCTGCCTTACCTTTGTCTATTCTATTTGTGTTTTTTCAGCTTTTTCCCAGTCCCATACTCTTTATCATTTTCTATAGTTGCCGAGTTAAGGCTTTTCATTGAATGGTTTCTTTCAGGTGTTGTGGTCATTAGTTTACCTGAGTGGTCTGTTTAAGACACATGCTGGCTACTAGCCAATTGCTGAGGTATTAGCTAGCATATTCTCTTATATTTTTCATCTCTGTTTGATCTTCCATTGCTAATGGTTTAGTTATCTTTTAAATTTTTAGGTGTTATTTATTTCTAAGTCAATGAGCCTCAGTTATAGTACCATTGGTTAATCATCTATCAGTTCTATGTGACTAAGTACTTTTCTGTATACAAGATTTATATATATATAGTGAAGAAATAAATGCGAGAGAAAAAGATTAAGGGTTGGGGAGCCTTCCGCATATATTGCCGGTGGTCAAGTAATATAGCAATATGCACTGATACCACAGTCAATTTCATGAAAACAGTTGACAACCAAGCAAGAACAAATGGAGCAATTTATATAATCTGAACTGGAAGAAGGCGGAAGGAATGTGGTAACATGAACAGACTGTGATGGAGGTGATGTCATCGGAGGGTGACTGGAAATGAAGTCACAGACGGACAGATGAAAACACGGAAGTTCTTCATGTATCGGGACAGTGTTTTCGTGTGTAGAATTAAAGGTGCATGATGTTTTTGTTCTTCCTTTTTTTCTGATGAGGAATAGAGAAAAGCATTAATACGCTGCTTTAAACTCCCCTCCAGTGTGTTTTTGTGTTCTGCTGGGCCCTTTGGCTGCCCCCAAATGCATGTGTGTTGCAAAAATTACATATATACTGTGTGTGTGTATATATATATATATATATATATATATATATATATATATATATATATATATATATATATATAGTGAGATTAGCCCGGGAACCACCAGTCGGAGACCACATATTTATAAAAGTCACACGTTTATTTAAAACGCACACAACACAAAGCAAAAATAATGTCCCACAATGAATTTTTCAATCACTCAGTCCTTAGCCGGTAATCTCCTCCTGGGAGCTTTGTCCTGCTCCCACTCCCGACTCTAGCTCCCAGAGTATAAGGAGACGGCGCCTTTTATTCCCACCCGGATGTGCTCCAGGTGGCTGGTGACGATCTTCCGACAGCACTTCCTGGTGTGGCGGAAGTGCTGCCCTTTGCCCCAGAAGCACTCCGAGCGTCCCTTGTAGGTTCATCTGAGCCTCTTGCCTGGTGTGGTGGAAGTGACAATTTTCCAAGTTCCACGAGGCTTACATCGCCCCCTGGTGGTGGCCACGGGTCCCAACGGGTCAGAAGCTTTTCTTTCTTCTCCCGTGGTCCTTTCCTACTCCAGGGCAGTTGTTCCCTCATGACCCGGAAGCTATTAATGTCTCCTTCCGGTTCTTTCAGGCATTCCGGTCGGGTAAGAACCCCAGACATCTGTGACACACAGTACACAATGCACTCAGCAATAATCACCACTCTAGGGCTTCTTTCTCTAAGTCCTTGGATGCCTGTCTCCGCCAGGGAGCTTTGTCCAACTCCCACTCCCGACTCTAGCTCCCTGACTGTTAGGAGGCAGGCCCTTTTATTCCCGCCTGGATGCATTCCAGGTGGCTGGAAATGACCTTCCGGCAGCACTTCATGGTGTGGCGGAAGTGATGCCCTTTGACCAAGTGGCCAAGTGTTTGGAGGAAGTAAAGTTCTCCCGGGTTCTAGGAGGCTTAAAGCACACCCTGGTGGTGGCCACGGGTCCCAACAAGTTGAAATGTCTCTCCTCCTCTCCCGTGGTCCTCTCCTGCTCCAGGACGGTTGTGTCCTCCTGACCCAGAAACTTTTAATGTCTCTATCCAGTCCCTCCAGGCATCCCGGCCAGGTAAGAACTCCAGACATCTGTGACAATATATATAACTTCAAAAATAGCTTAACACTGACCATTGATTGACATTACTAACTTAATGATGATTTGCTGGTGGACAACAGTGCTGGGTTTTCAAAAATGCAATGTTATTCACTGATAAAAAAAAATGCATTGTAATCAGTTTATCTCAAATTTATTGTCACATGTGACACAATCCCAGTATTCCAAAGTGATCAACGCTGCACAATATTTTTCCCTTTCTTGTAACTGTGCTTGTTTCACCTTGCCCTTCTAATCACGCTCGATTCATGAAGGATGAGAACCCCTCCACTTCAAATCATGCTTGCAGGTCAGGGCAAGTATCTTAAAAAAGTAAAACTTTGTCCCAAGGCCATATTAAGGTTCAGAAACACTGCTCTTAGATAAATTCTGTAATCCAGCAAGGCATTGAAATTGTTATCCCAGAGTAATTTAAAAAAAATGAATCTTTGATGTAATTCTGTGTTTGTCAATTTTCTTATTTAAACTTTGTGAGTGGCAATGAAATTGTCTGGAGCAGTGCAGTGTCTAATAGGAATTCACTGTGGCATTTGCACAGGTTTGTAAATAAGATGGAAGGTAACATAAAATAAATACTTTTCTTACTGGGTCAGTTGTGAGAAATTGACTACAGCCACAGCGCCTGGCAAGCACTTACTACTGTAAATGCATCTTCTTTGAGTTTTGATCCTTAAACTTTACTTCCATAGATGGCCTCCATTTGCGTAAACCAGCACACCCCATTTCTACATGCAATTACTGTCGGTGGTGCGGCGAAATGGGGAACGCAGTGTGTTAGAGTGGGCAACTCGCTAGAGAATTATTAACAAATATATCAAAGAATAAAAGCTGGTTAAGTGTGTTTTTTCTGTAATGTCACAAAACGTAAATCAAATCCATGAAGCCATTTTATAGATTTTGGGGTTTAATTTTTCTATTGTGAGTTTTTTAATCCAAAACATTGATATATCGAAATGTAATTTCTTAATGTATTTCTACTGCCTCAGATGTACCATCCTGACAAATTTTAGTGGCAATAGTGTTTTTGTTGATGAGTGGGAGAGCGGGTGAGTGAGTGAATGAATGAATGAGTCCACTTTGTGTATATATATATATTGTGGCGGACGCCCAGGGTCCATGACCAGCCGGGACGCCACATCGTTATATGCTCAGGGGGAGCAGCCATGGATAGTGCGATACCTACCCCTGGATGCTAGATGGTCGTCCCCCTAGGTTGGAGCGGTGCCTTGGTTTCCCGCATGGGCTCCATGGGAATTGGAGTTGGGGGCAGCCCTGTTCGGTCCCGCAGACACTGCCAGAGGGGGGCTGCAGCTGGAACTCCTGAGCCCTTGGGGGCAGCGTTTTCACCATACCCGGAAGTACAGCCGGAACTTGGCAATCAAGCACCTGCAGCACTTCTGGGTGAACTAAAAAAGGGGCCCGCAGCCACCACTCAAGGAGCCAGAATCGGTGGGAGGAGGACGAGGTTGCCTGGGAGAAGTGGTGGAGGAAGAAGAAGAGTGCTTTGCTGTGTGTTTTATTTGGTGTGCTGTGCTTGGGACTGCGTACTGCCTGTGGGACACAGGAAGATGTGCGCTCACAGGCGAAGAAAAACAAAATAGTTTATTTATTTTACATGTGCCTGTCGCGTCAGGTGCCTATATAGCGCCTTTTCATAATATATAGCTACACTCGTGCACTTGGGAGGCAGCCTAAGGACTCTGGTGATGGTAGTTACTCTCTCAACCAGGGGCTGGCACTTTGTGCTAATGTTTTCTATCTTCCTCCCACTGCAGAAGGGAAACTTGATGGCCATTCCATTGCTGACAACACTTCCATTGACCCGCCCCTTTCTGCCTGGAAACCATATAATCAAAAGTTCAGCCATCTTTGAGTCAGTTTCATATTGGATTCCTGTCTGAAAAGATGTCATTGTTATTTTTGTATTAAAAATTGCCTTTCTTTTTTCATTTACTTTCATTATATGGGGTCTCTGACATGCCCAAGCTTTTTTGTGTTTGCTTTTTCTCTTACAATATATGTAATTGAACAAGAAAAAAAGAATTAAGATAACATTCTCAGACTAACATAATCCAGTTCAAACTGACGGGGCTAGAACCTATCTCAGCAGTGTTTGGTGCAACACAGAAAATAGATAATACTATACTGAAAGCAATTAAAGTTTTTTGAAGCATGAGATTTCAAGGCCAAAACACAGTTTACTTGACCTAGCCATCATTTTTTTGTCTAGGGGAAGGAAAGCGATTGCTACTTGTTATTATTCTCCTGGTCTTTATTCTGTGATTTATTAAAAAATACATGGGAAATGACTAACAAATTGAGGAGATGTTATGTTACTTAGCAAATAAAATTTCACATAATGACCTGTAATTTATACATTTTTTTTACATATATACCATTGCTGCATTCGTCCAAAATTACCAAAGTTCTGCAGTTTGTAGTTTACTTCATAGAATAATTCAGGCAATAGTATGATGTGTTCAAATTATTCTTCAAACCATGCATCTTCATTTTAAAAGTTTTAGTAAAATTAAAACCCAAACAGTTCACACAAAAATAGAGAAAAAATTATATCACAAGGAAAATAAAAGTTATTGTTTAAAGAAAGTTCAGTTTAAGGCTTACTTATCTTGTTTAATTTCTCTCAATGTTTGGTCCTACAGTCATATTATGTGTAGAACAGTCAGTACAGTCAGAAAACTGTATGCCAGGCTCTATTTGTAAACTAATCTAACCATCCATGATAGCAGTGAGACTATTTCCTAATTCACTTAATTAATACTTTGGTTTACAGTTATAGCTTAGAAAGTTCTACAGTTGTGCTTGAAAGTTTGTAAACCCTTAAGAATTTTCTATATTTCTGCATAAATGTCACCTAAAAAATCATCAGATTTTCACTCAAGTCCTAAAAGCAGATAAAGAGAAACCAGTTAAACAAATGAGACAAAAATATTATACTTGGTCATTTATTTATTGAGGAAAATGATTGAATGTTACATATTTGTGAGTGGCAAAAGTATGTGAACCTCTAGGATTAGCAGTTAGTTTGAAGGTGAAATTAGAGTCAGGTGTTTTCAATCAATGGGATGACAATCAGGTGTGAGTGGGCACCCTGTGTTATTCAAAGAACATGGATCTATCAAAGTCTGCTCTTCACAACACATGTTTGTGGAAGTATATCATGGCACGAACAAAGGAGATTTCTGAGGACCTCAGAAAAAGAGTTGTTGATGCTCATCAGGCTGGAAAAGGTTACAAAACCACCTCTAAAGAGTTTGGACTCCACCAATCCACAGTCAGACAGATTGTACAGATGGAGGAAATTCGAGACCATTGTTACCCTCCCCAGGAGTGGTCGACCAACAATGATCACTCCAAGAGCAAGGCGTGTAATAGTCAACGAGGTCACAAAGGACCCCAGGGTAACTTCTAAGCAACTGAAGGCCTCTCTCACATTGGCTAATGTTCATGTTCATGAGTCCACCATCAGGAGAACACTGAACAACAATGGTGTGCATGGCAGGGTTGCAAGGAGAAAGCCATTGCTCTCCAAAAAAAACATTGCTGCTCGTCTGCAGTTTGCTAAAGGTCATGTGGACAAACCAGAAGGCTATTGGAAGAATGTTTTGTGGACGGATGAGACCAAAATAGAACTTTTTGGTTTAAATGAAAAGTGTTATGTTTGGAGAAAGGAAAACACTGCATTCCAGTATAAGAACCTTATCCCATCTGTGAAACATGGTGGTGGTAGTATCATAGCTTGGGCCTGTTTTGCTGCATCTGGGCCAGGACGGCTTGCCTTCATTGATGGAACAATGAATTCTGAATTATATCAGAGAATTCTAAAGGAAAATGTCAGGACATCTGTCCATGAACTGAATCTCAAGAGAAGGTGGGTCATGCAGCAAGACAATGACCCTAAGCACACAAGTCGTTCTACCAAAGAATGTTTAAAGAAGAATAAAGTTAATGTTTTGGAATGGCCAAGTAAAAGCCCTGACCTTAAGCCAATCGAAATGTTATGGAAGGACCTGAAGCGAGCAGTTAATGTGAGGAAACCCACCAACATCCCAGAGTTGAAGCTGTTCTGTACGGAGGAATCGGCTAAAATTCTTCCAAGCCGGTGTGCAGGAATGATCAAAACTTACCGGAAACGTTTAGTTGCAGTTATTGCTGCAAAGGGGGGTCACATCAGATACTGAAAGCAAAGGTTCACATACGTTTGCCACTCACAAATATGTAATATTTTATAATTTCCTTAATAAATAAATGACCAAGTATAATATTTGTGTCTCATTTGTTTAACTGGTTTCTCTTTATCTACTTTTAGGACTTGAATGAAAATCTGATGATGTTTTAGGTCATATTTATGCAGAAATATAGAACATTCTAAAGGGTTCACAAACTTTCAAGCGCAACTGTATTTCATGTTAACTTACAGTAGTTAAAAACACTATACCATAATCTAAGTAACTATGAGAAATTGATATTCTATTGGAATTAAGCAGACACCACCATACTGCTCATTAGTTTATTCACTTTAGCATTTAAAGAAGAAAAATGATTAAGAGCACACAATGTGAATATGGACAAGATCAGACTGGAATTGTAACATTCTGACCAGTGTATCGGCTTAGAGACCAACTCTATGGTTAAAAGAGATAATGAATTAGTAACATATGGACACTAAGGGGTACAATATAGGGTGTTCTTGTGTCCACTTCTTTAATTATTGGTTTTGATAAGTTTGACTTCATGGTATAGATTGCTATTTGCTTAAAATTAAAAAAAAAATGTATGTGGGTGTGTATGTACGTATGTTCCAGCATCACTTCCGAACGGCTGGACCGATTTTCATGAAGCTTGGTACACATGTTTCTCATTGGTCAACTAAAAATACTGTAGGGTGAAATCAGCCCTAACCCACCCCCCTAGGGTGGGGATGATCTAGTGGTCTTGTATGCATGTTATCTTCCAGTTGATTCTCAGAACGACCACCAGAGGGCGAACTGGAGGTGACTGTCAGCATTCTTTATGTTTAAGCAAAACTGCCCCCCTGTTGCTTTTCAAATTAAATAGAGTTGGCCGGTTCAGAGCGTCAACTGGATGATTACATATATACAAGATTGCAAGACAAGCACATTAGTGAGTCTTTATTGTTTGTTAATTAAATAGAGTTGGTCTGTTCCGAGCGTCAACAGTGATTCTTTATTGTTTGTTAATTTATTTTTATTTTTAAAGTTGTTTTTTTTTATTATGTTTTTCTCAAACAATTTAAAAACAAAAAAAACACTTCATTTTTCTACCGGGCAACGCTGGGTATTTCAGCGAGTAAATATATAATAACCGGTAATGGCGCACTACACGATAACGTGCAGTGAATACACTTGACTTTCTTTCTCTGTACGTTTAGTATTTGTTTTCTCAGAGGTTTATGTGCTTGCTGCTTCCTGAGCAGCTCTTCTTTTCTCCATCCTAGCGGCCCGCTTCTTCTCTTGTTTAATTTGCATCTTTTTACGTTTAAAATTATTAAGTCAGTTTTTGTGTGGCAATTACTTAGTACGTTTTCTTTCATTTTTCACCTAAGCTGGCACTTAAGTCTTCAATTCGCCTCAAAAATGATTTAAGATGTGAAGAGGTAGGGAAAGTGATGGTGAAGATGGTAGGGATGAGAACGGCACCTGTATGCATGTGCTGCATGGCCGCCCTGCTGGCCGCTGCCGAGAGTTGATTCTACAATAAAATAGAATAAAAATAAAAAGAGGAATAATTCCAAATGTCTTCACTTTTAATATAAAGCTGTAGTGCCAAGTTTCAGTGTAGTATATATGTACCAAATTTCAGGCTACAGGTTATTTGATTTTTGACCTTTGACCTTGGAGGTCAATCATCACCGTAAAAGCAGATAGTAGAGGTGACATAGTATATGTGTGTCAAATTTCAGGTCAATAGGTCAAATTGTTTGCAAGCTACAGGTGATTCAAAATCCTGGACAGACAAACAGATAGCCATGGTAGCGTATTATATAAGAATTGGAATTAAAAGTAAAAATAGGGTCATGAATGACTCATGGAGCATATGGACACTGCAAAGCAGCATGAGGCCGTTTACCAGCTTGATGTGAGGCACTGTACATGTTCTTTGGACCTTTGGGTTGGAACTAAGTAGCATTAGACAGGTGCCAGCTGTGAATGGGGTTGTATGCACACTTCCACACTCACTCGCCCAATGTGCATTTGTGACTGCCAGTTTACCAAATCTGCATGTCTTTGGCATTTGAGGGGAAATTCCCTGCAGGCACAGTGAGAGCTTATTAATTCCACAAACATAGTGCTTAGGCTGGGATATGGCAGGGGTAACTTTTGAAGAAGGAAAATATTTCCACCTTCCCAGTAGTGTTAAAATTGTGCATGTGTCAAAATTGCCATTGCCAGGATATCTTGTGTATGGGATAAAGAGAAGTGAGTGAAGTTTAAAATGATAGTCCGTCTGTAGAAAGCCTCTGCGTTTGTGTATGGATGCTGAGAAACATTCAGCCCAAATTGCATACCTTGAACTCTGTGATTGTACATAGCAGCAGCAGCAAGGACACAAAAAAAAGGTGCTTGTCTCATTCAGTTTCTGAAAACTGGCCTCTGCCACGATCTTCTGCTTACAATAATATATGAGTAGGTGTTTCTCAGCAGATCTGATGACAGCTACACAAATTGGGCCAGACTACTCCAACAATCTTATATATTAGCAATTTACTCTTGCAGGTATGTGGGGAGAATATGCAAACCACAGGCAGACATGTTCAGTTTTACATATTCCAGCTGCTGTCATATTGGCTTTTTTACGTGATGACTAGTTTTAATCTCTTGTATATACTGAACCCTGCCTGTAATATTCCTTGCACAGATTTTGTAAACCAAAAGAAAATGTCATTTACAAAACCCCCATTGGACCAGAAAGCACCAGGATGTAGTCCAAAGAGACCTGACACCAAAAATATCAGCAGCCTGAATAAAAAAATAGCAGTCATGCTTAAATTTTTTACCAGTTGCATTTCATTATTCTTTTTGCACATCCAGATGCTCCATGTCCCAGCTCGGTGTTCTTCGCAGAACATGCAATTCCTTTGATATTTGTTCAGCTGTGATGGTAAAAGCCTTCCATGCATAGAGAAGATTTTTCTGCATGAATATATTGTTTCCCATCATGGTGAGTTCTCTAGCCAGAGAAGTTAATTTACTCTGAATCTCTGATTGATTCATCGCTGTGCCTTTCATGTTTCAGAAATGATCCCCAAGCTGATAGCAGCGTAAAGGTGCTTTTAGAAAAGTCCATTTAGGGCTGATGGAAAGCGCAGCGAGCTGCTTATCATTAAGAGGAGCCTGCTTGCCCTGTTTTCATTTCTTTGTTTGACAGTTCTGGTGGGATTGTAACAAATCTGACAAAAAGTCCATCTGTTACCAATTAGTTCCCTAAATCGATTCACCATTCATTTACAGTACATTGTGTTAATAATATTGTATGTTTGTTTGGTGTCTTTACCTAAAATGATTTAAAAAATTAAAATGAAACTGCTTACATGTATTTTTTACAAACTATGCTTAGACCAGTTAGGTCAGAGTCACACTAGGCCAGCACTGAACTAGTAGTCTTGTGGTTTAAAGTCCAATACCCTGGCCACTATGCCATGCTAGGACAAATATTTTACATGTCCTATTTCTTCTATAAAGTATGGATGAGATATGAAAGAAGTAGTAATAATAAAGACTAATGACAACAATAACAATAATAGTACCTCTTATCCTAATTTAGGGTACTGCTGCATTCAAATTTACTATAATTCTTGCTCAACCCTGACCAAATTAATAATATTAGCCTTTATTTAAATGTACCCACCTAAAGGTGTTATTTCTTTAATGGTCTTGTCAATTGTTTAGCAACTAATTCCTGGTACAAAGAATGAGGGAAACACTGTAATTAATGTAATTAATGGAACCAAGTGACTGTATCTTTTACATCATGAATTTGGGAACAGAAAGGTATAATCCATCACTCCAATGTGCTACAGAATTCATTTATTTCTAAGGTTTGCTTTGCAGACATTGTGATCTTAAAACCACTTTGTTGCAGTATTTTACAGGTTTTCTTGGCAGAAGCAGTAAGTTGAAGTGTTAAACTCTAAAAGCTGAAAGCACTGTATTAATAGGCAGTCAAAGAATGTAAATAGTGGTAGAAGGGTGGCACTCAACCCAGTCCCCACCCAAATGACAGGAGCACGGATTTGACAAAAAAAAACAAAAAACTTGAGGCGGTGTCTTAGTCCATGAATTCGCTGTCTGGTGTCACAACTGAACACTACCTGCTGGTCACAAGCCTGGGATCTTCAAGATACAAAGATGATATCCTGTGTTAGGGAGCAATAACAGGAGGACTAGGACTCTGATCCTGGGTATAAGTGTACTTAAGTGTACTTTTATACAAAACATAAATTAACTTAACCAATGTACTTCCTTATCCTGTCATCCTGCCTATATAAGATGGTGGCACAAAGATTCTGGCATCCAAGTATTTGTATTTACTTCTAAACACTAATAACAATGATAAGAGTTAGTTAGGAGCAATTCAAGCAAGTTAGTATGAAGACCTATTACAACATTATTTGTGACTTCAACTTTGGCTTAATGGCTTGTCTTTGACAATTGGTTCTGACAGTTTGTTTGGTTTTTTGACTCCTACCTTAATAAAATGACTCTGCCACCAACTAATAGTTCCTTTGGTCTTTTGTTCTCACTTCAATGTTTTCTGAGCCCCTGCTTCCCTTCAGGTGATCATAAGAATATTTGGTGATAACGACTCTGTCACCCTAAATATTTACAGCACCTGACAAGCTATATGTGATAAAGCATGTTAGGGGGTCCATGGGAACAGGTAGGGTTTTAGATTAAAAACAGTGTTATTGGGCTCCAGGCAGGCGTAGGTATACATGGTAATATGAACAAGTGGCTTTGAGGTGTTGAAGGGGAGGTGAGCTGGACTTCATATGCATGCATGTGCAGTGCAGCCAGTTTCCTTGTTAGTGCTCTGGGGTTTGCAATTAAAGCAACTGCACCCACTGGGATAAAGGTAACCTGAGTAGGAGAAAGAGAGAGAGATTGAACAGGTGTGAGAGATCAAGACAGAAAGAATGAGAAGAGTTTAAAAGTTAATGGAAAGAAACAAAAGAAGAATATGGTTGTGGCAGAGATTATGAGGCAGCATGGAGGCAAGCAGCAAACGTACGGTGCTATCAGAGTAGTGTCACTCCTGCTGTGTACCCAAAGAGTAGAATCAACCAATCACTCCAAGTGAGCTCATGCTTAAGGTTAAGAAATGGTGGTGGGAGAAAGGAGCAGGGCTTGTGGTCCTTACAGATACCAAGGGATGCCGGCAAAGGCATTAACTAGTTTAGATGGATGACTGTGCTTCTTCGAAGACATCTTCTGCTTTAAATCAGACTGTAGGGGTGAACAGCAGGGACATAGTTTGAGAAGAAAGCACCTTGGCTCGTTTTATGAAGGAATTATTTATTGATGATTTTAAGCTCCGCCATTAACACTGTTTTCATTATTGGGATTTTTTATTTATTTATTGTTTGAGAAGAGAAGAACTGCACTTTATTTATTGGAAAAACACTTTTTGGATTAATAAAAAGCACTAAGCACTTCGCATTAACCCTATCTTGTTTATGTGTCCTCATTGCCCAGTCTATCTCAAATTATGACTCTTGATGTCCTGGGTTCAAGGAAAGTAATTCCAGCTGCAGACAACCTGGCATCACACCATGGCAGGCTTGCAGACATCTTAGCAGCAAATGACACTACTAGCAGAGAAAATCAGGAGAAACCTAGACAGAATTGCCTCATATGATATCTGTCTGGCTTTTACTAATTATAACTTGGAGAAAATATTTTAACACTTTTGAATATGGACCATGTAGGCTTGCTATTAGTAACTTAGTGCAAGGTAACACATACAAAGCATTTGTAAAGGTCTCACTACATAGCAGAATGTCACCAATTGAATTGCTCTAAGTGGCCTCTTTTTTAATGAGTTGTCATTGGTATGTTTTATTATGGAAAAACAAAGCTTTTATAAGGTTTTATTACATAACATTAAATGACTATTAGACACACTGTACTTTGCTTCCAGTCTAAAGTATCACTAGCACTTTGTAAGTCTTATGAATATCAAACAAAGCACTTTGGTATGATCTTGTTACACAGCAGTAAGGACCCAATAAATACACCTCACTAGGCCCACATTTTGGGGTTGTTAAAAATTTTTGTTGACAAAATGCTTTTTAATTGTGATAATAATAATATGAAGAAAATGTATTACTTCAATAAGGTCTGATTAACTCCATGCAGGGTCGCTGGGGGCCGGAGTTAATCTCAGCAGCAAGGCAGGATCCAGGACAGGAGAAGGAAAACCAGATTATCAAGAGAAAACCTGTATAGAAATGGGGGAAACATGCAAACCCAACATAGACAAAGTCCAGGTACAAGATTTGAACTCTGCAAATGTGCATCTGTGAGTCTTCTGAGATATTGTACCACTGCTATAGTTGATGTTGCTAAATATGATAATGTTAAAATGAACTGCAAAATGGTTTTCCTTGGACCAGTCAAGTACAACACTTTTTCAAGGCTTTTGGAACTGCAACTTCATATTTTTGCTGAATGCTTACAATGTCAATATACAGTACTATACATACTTTGAATCTATCGGGTAACCATGCCAAATTTTTCAGGCTATCCCCCTGGGTGATTTGCAAAAGTATGTAAATTATGCAGCATAAATGTCAAACAAATTGGTTAAGAAACCACCTCAACACAAGCAGATCAGATATCAGAGAATCTTGTGGGCTTGACTGTTGGTCTATTACATACAAGGTGCTCTAGCATTCAGAGTCGGACACCTACCTGTAGGAGAATGATGGGCTGTCCATATCACTTTGCCTCTGAGCTGCAGCTTGACGAGCTGGGGATTTCAAAATAGTCTGGGGGTGGATAATGAGAGTCTGGAGAAGTGTGAGCAGAATATCTTTATCACCCAGCAGGTTTATTACAAACAAATACAGAATATAACTTTAACTTTCAACAGAATAATAAGAAACCACTCTCAAAAACACCACATCTATCATATAATTTAACATATTCTTATAATTTGAAGAGTAACACATGAGGAAATGAGTTTTCTGATGAGGAGATTGACTAATTTCCATACTTTATCACTTGGAAATAAGCACTTTCACAAAAAATAACAAATATTTTTTGCGAAATGTTGCAATCTGTTAAGCCCTTTTATTATTAGCTTTGTAAAATCAAGTCACTGAATGTATTTCTTGCTTGATAATCTAATATTTGGGCTGTTTCTGTCAAATCCCTCCAGCTCTTTGTTAGATGTGAATTTCAATTACATTTTGTTGAGAAATTACTTCTTGTGTTATGTAATTTTTGGTGTTTACTTATTGTAGATTTAAAATAAAAATAATGTGTAATTTAAATGTGGGTGACATGATGGCTTGTTGTTTCATGCTTCTCTCCGTCCTCATAGCTTTAGAGTTCTTAGATGAACCCCTGAGCCGGTACACCAGATGAAGCTTTAGATTTACCTGTCAATCTTCACCTATGGTCATGACTTCTGGGAAGAGGCCAAAGAAAGGAGGATCACAAACTTCAGCCTTCAAAATGAGGTCCCTTACCAGAAATTTCAGTGAGCAGCTTAGCATTAAACTGTGTGAGGACCTCAGAGTAGAACCACTGCTTGTCCGGATGTTTATGAGGCACTTCAGGTGGTTTGATCATGTAGTCAGGATACTAGCTGTATGCCTCCTGTGAGAGGAGCACCAGGCATAGCCACTGGGAGAAGACTTAACAACACATCCAGGACATACTGGAGACATTTTATGTCTCAACTGACTATGAACTATTGGAGAATTCTCTAGTTGTATAAGACTTTCCAGTATGTTGCCACCATGACCTCCACCCTTATTTTTGCCTTATTGTTATACTGAACTTGCTTAATCAACTCAAGGTTACAGGGAGCAGAAGCCAATGCTGACAGTATGGAATGAAAAGCAGACACCAACTATAGACAATTCATCATGTGGTGCCCTTAGACACAAGGCACTGCACCATGCCAATGCAGATAAGCCAATGATAATAGTGGGTAATGACATTGCAGACAGCTGGCATCACAAATAAGCTGTTCATTCACCAGTTGTTATGGTAAATAGAGTATAACTAAACACATTTATCAAGCACTTTCATGTAAACATCTGGGCATAAAATTCATCAATAGTGCTTGACATACAGTAGTAAATCATAATACGTGTCTGTTAAATAAAATGTAGGTCCTTTTTTCTTAATTTGAACTTGACGTTGTCATGCTAAGTTATGAACTGGAAAGAAAAGCACTGGAGCTTGGTTTCAGTATTTTGGATACAGAATATATGTGGTCTCTAAAAATGTAAAAATTGCACACCGTTTTGAGCAATTTGTTGGCCAGCCTTAATAATCATGTGAAATGTATTATGCATGATTAACATCCAAATTTATGCAGTCATTTGAATGATAAAAAGAGGTGCTATGAGAACATCTTTCACATGTGAATGCTGGTTTTTGAAGGAATTAATTTTACATCAAAGTGGACATCTCTCCTTCAACCTGTGCAGCTGTTGGTGAATAGCAATGGTCAGGCTGTATAAGAAAAGAACCAGGAAAAGGTCTGCTGTTTGAAAGAGTACCACGTCTCATTCATAGCCACATTTATTAAAGTGGACAGTGGAGAAAAGTTTTGCTGATACCAATCCCCAAAAAATGACCATGCTTGGGAACAGGCAATGCTGCAGTTTGGTTGACCTAGGCCATATGGCTTCCCAAATCCTTCACGCATTGCTTGAGTTTAGTGCTGAGGCTCCCTGTTGCTGCAGTTTTTCATTCCAACCAATTTTATGATCAGTGAGAATGATCTCATGTTTAATTAGATTAATTAGAACTTTTTTCTTCTCTTATTTTACATTCTAAAAAATGCAGTAATAATGGAAAAAATATTATTACAATTCTTTCAATGATACCTCAATGTTTCTAGTATTCATCCATCCATCCATTATCCAACCTGCTATTTCCTAACTACAGGCTCACGGGGGTCTGCTGGAGCCAATCCCAGCTAATACAGGGTGCAAGGCAGGAAACAAACCCAGGCAGGGTGCCAGCCCACCGCAGTTTCTAGTATTCTGGATACTTAAATATTTATGACCTGTTTTTCCTGGATTTCTAGATTTCCATTTTGACTGGTGCCTTTGATTATTCTTTTGATAGTCAGTTTATAAGCACCAGCTCTTTTTGAATTTTATATTTGTCTTGTGCCTTCCACACAATTATTTTGCCACACGTGCACACATTCTGTTTAGTCATTTTCTTTTTAATTACATTTTTTCTGTGGAGTTTGGCTGTCGTCATTGTATGCAAATACTAGCACGTGACTTCAAAGTTGTGTTACACAATTTAGTCGTTAATCTTAACTAGTAGCATGTTGTATGAAGTATTATACATAAGGTACAGAATGAGTAAAGAGCACATCAGGTAAACTGTTTTGTGCTTTCTATGCAATTAATTTGAGTTATGTATTTTAATGTATTCTTGTTTATCTGAATTGCAGAATGGCGATGTGTTACATTATTAATTATATTTATTTATCAAATGTCTTTATCCAAGGTGACTTGCAAGAAGGATTAGATAGTGCAAGCATAAAAAGCAACAGAGAACAAGAAAAAAACATGAGCAAGAGGGAGTAGTACTGCTACTTGAGTAATTAAACCTGCAACTAGACTAAGACAAAATTAGCATCCTGAATTGTGTTCGTGCAACAGAAGCTATCCTAAGCAGTTCCAACATCTTTAATGAAAAGGTATGTTTTCAAAAGAGGCCTAAACATGAGTAAATTAGGTGTAGTTTGAATAAACAAAGGGAGATCCTTCCTTACTCAGCATTGGAGCAAGAACAAAGAAGCATTGTACAATCTTGGCATGTGTGTCAAGAGGAGAGACGGTCAGAAAACAGGCACAAGCAGAATGGAGATGTCTTGAAGGGGCAAATGTACAGCCTAATGATTCAAGATACTGAGGAGCAGAATCATTCAGAGAGCTATTGGCTGTGACAAGAGTTTTGAACTTAATCCTAGCAGCAACAGGAAGCTGGTGGATAGACAGGAGCAGGAAAGTATTAGGAGTAAAATGAAGAACACAGAACACCAGTCATGAGGAGCTGGAGAAGTCAAGACAGTAGTTGAAGGAAGCCCTGCCAGGAAACAGTTACAATAGTCCAGCTAAGAGAGAACCAATGCTTGAACAAGGAGTTGCATGGCACAATTAGTGAAAAAGGGTCAAATCCTCTGAATATTATGAAGAAAGAACACAATTGAGGCACTGAAGGAAGTATATTTGATGAATAAAAGAGTCCAGAGTCATGCCAAGATTACTGACCATAACTGATGGTTAAAGGGTAATATATTCATGAGCAATGTTTAGAGATAAATCTGAGGAAAGAGAATCAGAAGGCAAGTACAAGATATCTGACTTTAAAAGGTTAACTGTAAAAGATGAATTTATTCTTGAAGTCACAGTTATTTCTTCACAATCATGGTATATTTTAATTTACCACATAAAACAGTGTTCTAAAGTGAAGACATTTTTTTATACATTTAAAATATTCCTTGCCTGTTTTTGCAGCTTACAAAGGGACCATAGGGTACATGGGTCCATAGGTGAATGAAAAATCCTTTTCAACTTGAAAAATGCCAAACATATCCTTTAAAGGTGATGAGCATTTATCTAGTGAGAGATGGCAAATAGACAGTTGGAGACCTGAGCTAAAACCTAAATAAGGTCCTCATTTTAAGTGTACATACAGTTATAGGTTTATTGGATATGCAAGTAAGACTTGCACTGTACAAGGTACATATGGTAGTAATACTGACACTACTAAATTATTCAGTTTTGATGAGATACCATAATGGATTTGATGTCATCCAATAAAAAATGCTTTTCCACAACCAGGTGAAATACCATAGCCAAGGATAACTATGCAAAAATCTATATAAAAGGCATAGAACGAGAATTTCAATAGTAATAAGCTAGACATAAAGACAAACACACAACAATGCAAAAAATGTCCTGACACCTAAGAACTCTACTACACTATATAAAATTAGTCCTAAATCTTTATACAGTATAAATTACAACAGAAATGGAAGATCCCTTAAACTAGAAGACAGAAGATACCAGAAACTTAGAGACATATAGCTAAAGGCAAAAGGTTCTAAATAAGTAGAGTAGTTTTATTCATCTTTATAGGAGGGAAAAAATTAAAAAGGAACACTACATTCCATTATAGATCTCTCTAAGGAGAACAGCAAGAGACAGGCAGGCCTGGATTACTCATTGCTACACTGAGGGAGTGATAGAAACATTATAAAAAGAGGCCTTGTGACTTACTGTGGTAATTGGAACACCACTTGGCCATCTATTCTGGACAAAAATCTGAAACGACAAGTTAAAGAGGTGGAACACCAGGTTTATTTTCCAAGATATTGCTTCAATGACTCCTTTGGAACAGGTCAGTCATTCAACCCAGTGCCAGCAGTCAGTTTCAATGTTTATGTATTAGAACAAAACAACCAAATTTAATTTTATTCTTTCTCTTTTTCAATGGGATTCTGTGTTCATTTCCCCTTGAGTTTTCTGCCACATGGAAAGGGACAATATTTAAAGATGTGCCAGGGTGGAACTACAATGATATTCTCTTCCGGAGTCAGGATATTGTTATCATTGACAGAACATTCTTATGGATTAAGCATACAGTTTTAAGTGTCACCGTCAAAGCAAAGTCAAGTGGCTTTATTGATATACCATCCGTACACAGTATAGAAACATACAGTGGCACGAAATAATTTTCCACAAAATATCCATAAACAAAGGTGAAGAAGTATACTATGCTATAACAGACAAATAAATAATTAAAAATAAGTAATAGGTAAGAAAATAGATAGTAATAATTTGAAATGGATAGTAATAAATTTATTAAAACTAATAGTAAAAAATAACAGTAGTGACAAATGTAACAAACATACAGCATATAAATTTGTGACTACGGGTAGATCTGAGGGCAAGGAGGCAACACCAAGTTCAGAGTCTAGACATTCAAGGGGTAGAAGCTATTGTTTTTGCTTAGCAGAATTGGTTTGGATGCTACAGTATCTTCTTCAGATTGGAAGTGGGACAAAAAGACCATGTCCTTTACAAAGATGTCTTCAATGGAAGGCAGTGAGGACCCAATGATCTTTTCTGCAGTGTGCATTATCTGTTGTAGGACCTTACTGTCAGACACACTGCAGACTGCAAACCAGACATTGAAGAAGCTGGTTAGAATTATCTCAATGGTGTCCCTCTAGAATGTTTTGAGAGTGGGATGGAGGCAGCCTTGCTCTGCTACTTTTCCATAATTAAGTGAATATTATATTACCACAACAACATCTAGTACTACAGTCCTATCTATCTATCTATCTATCACAAAGTGCAAGATCACAGGCAATACTATTTCATATAAGCAAGTAAAAGATAATTCAAATAAAAAATGAAGTTGCAGATAAATGCTGAGACTATTAAAGGAGCCTGTAGTGTTCTGGCATGAACTCAAAATATAAAGCTTAATGAGTTGGATGTACAAGAGATTTAAATGACAAAGCTGATAGACAGCACAGCAAGCATTAGCCCCTCTCCCCCTCACAATCAGTCTTAAAACAGTTGCTTCTTTTTTGCAGATACTTGCTGATTCATTCTGCTTGACAGGGACTCTGTGCTAATGAGTCATCCTTTCCTTATAAGGCACAAACAAGGGACACAGGGACACAGGTCAGTTTCCATCTGTTAATGAACACATGCTAAAGGAGGGAAGACTTGGACTCGCATTGGGCCTCACCATGACAACCACCTTGGGCCCAAGGCTTTTCTATGGCATGAGCAAAATGAGCTAGGTCTGCAGCAAGGAGGAGTGAAGGTATGTTTGGGTCATGGTATGCTGATAAGGATCCCGGAAGACAAACAAGGCTTCTGTGTGATTCATCCCTATCTACAGTCATATGAAAAAGTTTGGGAACCCCTCTCAGCCTGCATAATAATTTACTCTACTTTCAGCAAAAAAAATAACAGTGGTATGTCTTTCATTTCCTATGAACATCTGAGTACTGGGGTGTTTTCCGAACAAATATTTTTAGTGAAGCAGTATTTAGTTGTATGACATTAAATCAAATGTGAAAAACTGGCTGTGCAAAAATGTGGGTCCCCTTGTAATTGTGCTGATTTGAATGCATGTAACCACTCAATACTGATTACTTGCAACACCAAATTGGTTGCATTAGCTCGTTAAGCCTTGAACTTCATAGACAGGTGTGTCCAATCATGAGAAAAGGTATTTAAGGAGGTCAATTACAAGTTGTGCTTCCCTTTGACTCTCCTCTGAAGAGTGACCGCATGGGATCCAAAAAGCAACTCTCCAAAGATCTGAAAACAAAGATTGTTGAGTATCATGGTTTAGGGGAAGGCTACAAAAACCTATCTCAGAGGTTTAAACTGTCAGTTTCAACTGTAAGGAATGTAATCAGGAAATGGAAGGCCACAGGCACAGTTGCTGTTCAAACCAGGTCTGGCAGGCCAAGAAAAATACAGGAGCGGCAAACTGTACGTGCAGGATTGTGAGAATAGTTACAGACAACCCACAGATCACCCCATAGACCTGCAAGAACATCTTGCTGCAGATGGTGTATCGGTACATCGTTCTACAATTCGGCACAATTTGCACAAAGAACATCTATATGGCAGGGTGATGAAAAAGAAGCCCTTCCTGCATTAAAGCCACAAGAGTCGCTTATTGTATGCCAATGCTCATTTATACAAACCAGATTCATTTTGGAACAAAGTGCCTTGGACTGATGAGACAAAAATGGAGTTGTTTGGTCATAACAAAAAGCGATTTGCATGGCAGAAGAAGAACACCGCATTCCAAGAAAAACACCTGCTACCTACTGTCAAATTTGGTGGAGGCTCCATCATGCTGTGGGGCTGTGTGGCTAGTTCAGGGACTGTGGCCCTTGTTAAAGCTGAGGGTCAGATGAATTCAAACTAATATCAACAAATTCTTCAGGATAATGTTCAAGCATCAGTCACAAAGTTGAAGTTAGGCAGGGGTTGGATACTCCAACAAGACAATGACCCAAAACACAGTTCGAAATCTACAAAGGCATTCACACAGGGGGAGAAGTATATGTGGTAGATCGGTCCGCAGCGTCAAAAAAAAAAGGGCCAGGTTTTAAATCCGTATAGCTGTGTCGGTTTCCGTGGGCGTGATTGAAGGCAGGTGTCCTCCCGAGGGATCCGAGGAGCGACTACGGGGAGTTAATGAGGTAATGGCAGCGAGTCACACCTGCATGTGTGGGTGCGGTTGTTTTCGATTGGCTTCCTGCAGTGTGTGATTAAGGAGCTACACCCACAGAGGCACACGGGGGGTGTATTTATGCTGGTCGAGCCCAGAGAAAAGGAAAGTGATAGAAATGGAAGGAAAGGAGAGATATGAACAGAGAGATCGATCTAGGTGAAGAAAAGAAAAGGTTAAAGGACGTGAGAAAGGCAGTCTAAGAAGGAAAATCTGGCCACATGAAAAGAGAAGACAGAATGAGCTGGGGCCCCTCTAAGGAGCTTTAAGCTGTTGCGTTCTGGGGGTTAGTTTGCCCCACTGTGAGTGGGGTGAGCAAGGCAGGTGTCCTCCCGTGGGATCCAAGGAGCCACTATGGGTGCACAAAGGATGAAGGAAGGAGACCCAACCTTGGAGAGTCTGGCAGTGACGTCCGCAAGGAGGCCAAGATGGAGGTTGGCTGTAGGTGCTCGTGGCTGTAGAGATCTCTGCCGGCTGCGGAAGTAATGGGTGAGCCGGGGAGAAAGAAGCGTCCACCGAGATCGGCATGATAGAGCCTGCATTTTAACCTTGTATTTTAAAGGATTAATTTATTTGATTTTTATCCCCACTGGACACTTGTTTTATGGAATATTTATTGAAACCTAATGCACTGCACTTAAAACACTGATTATTGTTTTAATAAAAGCACTTGTGCATTTTTTCCATATAACTCCTGGCTTCATGTGAGATTTGTCCTCATTTGTCAGCTCATCTTGGTGACATTACCAATAGTGTTGCGTTTAAGGCTTCCATCAGGACGTTGAGAGCACAGAGAGAACCTGCATCGTCACAGTATAATGTTCTGGAATGGCCATCACAGTCCCCTGATTAGAATATCATTGAAAATCTATGGGATTATTTGAAGCAGGCTGTCCATACTTGGCAGCCATCAAATTTAACTGAACTGGAGAGATTTTGTATGGAAGAATGGTCAAAAATACCTCTATCCAGAATCCAGACACTCATCAAAGGCTTTAGGAAGCATCTAGAGGCTGTTATATTTGCAAAAGGAGGCTCAACTAAGTATTGATGTAATATCTCTGTTGGGGTGCCCAAATTTATGCACCTGTCTAATTTTGTTATGATGCATATTGCATATTTTCTGTTAATCCAATAAACTTAATGTCACTGCTGAAATACTACTGTTTTCATAAGGCATGTCATATTAAAAGGAAGTTGCTACTTTGAAAGCTCAACCAATGATAAACAAAAATCCAAAGAATTAAGAGGGGTTCCCAAATTTTTTCATATGACTATCTATCTATCTATCTATCTATCTATCTATCTATCTATCTATCTATCTATCTATCTATCTCTCTTATATGCATATAAAATGGTAAGGCTGTCTGTCTATCACGCATAGACTCGTGTACCTCTAGTCCATGATGCTTCATCTTTGTCTCAATCGACAGCTTATGCTGAGACACATGCAACACGACCCATGAATTGAATGTTTGGCCCATAGCAGCCCAGAAAATAGGATTCAGCTCCTCTTAAATTTGCTAATTCATTTTGTTATGAATGAATTATTACTGTGCTTTACCACATTAAACAGAATGCTGTCTGTGACTAAGGCCCACTACCGGGCCGAGAGAGAACTGCCAGCAACGGAGACTCACTCAGTGAAGGGCTACAGCAAAAAGGCTGCCCCCGTCACTGAGGACACTATTCAGAACGCTAGGCCGGCGGGGCTTTGCAGCGGCGCAGAAAGAGGAGAGGGACCGCGGTGATAGAGTATTACAACAAAGTATTTTTCTGACAGTTTCCCCATATGACACGAGTCCACAGAAATCTCGTTACTACGAAGTACATTCAGCAGCAGATACTTTCATTACAACGAAGTGACCTTGAAATGCTTGAATGAATCATCCACAGAGCAGTTAGTTCTGCGGTCACAGCTCAGTTGTGACCATTTGCACAACGATCCCCAAACAGAAACACTGTAAAAAAATGTTCTTTCTTCAAACTTTCCTCATACTGTTTTTTTGCTGTTTTTGTTTTGTGTGGTTTTAAGTGATACATTTTCCTTATTGCTCGTCAACATTTGAAAAACATCCATTAGAATTTAACTCATTATCACCTTCTATAGAAACGGCACACTTGTTATATGCAAAAAAGAAGAAAAATCTCGGGTTGCAAACGTATGCGAACTGCTGCAATTGAAGACGTTGAAAAAGCCATTTTTATGTGGTTGCAGTGATGCTTGTTCAAGAAACATTCATATTAATGTGGCACTCATTCAAGAATATATGAGGTTTTTAAACTCTCTTGGGACCCGGACAAACAATCTCGCACATGGCAATAGCGCTTCGAGACGGACTTCAGTGTGTCGTTCCCGTTGGGTGGGGGGTGGGTGGGGGGGATCCCCCAGATCCCAAAAGAGTTCAGAAACCTCACAATATGAAGAAGAAGAAAATGATAATTTGGCTTCTGACTGATAAAGGTGCTGACCACAACATGCTTCTACATTCAGATAATGTTCGCGTTGAATTCCTCCTGCTCAATTGCACAACAGTGCTTCAGCCATTGGATTTGGGCATCATTTGCACCCTGAAAGTGTTTTATCGCAAGGAAATGCTGAAAAAAATTGTAGTTAGCATAACTTGTAGATAGGAGAAGATTAAACTAACGTGAAAGAAGCTATTGAAGCTACTTCCATTTACAACATCCTATCTTTGTGATCCACGTTTTCAGCAATGACAGCAACCAAAACGAGATTACGGAGTATACTGAACATAAGTAACACACTTCGCATGTCACTGTCTTCCATCCTCCCCAGATGGGATTGTCTGGTTGCAGGAAAACAAGCTCAGGGCTCTCACTGATTCTGCATTATGGTAAGCTGTATAATTTCTATTACTATATTATAACTTAATAATAATATTAATGTAATATAAATTGTGTATAAAACTGCCATACGAACCCTCCCATAATCACCCCACAAACTCCAACCTCCAACAACCCATCCGTCCCTGGAAAAATTTGCTTCCAGTAAAGTGGTCCTTGGTGTCAAACAGGTTGTGGACCACTGGGCTACACTACTGGCTGGGCTGCTGAGACTGGCCACTGGACAGAACTGACCATCACGAGTAGTAATAGCTCGTATATTTTCACTTTTTTTTGCTATAGTTTTATGTAATTTTGTGCTAGTATTGTAACGAACAGTTAATGCAGACTACAGCTGAAGATCTGAAGTGGACGTGAGAAGTTGGGGAGTTGTTTATTAACAGATGTTTGTGATTTTGAGTTTGTATAATTAGTGTAGGTCAATGGGCTCTTTGCATATCGGCTTATTTTACAATATTAACTTTGAAGTAAACTTAGTAAAGTAAAATTAGATTTTTGGAGGATTTGTTTTCCGACATGTATTACTGAGCAATGAATTCAGTGAGCATTTTCACGATTTCAGTTCACACGAAGAGGACTTTGTGCTGTTTACGTCACCATACTCTTACAACGTTGAGAATACGCTTGAGAATATCCAAATGGAATTGATTGAACTGCAGTCAGATGTGCCAGGCTTGTATGCTTACCTGCCACCCTCGTATGTGCAGATCCATAAGTTGACATCAAGAGTACTGTCTATGTTTGAAGCACTTACCTTTGTGAGCAATTGTTTTCGTTAATGAAAGCTACCAAAACCCCACATCACTCAAGACTTACTGCCGAGCACCTTTCATCCCTCATAAAAGCTGCAGCTGCACAAGATTTCAAGCCTGATATTGCCAAACTGGTTACTAACAAGAGATGCCAAGTGTCGGGACAAAAGAAATAAATCTCACACTGTAAGACTCCTATATAAGCAATGAATATAATATAATAATATAAGGACTTAGCTAAGAGGCTAAGACTCTAATTGTACGCTGTTGCACAGAGATTGTATGGAAATAAATTTGCTTTCTTTAAACTTTAAACTTTACTGTTACATTTTTTAAAGTTTTCAGTATTGGAAAGAAAGCTACAGTAACTTTGTGTAATAGTATAATAGTATTTGTTACAGTGCGGCCTGCTGACGCACGTATGGCAGTCGAAGCAGCCCACCAATGGTAGTGAGTTTGACATGCCTGCTCTAGATAATCCAAAAAGTAAAAGATCAATGAAATAAACCCAGTGGACATTAGCCAGCACTCTACCATTACATTCTCCAATGTATCAAATGGACATGACGGCAACCATAGTATTACAGGTCACATACAGTACCCTCCATCATGTTTGAGGCAAAAAACATTTTTTCTTTATTCTATTCTTTATTCTTCTCTCTGCTCCACTGTATACAATTACAAATCAAAAAATTCAGATGTGTGCACATTCCATAGGTTTTAATTTAAGGGTATTTGCATACATTTTGGTCACACCATGTAGAAATGACAACTTTTTCTACATGATCCTCCCATTTCAGGCACCATAAAGCTTGGGACAATTGACATCACAGGTGTTTTGGTTTACTCAGGTGTGTTTCATTGCTTCATTAATGCAGGCATAAGATACCTAGGCTTGTTCCTACCTACATTTATTACAATTCATTATAATAACTATTTATGGTGGCTCTAAAATCCGTACTAACCCCTACTCTCTCTTCTGTTTCTTTTCCCAGTTTACTGTGGTGGATCTGCCCCACCACCACCTAATCAAAGCACCATGATGTCCTACATTGATTAATTAAAAGCCAGAAGTCTGCATGATCATCATCATCAAGTCCGTCCGTGAGAACCCTAAATACAAAGAGGACTGTTTCATTTATGTTAGGTAGAATGCCCAGAGGGGGCTGGGTGGTCTTGTAGCCCGGAACCCCTGCAGATTTTATTTTTTCTCTCCAGCCGTCTGGAGTTTTTTTTCTGTCCTCCCTGGCCATCGGACCTTACTCTTATTCTATGTTAATTAGTGTTATCTTATTCTAATTCTTACTTTGTCTTTTATTTCTCTTTTCTTCATTGTGTAAAGCACTTTGAGCTACATTGTTTTATTACATTATTACACACTGCTAAGGCAACAACAGTTTTCCATAGCTAAAAAATTTAAATTCTTGAATAGCCAAACCAGTCACCTGATTTAAACCCAAATGAGCATGCCTTCCTTAAGCTGAAGAAAAAACTTGGGGGACAAACCCCTCGAAACAAGCAAGAGCTGAGTTTTGGCAGACCATCACAAGAGAAGTACTAATTATGACTGCTTTAATATACCTGCATTGCTGTATCCCAAGCATCATGGTGCCCTGAAATGGGGTGACCATGTAGAAAAATTGTTGTAATGTTTACAAATACCCTGAGATGAAAGTCTGCAATGTGCACCTTAATCACATCTGAATTGTTTGATTTGTGATTTTAAACTTTGAAGCAGAAGAGTAAATCAAGAAAAAATGTGTTGTTATCCCAAACATTATGAAGGGCTCTGCAGCTCAACATGAGTCTTACATAAGTTAACAGACATCATTAAAGGGTATAAAAGAACCTATCACAAAGAGGTGACTTAACAAATAGCATCAGTTTACATCGCCACAGTCCCATTCTTGAGTGTTTTGATATTCAGTTAAACATTTCATGTGGTACCTCATCACAGATTTCTTATCAACTCACGGTGTGGTGGGCAGATGGGTGTAGAATTACCTTTGGGCTTAGTAAACCAAAGTACCGCATATGCTACAAGAAACATCTGTGGTTGTGATGATGAACCATGTGCCAGATGGTGTATATACCACTAATGATTTTATGTGGAGATTTTATTACTGAAATATATACCTTACATATGGAAGTGTATATTTTTAAAAAGTGTTGCTGTACTTTTCCACTTGCTCTTTGATTGCTCCATCCCCACTTTGTGACTAATCAATTTGTGGTACCATATGCCTGACCAAGCTTTGTTGAATTTTTAGACTGCTATGATGGAAACAAATATGTTGCTTTACCACTAACATGTTGAAAAATTCATTTTCTGGTACTGTTCCAACTAATTACATCTAATACCAGATGGACAACTGAAACTGTTTCTTCATAATGTCTTTGTGACTGAATAGATTGAATAGTTAAATTAATGGAATACAAAGAAACGGAGGAAAAAGAGAGATGACAATGTCCTCAAGGAGGTACTGTAACCCATGCCCATTCCGACTATTTCTTTTATGAATCACTATGAAAGAATAATCTTGTATAATAATCCATATTATTTTAGTCATCAGCAGGCAATATAGCGATGCTCATCCACTGTGAACTGTTATGACATTTCCATTGTTGTCATCCTCCATGAAGGTTACATTTGTAATCTAAACAACTCTTACACTGAACTACTGTACTCTCAGAGTCTTCACTTTCACTTTTATCTGCACTGTTAAAGCCGTTATCAGGGAAGGGAGGGTCTTCATAAGGATGCATGGTAAGCTGGCAGATATACAGTAGTAGGATCTCTGCAGTGAGGAAAAAAATGATGAAAATTTTAGAACTACTGAAGGGTCACAACTTTTCAAAAGTATTATCTATGATGATCACTTAACCAATTAGTGTACTTAACTAATTATATCTTAAATGATATTGGACTTCAAGAAACTACCTTTCAATCTGGAAAGACCTAAGGCAGAAGAGAAGTTTGTGAAATGAAAAGGTTGAAGGTGTGAATTTAAGCCATATATTGCTGGTGCATCATGAATCCAGGATCTTCAGTATGATTCCAATAGTGTGGAGTATGCACATCCTCTGCGCATCTGTGTGGATTTTTCGTTAGTTTTCTGTCCCCATCCTAGAGATATGCATGTTAGATTAATTGCCATTTTTAAATTGTCCCCATGTTGGTGTACATGACTAGAACATTCAGTAGGCATTACGTAAGATCAATTCCTACCTCACCCCCTATGATGTCATGTTAGGCTGTGGCCTAACATGACCCTGAATTGGATTGTGAATGTTATATTGTTAACAATAAATAAAAATCCTCAAATAAAGCAACATCAGGGTTGATTCTTCTTTTATTTGTAATGTTTCAGGGATACATATATTTCAAATATTAATAGATGAGTAATTTATACATTCCTCTTGATTCTTAAAACACCAAACAGGACCAAGCATCTAGTCTCCTTGTGCCAGGAACAGGCATGTGCTCCACCCAACACTTGGTATCTGTCCCCAGCCCTTCCTGTTTGTGTCTGAGAAGTATTTAGTTCAGCATGCAATTTTGGAGTTATTTTTGACACTGGCATGCAAAACATGTTTTTACATCTTAAAAATGCTGGAAGGTTGAGATGTTTTCTAAATACACAAGACACTGAGAAATTAATTCATACCTTTACTGTATTTCTTGTAGGATTGACTACTGCAATGTGTTATTATTATTATGTGTATTTTATGTGGCTTTCAGGTAGTTCAAAATGCTGCTGCAAGAATTATTACACAAACTATAAAACAGAACCACATAACTCAAGTTCTGTAGTCCTTACACTGGTTCCAGGTTAAGTTTAGGGCATATTTCAAAATCCTCTTTGTAACTTATAAAGCCTTAAATGGCCAAGGCCCTGCTTACTTATCTGAATTTACTGTATCCCAAGATGCCAGCCTGCTTATGATTCCAATGATTAATAAAAAAAAAAGTTTTAGTTACAGGACCCAAAAGCTGTGGAATGATCTGCCTGCTAAGAGATATCCCTTTAGTCTCAGCTTTTAAATCCCGGCTGAAGACTCATAAATTTAGTTTAATATACCTTGACTAGAGCTGCAGATTAGCTGTGCATACTACATTTCTGTTTGTTGGTCATTTGTACAGAAATATAAGTAACAATGTTTTTAAATTGTTATTAACTCTCCTCTATTCTGTTTTCCTTCTCAGTATCTGGATATGGCACTTGGTGCCACTGCTCTCTTGCCAAGCTGCTCTCCTGTATATGGAAAAGTCATCTCAGGTAAAGGATTGTTGGAATCATGACATGGAAAGATTCTCTCATTAGCACAGACTCCATGATAAAAAACCCAGGAGCAAGTAGGTGGCCAGTTAGCCAAGGTCTCCAAAACTGCAACTTTATTTTTGACTTTCTCTTGTTCAGTTTTAATCTCCACAATTGTCAACTGGCATTAGTTCATCAAATAATTATTGGACTAATGTTGTTGATTTCTATTTATGTTTAATCAGTTCTAGCTTTTTCTTTGTGTGGTGCAACAGATCTGCATTTAAACTGTATGTGTTCCAGGTCTGTATTTGGTAATTAGTATAATTTGTCCTTATGTTTTAACTGAGAATTGTTCACAGCGCTCTGTGCCTGCATTCAGTGAAGAGCATTATACAAAAATAAGTTGTATTGAATTGTATTGTTAATTACAGAGCAGTCACATAATGAATGAAGCAGAGGACATAATAAAAGGGAAACTTGGATGCTGGCATTCCTCTAGCATAATAAACTTTGTGACTTTGCAACAGTCACCATTTTGACCTCATGTTTATTGCTTTGATTCTTATGCCCTGATAAGCTTTGGTCTTGCGCTTTTTGCTATTATCAGATTACAGTATGTTGTCTTTTGTATGCATCCATCTGTTTACTTTTCAACTATTATTTGCAGGACAGTCTTGCTAATAAACAATTGTTTTATTTTTCCTGTGATGATTCTTATAAAGTCAGTGTGTACAGTTTTCACCCACTGCAGGATGTGTGAGGGATTTTTGCAGGTGGTGGCCTCAGACAGCTGCTCTCTTCTTATCTTTTCTGACTGATTCTTCTGTAGTTTAGCATTTTGCTGATACCATGAGATGGTACCTGAAGCACATTTCAGGTTGCACAGGTAGTCCAGCTCCTCCAGGATGGCACATTCATACATGCAGACAGAAGACATTTTGCTGTGTCTCCCAGTAGAGTCTCAAGAGCTTAGAGGGGAAACCAGGACACCGGCCATTACATGAGGAGATGTTCATTCCTTTCCAGGAAAACTGACATTTTACATTTTTCTTAATCTTTATTATAAAGAACAATAGGTTTAGTGGAGCATTATTGTCACATCTTATTTGCATGGGTTAATCAGCATGCAACATGTTGCCCAAATCTGTCTCTGTGATTAGAGAGTAGAACCTCAACCTCGAAAACATCTGTCTTCTTTGTGTGAAAAATGTATCAACCTATTTTTACTGAATAGAGTCTATGTCTTGCAACTATATAACAAAACAGGGAGCACCAGGACTCCAATGACTTGGACCTTGGTTCTTTTGCTGAGATATCAGGGGCACTATACACCCCTTTCCAGTGACCCTCTTCATGCTCTCCCAATCCATCTACTGACTTCATAGAAAGAGTCAACAGAGACATGAATGTCACTGCCAAGGTAAGTAAACCTCTGGACAAGGTCGGCACTCTCTCCACAGACAGACACATTGCTGATAGCTGTGCCCAAGAGGTCATTAAAGGTCTGGATTTTGGTTTTTATCCAACACTCTCACAAACCTGACGAACCCCAGAATCAACTGAGAAAAACACGGAGGTTCTGCCTCCACTCTGCACAGCACTCACAGTACCATTATAGAAGCCAGCTGTGATATCTAGAAACTTTGGGGGGATTCCTCAAGGTCTCAGGATGTCCCACAGGGAAGCTTGATCAACTGAGTCGAACTCTTTATGAAAATCACTAAAGGCTGCATAGAAGGCTGCTGATATTCGCGCTTGTACTCAATGAGAACCCTCAGTGCAACCCTCATGGGGACCGACACAATCTTAATAGTCAGCCCTGTTAGTGCCAGTGGTCACACTGAAGTCATCTATGACCAGAGGAGTGTCACCTCATGAGCACCCATCAACCACCGAGTGCAGTTGCAAATAAAATGCCTCCCCCACCGAGACATTACTCACGGCAGCTGGACCATACACTGAGACAACAGACAATGCACACAGAGAATGCCTTAAACTGAGTCTCATAATATGTTTGTTGAAAGGAGTGACATCAGACACCATCAGAAGGAGCTGATCTGCCACAATAACAGGTACTCCTTGAGTATGACAGCCATTAGACCAACCAGACCAGTAAAAGGTGTACCCACCTACAAAGATCTGGTCAGTCCCAGGTCTGCGCACCTCAGAGAGTGCTAGCACTGAAATGTGGCGTTTACAAAGCTCCTGCAACAGCAGGGAAAGATGCTCATCATGCTGGAGAGACAAAGCGTTTCATGCGCCTACCCATATGGGCTGTCTCAAATTGAGACTTGTGTGCTCTTGTGCAGTGAGTAATGCCTCATGAGGCACATTTCTTTTTTCAGAGTGGTTTAAACTGTTGAAATCAAGCTCTAGTTTCTTCAACAATGCCAAGCTCACTTTGGTGATTCGTCTGATGTTATCCAATACTCCATGAAGACAACAATCTTCTTTTGTTCTTCATTTTCCATAGTGCTTTATCTAGGGAATAAAATGTAAGCCAACAGCAACTAATATAAAAATAAAATATTCTTAAATCATAAAAGCAGGAGAAAGAAACATAAATGAAAGTCGAACATGAAGGTGATGAAGCTTCAGCCTAGAGCTCCATTTTAAAATACTAAATAAAGAAGAAACTAAAAAAAATCTTCTCTTTTGGCAGCTTTACTGTCAAACCGGATTATGATAAATGAGCCGACAAAGCTGTGCAAGATCTAGTCTATTAAACACAACAATAATTCCCTGTTATAAAAAAGCAGTCATAACTGGTGTGTTAATTTAAAAGGAGGAAATGCATCTCAAGATATTCTGCTGCTCCCGGCTAATGGACTGGAAGAGCACTCGTCTTTGGCGATCTGAACTCGGCGTTATTTCTGACCGATTGTAGGCCAGCAGTAAGTATCTCCATTCATATTCCATTTTATTAACAAAGAAAATTTAATAACTGCCAGATATTGCATGATGGGATTATTTAAAGCGTATTTCATTTCATTTTTCATCCTGAGGCATGTTAATGCAGCATATGTCTGTGTGTTTTTTCATAATACCTAACAAACCCCCCCACCCCTCCAGCCACCAAGGCATTTTATCATAGCCTGGCATGAAGTAAAGCATTATCATCCCCATACTTCTGAAATCAGGAGCCGATTTACTTATCAAAAACAACTGACATCTCTGTATGAGCTCTAGGCTGAGCTTCCATTTAACCAAGGTGAGTTCACATCCATCCTCATAAAACAAGTTGAGAACTCTTATTGGGGAGAAATCGTTTTGAACTCTGTAAACCTTGTTGAATGATTATAGAACAGATATGTTTGCTCAGTATAATTTACAGCTAACACAGGACCTTGTTTATTCATTGACAGAAATCAATCACTCCATCGTACTATATACTGTGCACTTTCGTAGAATGAAATGTGTCTAAATATTCACAGCATTACTTTATCAAAGATGCCTCTAAAATGAACTTGAAAGTTTTGTAAACTATGAATCTTTTTGTCTGTTGGTATATAAATCATTTTATGTCAGTGTAGTGTATATCATGGTCTCAGGATGAGCAAGAGAACAGCAGAGAGACTTGAAGTGAGTGGATTGCATTAGTGCACCTCTCTAATCAAACATGCCTACTAACTCCTGTCCCCCACTGCCTTGACCTTACTGAAAAAAAGAAGAGGGAAGCATGGGGCACAGTTGAGGGGACAAATGGAGAAATATTCTTCAAAAAACAGAAAGGGGGGGGGGTGCAGAAACCTGATGAGAAAAAGAATTTAAAGCACCCTAATAAGCAGTGGCAACATTAAGAAAATTAGGGTTAGGGCTATGGCAAGGTCAGAGTGGAGAAGTGATCAGCACTTCAGAGGTCAGAGTAGAGAAGTGAAGCAGCAGCCCAAAATGGCAAAGATGGTGTAGGTCTAACATAGAATAAGTCAGACCAGGAACCTTATTAAAGGCCTGGTTCAGAAATGGGTGTCACCTCAGGCAGCCTGACCCCAAATTCAACAGGACAGCTTCAAGGCCTACTCAGGCCCAAAAATGGGGGACAGTTTTTTAAAGTTTAAAAATATACTTTAAATGTTCCAAATGCACTTAAAATACACACATATGTCCTTCAGGGGAGAAAAACAACAACATAAAAATCTCTTGCTTAAAGGACAAGGTGACAAAGAATATCAATAAACAAAGAATTTATTCACAAAAATCAGAGGATAGAACAAAAAAATAAAACAAGGCAAAGTTAGGTCAAAAAGGATTTGCCTTAAAAGGCAATCTAAACTAAACAAGTCCAAGTCCAGGAATCAATAATTTAAAAAACAAAAAGTAATAAATCCACTCTCACATGGCAGCTTAAGGCCTCTGGTGATAGTAATAATCTGCTGAACCGGGAATTAAACACTGTGGAATAATGCCTTCTCTCTTCCTCCCTTCTGCAGAACTGAAGACTGACAGCCAATCCAACGTCACTTCCATTTTCTGTCCTTCTGGACCAACCCTTTCCTAACAAGTCATCACATAACCTGGAACCGGCCATGTTGACTTCAGTTCTATTTTGGGCTCTCATCTGAAAAGACGCATCCACAACTTGTCGCGTGTATTTTTGTGCTTTCAACTCTTGTAATTATATGGGGTCACTAAGGTGGTGTCCCGACTCTTTGATGTTATTTTGTCTCCTCTTTACACAACAAAAACAGAAATATCAATCTAATACCCATAATAAAGACACACAGTTGGGACCATCTCTTCACCTCAGTATAAAGGCTGAAGGCAGTTTCAAAGTAGTGACATCATTGCGGCCCTGCCTCTTGGTATTTCATCCACAAAACACAGAAAACAGATTCACACTTAAATACACAATACTTTGTCATATTTTGGGTTCAAAGTTCCAGAAATTAAACTTAGAATAGTCCTTTTAAGCACATGCTATTCAGGAACTTGAAATAACATTGAGGTCTTTCAAAAAAACACATCAGAAGACAAACTTCCACAGACATTTGACTCCATTTTTGTCTTCTTGAAATTAAAAATTCAAAGCTGTCATCTTCAAACTTTCCATCTGCTCAAGCTGCAGAGGAGCAAGGCCACAGGCTCGGGGAGTGGTGTGCAAGACACAAGAACCTCAGCGTTGGGAAGAACTGCTTGTATTAGGCAATCAATCGCATAGAAAGGTTTTTGTTACCGTGAGATATGAAATTTGAGCAAAACTGCAGATGATCTACCAGCTGTGTGAAACTGTGCTTTCTCTGTAGCTGAACCAACTTTAGAAAGCAAAAATGTAACCCAATATGTGACAGCATAAATACTGCATAATAAATAAAAATAATATGAACAAAAAAAGCAATTAAACAGATAATAAATATATACCAGAGAACAAATATTGTTGTAACAAACCATCAGCTCAGCAGCCTATTTATTATGACAACTTATGATGTTGAACAAGACAGGACAATTCATAGTAACTCTCAAATTAATAAAAGTTTTTAATGATTTATTAAGCAGAAGCCACAGTGGTGAAATCTTAGGAACATTGTGTTATTATGGCATCTGGCATTTAAAAGAGAACATCGTGTCATATTTAGAAGAACTGAATCTTATTTCATTTCCGTTACTTTAAAGTGGCCACTGATCTCAGCTGTTTCATCTGATGTTTTACAAGGACACTATTCTTGAAGCAGATGTGTGTTGAGGTAACAGCCAACAGTGAACAGATACGTAGCTATAACTTAACACTGTACCATTTTTTAGACTCTCACAAACTATTCATTTTAATCAAGTTTTATCACAGTGCAGCATCTGTGAAGCAGCACAGCATAACTGGTGAGAGGCAGAAGGACTAATCTCTTCAGGAGGACAGTGCCACATTTGTATAGCCTGCTTGTTTATGCTAGTAGGAATACTATACTACTTTTACCTTTTTCCATGGTATGTGTAAATTCACTGAATTGGTTTGCAAGGATGGTTGGCGTAAAGTGCACTGCCATTAGACTCTGGACCAGTGGAAACATGTTTTCTGGAGTAATTAATCACACTTCACTATCTGGGTATGGCAGTTTCCTGGAGAACACTACCTTCCAGACTGCATAGTGCTTACTGTAAATGGAACAAGGGATAACACACTGTTAGTTGTATGAGGGAGTTTGGGCTAGGTCAGTTGTTCCAGTGAAAGGTACTATTAATGGTACAGCATATAAAGACATTTTAGATAATTGTGCACATCCAACTTTGTGGCAATAGTTTGGAGAAGTCCCTTTTCTGTTCCAGCAGAATTTTCCCCTGTGAGCAAAGCCAGGTCCATAAAAAGACATAATTTGATAGTTTATTGTGGAGGAACTCAAGTCGCCCACAAAGGGCCCTGACCGCAACCCTATTGAACATTTTATTGTTATAAGTTGTGAAATTCACAAATGCTATTACAATTGGAGGAATGGAAGACACTGAGGAGGCAACAGAAGCAATTCAAAAGACTTGGCCAAGCTTCAGAACTGGGTGAACGCCTTAAATTAAAGAGAAGCCAGGAAGAACTTCTTTCCACAAAAAGTTATGGTAATCTGGAATAAACTACAAAGACATGTAGTTGAAGCAGAAACCACAACAACCTTTAAGAAGTGTGAGATATTGGAACAGCTTCACTAATAGCTAAGCCAACGAGCCTGCTGGACTGAGTTGTCTTATATATTTATTTATATATATATATATATGACTGTAGGTTTGTACTTAAGTTGAATTTGTATGCAAATCGGAACAGGTACATTATTTTAATAAATGCTGTTGTTGACCTACTGTAACTAAGTGCTCTGCCAGTGAATGATGAAGTTTCACCTCTCTCTGACTTTTTTTTATTTCTGCTTTGTTTTCAATGGTGATGGTTTTTCTCTTCTTTACTGTATCATTAGGACTTGCATCAGATTTGTGTTTCAGAGACATTCTTGAAGGGTGAAGACAAAAGGTTAAGATGAGCTCTTTTGCAATGCACTGTACACGCTATCACAGCAGGAAGGCACCCATCGTCAACACGTCTGATGTACTGGTATGTGCATAACAGTACAAGCAGGCTTGCTATTGAGAATGAATGGGAGCGGTGAGGGCGGTTCACTACCCGTCCACCACACAGTCACCTCCCCTATAGTATGCTGCCTGCAGCATCCGTCCACCGAGAACAAACTTGGTGCGGCCAAAGGCAGGTAGTGAATCGCCCTCCACCACCCTCATTCAACAGGCAGCCAGACCTACAATGCTATCCCCCGTCGCCCCGTTCACCCTCAATGGCCTCTGTTCAACCACAACCAGGTCATTGCTTGCAGCATTACATGGCTGCCCCATTCGTTCTCGGTGGGCGGGCAGTGAAACACCCCCCTCCGCTCTATCCAGCCTGTGTCCAGTCAGGAGCAGTAGCTGCGGCAGTGTAGTGGGCCGGCAGCTAACTGCCCAATCGAGCCTCCGTCCTGCACACGAAAGATAGCTGTGGCCCCGGTGACTGTGGACCACGGGTCATCGCCTGCCACCGGGAGCCGCCCGAGGGACACTACACTGCGTGAGCAGCGAAATCACCCCCTTCCAGCCTCCACTTGCAGCGCCCCCAAGCCAAAGATGATGGAGCGGCACATACTGAGGCACACGCCGCGCTGCGCCCTGTTTGTACGATGTTGAACGCAGCAGTGCAGTCCAGTAGTGCACCCTGTTTGTCCAAACACCAGTTGTAGGTTTGCTCCTCTCCCACCCAGCATGTTGGAACCTGGGGACTATCTGTATATATACAGTATATTATATATATATATATATAAACACTACAGAGTCCATATATATATATATATATATATATATATATATATATATATATTGTGAGAGATGGCCGGCAGCTTATCCTGGTCAATACATCCACAACGCTAGATGGAGTAAATCCTGCAATATGGAGGTGCCCTGGATTCCCGCAGGTCACAGACTATTTAAAGCAGCGTTTCTCAACCTTTAAGTATTTGCATCTGTTTGGCAGAAAACCTGAGGAAAAATTTCTGTGTACACAACCCGCAAGACAGCGTCACGACATGCAGGAATCTGTCATACCCAATCGCCAGTCTGTAATGGGGAAGAAAAAAGCTACACAGATCAGCAATGCCAGAGACAATGACAGGCAATCGTCTTCAGGGAAAAAACCCGCTGGATCATCAAATTCAGAATGAGGTACGTACCGAAGGAAAAATCAATAATTGGTTCGATTTAATAAAATTTGTTCCTAGCATGTACCTCTCAGACGAAGAAGATCCAGAGAGGGGCCAAGAGAAAGGCATTTACACAAGCACAAAGGCGGTCATCTCAATGGACTTGTGGGTTAAGACGAATCGTTGCCGACATTCGCCGAAGGGACACACGTGACCTAACCCGAGGTATTCGGGCAAGGAGATGGACCACATCCTGCTGCATTATACTTCACTTACGAAATGATGGACTTGGACTTTCTGAAGGGGAAGGGGGAGGTGAGCAAGGCAAGATAAGGAATCCTGGGAAATGAATGATCGGTCTACCGATAAATTAAAACAGGCCAATTGCAGTCTGCCAATGACGGTACCACCGACCTCTATAGTCGAAAACTCCAAATCCCAGCTGCCATTCCGAAACCCAACAGGTGCCAGAAGTGGGCATGCTTATTGACTCACGGCTGGGAGGTAGGGGTGATGATGGCTTGAGCCCACCTCTGGCCAATTCAACTAATAATATAGACTTGCAGGAGCTGGAAAAACTACTCCAGCCCACACATAGTTTTTTACAGATCGCGACTTCATCAAGAAGATCATGGAGGAGCTGGGAGCAGAAGCCGAAGCGCCTTTTAAAAGGGTCGAAAAATACCTGCGGCGATTTGGATGGGAGCTTCTAGAGATGGTTAATTCGGCAGTACAGGTGAGGTTACCAGTACCGTACATGAAAGAGGGACGCAGAGTGAAACGGGTCCGCGATTAATTAATAGCAGGTGCCAAGTAACCACGAGCCCTACAAAAGAGACAGGAATGATGACCAAGTGTCCAGTGGAAGGATCAATCGAGCTGGAGCAGCGGGATAGTGCTGCCTCCTGGAGCAAGGCGATCCTTAAGACATTGGCGTTGGTCATTTATAAAATAAAATGGGTGCAAACAGCACAGGGTCTCTCTCTTACACATAGAGAGACCCAGACTGTGAGAAAGCCCTAGATTAAAAAGGAGATCCTGAAAGAGAAACGGGGTTCTCCTGATAATATAGAGAGTGGAGCTGTGAGCTCATGTGAGGCAGATGAACCCTTCTTAGCAACTAAAAAGGCAGAACAAGTGTTTCCAAACTGCTTTCAGCCTCGCAGGGGGAGACTAGTAGGGGGAGGGCGGTTGTGCTATGAATGCCGCCGGTGGGGCCATATATGGCGAAATTGTCTACGGACAGCAGGGGAGAAAGCAAAGTATTTATACAGTGTCTCCCCTTGGTTCTCCCATGATTATTTTACATGACATAGTTAAGGACCGGCCACAGCCAATGGCTCCTCCTGGAGGAAGACGACCCTCGTGGGGTTGAACGCTATGCACCACTGTGCTTCGCTGAAGGGGGGGAACTGTGAGAGATGGCCAGCTGCTTATCCTGGCCAATACATCCACACCACTAGATGGAGTCCTTCCTGCAACATGGAGGTGCCTCAGATTCCCGCAAGGTATCATGGAAAACGGATTAATTTTTCTTGGCATATGCTAGATACCCTGGGGCTTACTAACAGGGGAGTTTCTGCAACTACACTAAAATTCTTGTTTCTATTATAAATCTTCATCTCACCCGAAGTGCTATTGGATCATGTGGACTGAAGGACAGGAGTGCTTCCGGGTCATGGACTATTTAAAGGATTGTGGGAAGCCCAGCAAGGAAAGGTAGGCTCACCTGTACAGATCCAATGCTGCAAACACAGCTGCATCATGGGCACTTCCAGGAGTGCCAACGCAAATGTCTCGTTTCATGCACCTGCCATCAACAAGGGCCTGGAGAACAATAGATGGCCACCCTTTGCGAATAATGTAACCGCGGTAGCCTTCCGTTGGGGGAAGAATAGGCACATGCGTGTCATCCAGCGCACCGTAAATCTGTGGCACAAGATGCACCAAGGAATTGCGGTATGCAATTTCATTCGCCTCCGCTATAGTCAGAAGTCTGATATAACGCCGCATTAATTTTTCTTTAATAGCGGTGCACACGGCATATACACATCGATGGACAGTAGTTTTACTAACCCCGAAAGTTTCTCCAACTACTCTATACATGGCGCAGGTTGCCAGCTTGTAAAGGGCGATGGCAATCCGCTTTTGGGTTGGAACCAGTGGTCGGTGGCAACCTGTGATGGGCGCAACATCAGGAATGATGAATCCACACAACATCTCAAACATCGGCCGTGTCATTCTAAAATGTTGCTGTGAAGTGTCTCTCCACCACCTCCTCCCAGAAGGTCTTATTCCGTCGTCTCTCCCATACCTGTGGGTTTCGTCTCACTGGGGTACTTTCTTCGAGCTCTAGGGCTATCAGACAAGCAATTGCTTCATTCTGCTGTCGTCTTCGGATATTATGTACAATTCCAATTATTTGTGAAACTGAAATAACAGTAAGCTGGCAAATTTAAAAAAACTGTCTGAATAATCTCTCCATTTCTTTGTTTCTTTGTTTAGTGGAGGGGGTGTAACGTGGAAAACAAAAGGTAGATAATTTGCGACATATGCAAAATTTTATGTATGGAAACGGCTCAAGGGCAGATTTTTTTTCACAATACAACAAAACTTATGCGACAGTTCTTTTTGGTGGGGGTGACGTCATCACGCACACCATTTTATTGATAAAAAGCCAGTTGGATGGAAACAGGCTGGAGACAGCAAATTTTGCACATTTTTTTTACGTATATTCTGTTTGTCGATAACAAAATGTTGCAAAAAACTGGATGGAAACTTACAGCTTGTTAGGTACCCTTGCCATATGAGTATTCTGATTACATTAGGAGAACTGGACACTGCAGCAAATTGCCTTTTCATGTTGACAAAAACATGTTTTATGTATGTATATTCACACCATACAAAATATGGTAGTATCTCTCTGGTCAGTTAATAGCTTCCAGCACAGTGGCCATAATGGAGTGAAGCTTGGCTGAGATATTCCTGAATTGTCAGCCAGTTTCCTGAGAAGTGACAACAGGTAGCCAATTTAAATTGATAAAAAACTAAAAAAGCCCTTCTGTGCAAATACGTAGCATTGGCCCTCTTAAAATAGAACTAAGAGTCTGTACATCATATTCATCACTTTTGAGCTTCAAAATGTTTGTCATGCCAACAAAAATTATAATAACAGCTTAGTGATATGTATTATTGTGAATGCGTCATTTGGCTGGTTTCTCTACTTCATCAATGGTGTTGTCATTTCCCAAAATCTCTAAAATGTTCAGTATGAATGGGTCCGAGTTGCCATAAACATGTTTGTTCTCCCATCAAGTTACATACACACATTTCAAACCACATTTTGTGTCTAAAGTTTCATAAATGATGCCCCTGATGATTGTGCTGTGAATCTTGAAATACGTTTTAAGATATTTCAAACTGGTATTCCAATATAATGGTGACTGTAAAATGAAATTAAATTATCACAAAAAGAATCCAAATCAATTGTAATTCTAGCGCATAATTTTACAAATCACACATTGCGTTTATTCAATATTAGATCCAATCAGCGCAGAACAGTTACTTAGGTAACACTAAATACTATAAATTCACTAAGTAAGTGAACATTACAAAACAGAGGAAGGAAGTGGAAAAAACTAGCTTAAATAAAACAAGATCTGAAGGGAAAACCAGAACTGAAGAAATGGTCCTCATTCACATTAAGCACTCTTCTACTTGATATTCGAGGAGGGGTTGACAAAACATGACATGAAATCCTTTGTTTTACTTGATACGTAACATGAGATCAAAGCAGATGCTTCTTAGTCTGCTTATACTGGTTTGTGGTACAGGCTCAAACTGGACATCAGGAGGTGTGTGCCGTTAAATAATAAGAATTTATGTATTTCTAATTTGCTCTTGCAACCAATGCACAGCAACTAGAAACTTAGCATTTAATGTGCATAGAACAAATCTTCTACTCTAAACTCTAAATAAGTTTAAGCTTCTCTACATGCCAACATTTTACCTTTTTCTTTCCAAGTTACTGAGCAGAAGACAAGAAAATAAAGTTTGATTTCTAGCATTCTGGAAGCAGAAGGAAAAAAAAAACTGATTTCCCTTCATGTGAACATGAGAAAAGAAAACTTTATCTTTTTAAAATATAGTTCCACAATGATCATGACTTATGATAATAAGTACCTTCTTACTCCCAGAACCTTTCTTTTGGAAGAACAAAAGGCAATCAGTAGCATCTCCTCCTGAAAAATCAAGAGACTGCACACTTCTCTCCATCAGAGCTCTCAATGTACTTGTGAAAAAAGGTCTAATGACTTTTTTTCTTCTGATAATTCTCTACCAGTCTGGAAATTGGATTCCCCTTCATAAGTGTCAAAGTCACACAAAAAGACGCATAGAAGAAGAAAAAAAAATAAGCCTTCACACGCCTCACTTCTCTTTCATGGATATTTTTTCAACTGCAGCCTGCAGATTTTAATCATAAGGTTTTTGATGCGTGGCACTGGATAAGAAAGAGAGAAAGAAAGAAAGAAAGAAAGAAAGAAAGAAAGAAAGAAAGAAAGAAAGAATCATTACTGTGACTGGGGAAAAAGAGACTGAAGATAAATTAATAGATGGATGCAAATTCATATATCAAATATATATAGAATGTAAAAAATAAGGCTTAAATTGGTTTAACAGACTTTAATTAGAAGCCAGCTTATCCAAGAATTGTACTGAAAGAGTGAAAATCGAATTTGCCAAAAAAGATTCCACTTTATTCATATGCAGTATTCCATTAGAAATTAAGGAGGAGCACTCAGCTCCCTGTCTCCTGTGATTGATGGTTGTGATTCCCTGTTTCCCTGTGAAGATGGCTCACTCTCCCTCACGCTGTGTCTTCCACCACTTCGTGGGTCACAGTAACAAATGAGCGTCTTCTTTTTGTTCCACCTATGTAATTAAATAAATGCTCTCACAGAACCGTCTTAATTCAAGACCTTCCTGAACAGTAAAGAAATATTAGCGCATTAAAGCTCATAAAATATTAATTATGGTTTAACTGCATACATTAGCCATCAGCACGCACTTGACAAAATGACAAAATGGTCAGATGAAACAACTGAAGCTTGATATTAATGCCCGCCAATGACTCGTGTTACTGTTAATGCTCTTCAATAAAAAAAAAAAGGTTATGCATTACACCCACAGGTAATGCTGCCATCATCTACAGTTGAATCGATAAATAAAGACCTCAAAATCCATCTCTTTAAATATTCATAGGCCATTGTGTGACATGCATACTAAATCAACACAGGATTTAAAATTTGTGATATCAATGTAAAAGAGTGTTCTGTCAGCAGATCCTGAGCATGTCGATTGGCATGGAGTCGATATAACAATGGATGTCTGTTCTGCTATCCTTTTTATGGTATTAAAACATTGGGTATGAAGTCATTGGTAGGTTAGGATGGGGGATTTGGTTTGATGGATAAACTGAGATTTGAATGGGATGTTGTTGGTTTCGACTCAGCCTTCTCTGTGGAAGCGAAGGGGCTTTACTGAAGAATGTACAGGGAATCAGACTACTGAAATGGCATTTGAGCTGGGTGATGCTCACTTAGTTTTAAAACTTTTAAAAACTTTAGAACCATTGTGTTTGGATGTAGCCTGATGTCAGAAAAAATAGCAATACCTTCTCTACAAGAGAAATGGCATAGAAGCGGAAGGTAGCATTTCTAATCCAATGCTGCTGAGAATATGCAGATGAATATTTAAGTCAAAGTCAAAGTGAACTTTATTGTCATCTCAACCATATACAAGTATACAGATAGACGAAATTGTGAAGCTCAGGGTCCACAGTGTAACAACATGAAGTTCAAATAATAAATTAAAAATAGAATTAAAATTAAGATTTAAATTTAAAATTAAAACACAAACAAGACAAGACAAAGAATTAAGAGGCAGTTACAGTCTATATTTTTAGAATAAAGAAACAGCCATTTTATCTTTTCCAAATTCTATTACTCCTTCCCAAGTTTTTACATATGAGGAAGTGGATAACCTACCAGCGGTAACAGGAACTACTAAGGAGATACTGGATAATTTAGAAACTCTACAGGGAGAAGTGCTGCTCAGATTAAATAGGATAACATCTAACAAATCACAAGTACCGGCTAATATTTATTTTTAAGTGCTTAAGGAGGTTAGTGAATGTATATGTAAAACTTTGATGCATATTTTTCAAAAGTCACTGCACACTGGGAAATTTCCTAAAGACTGATTGCATTATACAAAAAGGGAGGTTGGTCTAATCCAAGTAACTATATGACAGTAAATTTAAAGCACATTACAGGTAAATGAATGGAAGGAATTATTAACGATAAGATTGAGCAGAGGAACACATGGTTTTACTGAACATCAACATGGGTTCAGAAGAAGGAGGTCATGTTTTCCTAACATGCTGGGATTTTATGAAGAAACAACAAAAGGATACCATCAGAGTGGTGCATATGATATTATTTATCTTGACGTTTTAGAAACGAATCATCAGACACCTGGAGCACTTCCGAGTGCCCTAAATAATGGGCCAGCAGGCATTACTCCGAAAGCCAGAGTCGGGAGGAGGACGAAGCTTGCTGAGAAGAAGTGGAGGAGAAAGAAGGACTGAAAGATAAAGAAAGAAAAGAGAGTGAGAGACAAAGATAAAGAGTAAAGATAGTGTTTGTTTGGGCTGTTGGGGACACTGTAAATAAAATTCACGTGTGTTTTGGTACTGGCGTCATTAGCGTCTGTCTGTGATCTGGAATGGAATGCTCACTATATATATATATATATATATATAAATAAATATATATATATACTATATATATATATATATATATATATATATAGTCCCCGGCGGGGCTGGGGCCCGCCGGGACGCCCAGGAGGGGCGAGAGGAGGCTTGTGCCTCCTCCACACCGCGAGAGGCGTCCGTCCTGGTTTTGTTGGGAGCCACGGGTCGAGGGCATGGAAGCCCTACCCTGTAGGGGCCGTGGTTACCGCCAGGCGGCGCCCGATGCCGGTTGATCCCATGCAGTCGCCGGCGGGCTGGAGCCCGGCGGGGCGCTGGAGGACGAGAGGAGGGCTTGTGCCTCCTCCACACGCGGGGCGTCCGTCCTGGTTCTGTTGGGGCCCACGGGTACAGGGCATGGAAGCCCAGCCCTGTAGGGGCCCGTGGTCACCGCCAGGCGGCGCTCCGATGCCGGTTTATCCCGTACGGTCCGCGGCTGGGGCTGGAGCCCCGGCCGGGGAGGAGGCGAGTGCCTCCTCCAGACAGAGTGGGGCGTCCGTCCTGGTTAGGCAGGGGCCTGGGTACAGGGCATGGAAGCCCAGCCTGCAGGGACCCGTGGCCACCGCCAGGCGGCGCCCAGTGCCTAATTATCCGGGAGCCGACACTTCCGCCACACCAGGAAGTGCGGGGAAGACTTTATGTGGCGCCGGAGAGCTGCCAGGAAGGCAGCCGACACTTCCGCCACGCTGGGCGTGGCCAAGGAACAGATGGCGGAAGCACCTGGGGCTCATCCGGGGCATTATTTAAGGGGCCGCCTCCCTCCAGTCATTGTGTGGAAGTCGGGTGGAAGTGGACTGAGCAAGAGGAAGGACTGGAGGCGGCCAGGAAGGCACAAAGACTGTGGGCCTGGACTTTGGGGAATTCGGTGCGAGAGGGCACTGGGGATGCACGTGAGCACGAACTGTAAATACTGTATATAAATAAATAGTGTGTGGTTTGAAAAATGATGTCCGTCTGTCTGTGCCGGGGCCAGTGTTCACAATATATATATATAATTGTGATCTCCAGAGTACTGATTGGCCATGACAAGAAGCAGGAAATGTAACTCGGTCTCCTGAGTTCATATAAGTGGAAGCAATGTGGCACAGAGTCAATACAAACCTTAAAACCCATGAAATAATAATATTAACAAATATTCCTATATACAAGACATTTCTATTTTGGATGGAAGAAAAAAGAGTGAAGCATCTGCACAGATAGATTGGACGCAGCTAGCACATCTTTTCTGTTTGCAATCTATTTGTACAGATGTTTCACATGTTTTTCTTCCATCAAAACAACAGAAACAGCTTGTAAAAATTTTTTCATTATTATTATTTCACAGAGACTCGTACTTTCTGACTCTGGTAGGGGAAATGGGTGAACTCCTTTAAGGTATATTTAGACTAAGTGTCACACTATGTGGCTAATTGTTTATGTATTTGGCTCCCACCCACTTCTCTTATAATGGACCTGGCACATGGCCTCTGGGTCTTGAAGAATTGTTTGCATCTCTTCATACTAGTATTTCTCTAATTGAGCTTTGCAGTATTGGCAGATAATACAGTACAGTATGTGCATATTGGTCCATACCGGCCTACCCAGAAAACCTGTGATGCAAAGAATCAGCATTATATACTAGGGTGGGCTGTGCCTGTCTCTATTTGAAGTGCACTACATAGTGAGGAGCATAACAAGTTTAATCCAGCTGTGAAGACACAATGTAAATAAATCTATGCAGAACAACAACATTCTCATTATAGTCATCTAATGTACACCTCAAGTGAAAATAATGATTTTTTAAAATACTCATACAGGATGCAAATCCAGCTGGAGTAAAAACATCAACGTGTATGCAGGCAGCAGATTGAGTAGCAACAAAAAATGAGGTGGAGTACGCTTACAGTACACTTGCATGAAAGATCTACACATGGCTGTTACAGCTCTGTGACATCATGTTGGTCTTGCAAAGCTTCATGAGGTGCTGGGAAAAAATATGTTCATCTAAGTTGGCCGCATGGTGAATTTCCAGGAAAATGTTGAACAAAACAAGGTTTCCAGTAAACACAGCGTTTCTGCTGCAAAAAAAAAAAAAAATTATCAGTCAGTAGTAGCGTAGATATGTGTGCAACTGTGCTGTGAGATGAGATTGTGGTAGTCCTGAAACATCTGCTACATGTCAAATGAAAACCTGGTTGTGTGCTGCAATAGCAAAACAAGTTGGATCACATTTATATTTTTCTTAATGGGTGAGTGGTGAAGGGGATTGAGGGAAATAGTTAATATGCATTACATAACCATTCTATGAGGTTTAAAGTGTGGGTTTTGAGATTCAACACTAAATCCTTGTATATTACTGTTCACCATTCTCTACCTGATAAATGTGGCTTTGTTTTAATAATGAGAATAACAAAATGCAGATTGATCTGCAGAAAACATTCAAATTTCCATTTCTCAAGGTGAGTTTCTAAGCCAACTTCACTAAATGAATAGAAAATGTTCACTTTGAGAAGCAATCTGTTTCAGAATGTAAGTCCTCTCTTTTAAGAAATAATTTGTGAAGTCATATTTCTTAAATAAAAAAAAACAGGTGGCATGTATGTTTAATAGGTTCTGAGTTATTGAAAGCAACTACTTATTTTTCTGAAAAAACCTGAAAATAATGTGGTGGGGTACAAAAAACTTGTATTAAGTAAAATATTTGGTAGAAGCACAGCCCTGCTGTGTTACAGAATTGACACTATGACTGAGTAGCATTAGTATAGGGTGGACACTGCGACCAGAATAAGTTGCTTGATCATGAAATCCAAGCAAATTATTCATATTATTCATATTAGCCATCTGGGGCGGCATTAAAGACAAGGTGCTACCAAGCAGTCTAGCTGGACGCCATTGGCTAATGGCCAGTTTCCCCTCATTTGCCCCATTTTCTCAAAAGGTATTACTTGTACAGCATGCTATTTCCATGAGTCAGAGTAATACTTGTGTGATTAATGTAGAAATTGGCCTGGTATGTTGTGAGAGTGTTTAGTTAAGGGTTGGTAGTGGCAGGATTGTTCCCACCTCTGTAAAAATGGGGTAAAAAATACCATTTCAGGTTGTTTTTCTTGTTGTCTGCCTTTTATTTATTTCTCCAAGTACCTTCTGCTGCTCTGCCAACCCTTTCCTTATTCATTTTAGCAATCTTTCCACTACAGGCACACTTTGGCCTCTTTTTTTCTTGTCTTCCTTTCCTAAGAGAAGAAACAGATTTGCCTTTATTGATTTATTTCACATTCAGGATTGTGTTGTGCATGTTGTTGGACTCATCAGATACATCCGCAGCAGATTTCACGGTTTAGTGCTAATCCCGATTTATGTAAATGCCATCCTCTTCATACCAAACAATAACAAACTTTCCCTTTTATTAAGAGCACAGCTTCATATTTGGTGCAGCAATGATCACACTCTCCAGTGCCTTTAAAGAAACAGGTCCTTGGCATCCATTAAGTAAGGTCTGTTTGACAGTATGGAGGGAGAAAACAGAGGCACTGCTTTCATAAAGCCCCACCATCTAAGTTGCCTTTCGTCACCTGGTACTTTTTTAAATGTACATCTGAAATTTCAGGGTATCACGTTAACAAATTTGACAAAAGCGTTCATATTAGCTGTAATTGTCAAATGGTGAGTGAAGAGTTAGAAAACACCTTTTTCTGGTAGTGAGACAAATTAGCCACAATTTTAAGTGAGATATTGTAATTGTGCAAAAATAAAGGTATCTGAACATTTACATATATGGTGTATTTAGAATGTCTTCGGAACCATTCAGCTTCTACACACTTTATTGTGTTACAGATCTAATTTTAAATGGATACATTTTAATTTTTTTCTTGTTAACCCAAGCTAAATTATCAATAATGACAAATCTTTCATTTGTATAAGTACTCAGACCTTTAATTAAGCACTTTGCAGGAGCCCCTTTGGCTACAATTACAGCTTCGACTCATCTTGGGTAAGACTCTACAAGTTTTGCGCGCCTGTATTTGGACAGTGTAATGACCTTCTTCCTGGTAGATTCCAACAAGCCCCATGGATGGGAAGCACCTCTAAACTGCCATCTTCAGGTCTCTCCACAGATGCTCTATGGGGTTTAAGTCTGGGCTTTGGTGACCAATGAGATTCTTTCAGTATTTTAGTAATTTAAAGCCCAGCCCTGACACAGACAAATGTAGGACATGGGTTCAAAGCACACAAGCATTTTATTTTGTTTTTCTTCACTTATGGGCAACACCTTCCTCGTTCCTGCAAGCACAACATAGTCTTAAGCACAAACACACCTTAAACAAATTCTTTTCCCTTTTCCTTCTCTTTCTCTTACTCTTACAATGCACAATGTATTCACAGCGCATCACTTTTTCCACATTTTGTGATGTTACAGCCTTATTCCAAAATGGATTAAATTCATTTTTTTCCTCAGAATTCTACACACAACACCCCATAATGACAATGTGAAAAAAGTTTACTTGAGGGTTTTGCAAATTTATTAAAAATAAAAAAACTGAGAAAGCACATGTACGTAAGTATTCACAGCCTTTGCCATGAAGCTCAAAATTGAGCTCAGGTGCATCCTGTTTCCCCTGATCATCCTTGAGATGTTTCTGCAGTTTAATTGGAGTCCACCTGTGGTAAATTCAGTTGATTGGACATGATTTGGAAAGGCACACACCTGTCTATATAAGGTCCCACAGTTGACAGTTCATGTCAGAGCACAAACCAAGCATGAAGTCAAAGGAATTGTCTGTAGACCTCCGAGACAGGATTGTCTCGAGCTCAAATCTGGGGAAGGTTACAGAAAAATTTCTGCTGCTTTGAAGGTCCCAATGAGCACAGTGGCCTCCATCATCCGTAAGTGGAAGAAGTTCAAAACCACCAGGACTCTTCCTAGAGCTGGCCGGCCATCTAAACTGAGCGATCTGGGGAGAAGGGCCTTAGTCAAGGAGGTGACCAAGAACCCGATGGTCACTCTGTCAGAGCTCCAGAGGTCCTCTGTGGAGAGAGGAGAATCTTCCAGAAGGACAACCATCTCTGCAGCAATCCACCAATCAGGCCTGTATGGTAGAGTGGCCAGACAGAAGCCACTCCTTAGTAAAAGGCACATGGCAGTCCACCTGGAGTTTGCCAAAAGGCACCTGAAGGACTCTCAGACCATGAGAAACAAAATTCTCTGGTCTGATGAGACAAAGATTGAACTCTTTGGTGTGAATGCCAGGCGTCACGTTTGGAGGAAACCACACAACGCTCATCACCAGGCAAATACCATCCCTACAGTGAAGCATGGTGGTGGCAGCATCATGCTGTGGGATGTTTTTCAGCGGCAGGAACTGGGAGACTAGTCAGGATAAATGGAAAGTTGACTGCAGCAATGTACAGAGACATCCTGGATGAAAACCTGCTCCAGAGTGCTCTTGACCTCAGACTGGGGCGACGGTTCATCTTTCAGCAGGACAACGACCCTAAGCATACAGCCAAGATATCAAAGGAGTGGCTTCAGGACAACTCTGTGAATGTCCTTGAGTGGCCCAGCCAGAGCCCAGACTTGAATCCGATTGAACATCTCTGGAGAGATCTTAAAATGGCTGTGCACTGACGCTTCCCATCCAACCTGATGGAGCTTGAGAGGTGCTGCAAAGAGGAATGGGCGAAGCTGGCCAAGGATAGGTGTGCCAAGCTTGTGGCATCATATTCAAAAAGACTTGAGACTGTAATTGCTGACAAAGATGCATCGACAAAGTATTGAGCAAAGGCTGTGAATACTTATGTACATGTGATTTCTCAGTTTTTTTATTTTTAATTAATTTGCAAAAACCTCAAGTAAACTTTTTCACATTGACATGATGGGGTGTTGTGTGTAGAATTCTGAGGAAAAAATGAATTTAATCCATTTTGGAATAAGGCTTGTAACATAACAAAATGTGGAAAAAGTGATGCGCTGTGAATACTTTCCGGATGCACTATACTTTTTCCTCCACTGTCCCTCTGGCAAGCTTCATCCTTCTCCTCCCAACTCTATCTCCCGGAGTAACGACTGCTGCCTCCTTTAATAATGCCCCCGGAAGTGCTCCAGGTGCTCGTTGACCTGCTTCCAGCAGCACTTCCGGGAGTGGCGGAAGAATCGTCCAAGAGGGCTCAGCACCTGTTGCAGCACCCCCTGGCGGCATCCTCGGATCCTAACAGGGCTGTAACCAACTCCAACTCCCATGAAGCCCTGCGGGAGTCCAAGGAACCACTGCAACCCAGGGTACTACTATCTGACAGTCCAGGGAAGGTACTGTAACATTCTGGATAGGTTGGCTTCCCCGGTCCTTCTAGCCTGGAGGGGTCCCAGCCATCCATCACAGATAGTAAATCAGTCAAGAAGGACTTGAAGTTCACAATGAATATTAAAAGTAAATTAAAAAAAATACACGCAGTGAAAGAGCAGATGCTTTAAACTTTTTTTTCTGAAGTCTTCACATTTGAAGAAGTGAATAAGCTTCCAGTGTTAACAGGGACTACTAAGGAAATACTGAGTGGTTTGGAAATTAATACTGCTTAGATTAAATAGGCTGAAATCAAATATATCACCAGGACCAGATAATATTTATCCTTAAGTGCTTAAGGAGATCAGTAAGTACATATTGTGATAAAAGGCGCTATACCAGTGATTAACCCAACACAGACAGACGCAGAAGGCACACTTATAAAATAAATAAATGTTTTTATTTGTCTTTTCTTCTGCCTGTGGGCAACACCTTCCCCATTCCCACAGGCACAACACAGTCCAAGCACTAAACACACACAGTCCCAATACTTTCTTCTTCTTTTGTTTTTCTTTCTCCATCACTCCTCTCTGGCAAGCTTAATCTCTCTCCACTCAACTCTGGCACCCAGAGTGGTGGCTGCTTTCTCCTTTTACAGCCCACCCAGGAGTGCTCCAGCTGTTTGATGACCCATTTCTGGCTGTACTTCCGGGTGTGGCGGAAGAACCGCCCACATGAGCTCAAAACCACTGCAGTGCCCCCTGGTGGCACCCCCGGATCTGAAAAGGTTTGTAGAGAACTCCATCTCCCATGGAGCCCTGTGGGAACCCAAGGCACCACTGCCACCCAGGGTGGCTGCCATCTAGCGTCCCAGGGGAGGTACTGATCAGTCCATGCCTCTTCCCCCGGACCATATACAGAAGATGTGTCCCAGTTCTCCACCAAAATATATAAACCTTTAAAAGCATACTGCACACACGGGGCATTTTGAAGGTTTGGAAAATGGTGAATATTATCCCATTATATAAAAAGTGAGATCTGACAGATTCAAGCTTAACTTGCATCAAATGTAAATTAATGGAAGGAACTGTTAAAGGAAAGACTGAGCAACAAATGGGAAAAGCAGGAGTTTTGCTGAGCAGTCAGCATGGGTTTAAAAGAGGGGGGCCATGTTTAATCAACATGCTATAATTCTATGAGTGGAGCATTTCATAAGGTGCCACATGAGAGGCTGGGCATTGAACTGAAAAGGGGTTTAGGGTGTAGTGTGAAAATAGGTGAAGAACTAGCTAAAACACTGGAAGCAGAGGGTTATGATATGAGAAGCCTCATCTGAAACTCGTGCTAAAAGTGATGTTCCTCAGGAGGTCAGTGCTAGAGTCTCTGTTATTTTTAATATATATAAAAGATTTGGTTAAGTTTTCAAATGATACTAAGCTAGGTAGATTGACAGATAACCTAGAATCCACTGAATCATTACAGAGCGACCTGGATAGCATACAGGCTTGGGCAGATTTGTGGCAGATGAAAATTAATGCAAGTACATGTAAAGTATTACACATAGGGTGTAAAAATCTTAGGTTTGAATACACAATGGGAGGTCAGAAAATTCAACGTATGCCTTATGAAAAGGGTTTAGGAGTCATAGTGGAAACAACACTTTTTAACTTCCAGAGAGTGTTCAGACGTCATTAAGACAATGCTAGGTTTTATAGCACAATATGTAGAGTACAAGTCAAAGGAAGTTATGCTCAAGTTTTATAAGACCCTGATGCGGCCTCCTCTGGAGTAGTGTGTACAATATTGGACTCCAGGCAACAAAAAAATACAGAGAAGTGCTAGAAAATGTACAGAGATGAGCGACTAGGCTGATTCTAGGGCTACAGTGGATAAGTTATAAGGAAAAATTTAAAGAGCTGAGTCTTTTCAATTTAAAGAAAAGGTAACTAAGTAGACACATGATTGAAGTGTTTAAAATTATGAAGGCAATCAGTACAATGTATTGAGACGATTCCTTTAAAATCAGTTCAACAAGAACACAGGGACACAGTTGGAATCTAGTTAAGGGTAGATTTCACACACATTAGGACATTTTTCTTCATGTAGAGAACCATAGACACATGAAATAAGTTGCCAAGTAGTGTGGTATACAGTTGGACTTTAAGGACCTTCGAAGCTAGACCTGAAGTTATTTCGGATGAATTAAGTGGGTAGGACTGGCAAAATGTGTAATGTTGAATGACCTGTTCTTGCCCAGATTGTTCTAAAGTTCATTCTTTATTTATAAAGATTCTCTAGTTGCATGCATATATCAAGGCAAAGATTTATGGACATCTCCCTTAAAGGGCATTTTATAAAAGTTAGCCATGTGTTTTGAGCATGTGTAAGCTGAAGTTAGCCTGTTCATTTTGGGGTCTGTTTATCTAGGGTGAGGCCTATTATTAGGCAGGTCAGTAAAGGTCCTGGGGCCTCATGCATAATGCCGTGCGTAGAATTCACACTAAAATATGGCGTAAGGACAAAAGCGGAAATGTGCGTACGCACGAAAAACTCCAGACGCATAAATCTGTGCGTTCGCCAACTTCCACGTTCTTCCGCTCCATAAATCCCAGTCAGTGTGAAAAGTAACGCACCTGCAAGTGCCTGCTGCCCCACTCAAACTCCTCCCAGAATTACGCCTCTTTGAATATGCAAATCAATATAAATAGCCTTTAAGCTCAGCGTTCTGTGAAAAGACAATAGCAAAAACATGGGGAAAATAGAAGAATTTCAGTAAATACCAAGTGGAGGAAAAGAAAAACGTACTATTTGTTAGTTTAAACAGTGGTATAAACAACAAAAGGAAGTTGTTCAAGTGACATAGAGTGTCGGAGAAACTCGAAAGCTCAAGTTCACAAAGTCGCACAGTGTCCGAAATAAAAAAGAACTTGTCAGATATCAAAGTCACCATGAAAAGACAAGTTGTAGTCCACCGTCTGAGTGCCATATGAAAGCTTATTAGGGGTACAGAGAAAAGAAAAAATAGACACACAGTGGGAAAAAAGCACAAAATGTCAACTTTAATCTTGAAATTTCCACTTTAATCATATAGTTTATTTTGTCATTAAAGTAGAACATCATAAACTTCATCTTTAAATCGTTTAATTTAGTAGTTTTTAAAATACCATCGTAACTAAAGTAGCACATTAAATGCTTTGTTTTGTATGTGTTCTTCTATGTGCTCTATGTGTGTGAATCAATACGTGCTTTTTAAACGGGCGTTCTCTTCCTCTGACTGGACACAGAATCCATTACATTTGTGATATTACAGCTCTCTGAATAATTAAAATACTGAGATGTATACTTGATATGGTTTTCATGATGATAGGAATTAAAGCATGTTATTAAACATGAGAACACGGTGGCGCAGTGATAGTGACGAGCTGGTGCCCTGTCCAGAGATTGTTCCTGCCTCCCGCAAGATGCTTGCTGCATCGTGAGCGACCTTCGATGAAATAATTTATTGTTGCAGTACTATCTCTTTCAAACATACTAACCTCCAATTCCTGTCCTTCCTTTTCTTTCTCCAAGTAACAACAACAACAACAACAACATTTATTTATATAGCACATTTTCATACAAACAGTAGCTCAAAGTGCTTTACATATTAAAGAATAGAAAAATGAAAGACACAATTATAAAACAAAATAAATCAACATTAACATCGAATAAGAGTAAGGTTCAATGGCCAGGGGGGACAGAAAAAACAAAAAAAACTCCAGACGGCTGGAGAAAAAATAAAAAAATATTATTATATAATATATTATATTATATTATTATTAAAAGTAACCACACAATCAGCTCTGTAATAGATGTTAAGCAATCTGTAAGCTTAGAACGCCGATTCTTCTAAACTTTAAAGGAACATTGAAATATCTTCGCAGTACATGTTTAATTATTCTATCCATCTATCCTTCCAGTGTCGCGCCAGCACCAGCAAGAATAGAGTGCAAGGCAAGAACAATCCGTGAATGGAGCGCCATTTAACATGTTTAATAGATTATTTAAATTATGTTAACATTTTATCTGTATAATGTAATAAACATATTTTGTTGCATTTCATCTTAAAAATTAAATTGCCATCATATGTAAATACGCACTTTATAAAGTGTCTCAGGTTGTGCAATATTATAACTGTATCGCAAGTTTACAGTGAAGTAATTGTACTTATAAGTACAAACAGTTCTACAAGGAGCAATTGATGGACTGATTGAGTGCGTTTAGAGTTCTTAGGATTAAACTGTTTCTGAACTGTGAAGTCCATACAGGAAAGGCTCTGAAGCGTTTGTCATATGAGAGCAGTTCAAACTGCATATGACTGAGGCAGTGCTGTATATCAATAATTCTCTTTCCAATCAGCAGTTGTAGAGCTGCGATTCCACACTCAGATACAGTTACTCTGCATGGTGCAGTGAGAGTAATATGGAAAAAGATGATCCACTGTGGCAACCCCTAACGGGAGCAGCTAAAAGAAAAAGAAGAAGGTGCAATGAGAGTAACAATGCTAAAGCAGCTATGGTATTTGGAATAGTTTGGCCATTCCGTGGACCATTATATTAATTTCTTGGCTTTATACCAATTTTAGGTTTTATTAGTCACATTTTGAGCGTGGAAATGGGCTTACGCAACACTTTTGTGCATACACACCGTTTGTACATGAGGCCTCTGGGTCTGGTTTGTGGGCCCCTTTTTGAGGTCATTCATTCTTTTTGCCATGTTTGTGTCATTTCATAACAACAATACAAACATCCATTACTACAGAGAAGAATTGCAATGAAAACAATAATAGATTAAATTTCTCTTAGATTCAAAACCTCTGGACAACAATAAGTAATCTGTACGAAAAATGTATTTTGCTTATTTTTTTCCATAGCAGGCATCACTGTGTATGTATATGTTCTAGTCCCAGAGTCGAGAGTTATTAGAAATATACTGACAACAATTGTCTGTTTATAATTTTGCCAAACTCTTCAGCATTGTTTCCATTCAGTAATGTTTGCTATTCAATTGTTCTCAATTATTACAGTATTTTACAAAACAGTCAAAAGGTGTTTGTGTAGAAATAGGCATAGTGCAATTTATTTTATAAATAGATGTGCTTAGAAAAAAACATATGCATAATGATGATCTCTAAGGGATTTTAATTGTAGGAAATGGATAAAAAATAATGAGAATTATTCTTAGGATTATTCAGTCTTCAGCGCACTTAACCAAGGTGTAGTGTCTTTCTGTTCCACCACCTACATTACTTAAATTGCATAGCATATTGTCTAGCTAAACACCACATTTTTTTCTGAATACCATGTACATTTTTTAAATTTGATATTTAAGTAATTTTAATACATAAAGTTAAAAAAATAACAAATGCATTAAAAATACAGCCATAAATAAAAACAGAGGATCCAGCTGAAAAGAGTTTTGTCAATTAAACCCCAGAAGAGCATGGAAGAGAACTTTGTCATTATACACAATATCTATTTTTCAAGTGCAGATTTGTTTCAGCAATCTAACAATTCTCTGATAAGAAAAATCATTGTAGTATTAGAGAATTGACACTCAGAATGTCTCTTACTAGCTGTTGGAGCTTTCAGATTTCTTTGTACCTCCTTCTGTACTGTTGACAGCAAAATACGTTTAAGTGCAGCTTCAGTTGTGGTTGATGAACACAGAAACAAGCTGGACAGCCAATAGAGTAGAATACTTCTATTTTTTAGGATTTTTCTCCTTATGTTCAAGTCAGCTTAAGTACACAATTTCTCACTCTTAAGACATCTTAGGAAAAAGGAAACCTGGCATTTGAATGCCATTTATTTAGTTTGTTTTGTACTGTGATTTACTGATATATGTAAATGATTTAGATAGGAATATAAGGGACAAGATGGTTAAGTTGTTGATGATACCAAGCTAAGCAAATTGGCAGATAATGTAGAATTTATTGAATCATTATACAGACAGAATATATATATATATATATATATATATATATATATATATATATATATATATATATATATAGTGCACAGTGGTGTGAAAACTATTTGCCCCTTCCTGATTTCTTATTCTTTTGCATGTTTGTCACACAAAATCATTAAACACATTTAACCATTAGTCAAATATAACACAAGTAAACACAAAATGCAGTTTTTAAATGATGGTTTTATTATTTAGGATCATCAAACACATTTAACCATTAGTCAGAAAAAAAATCCAAACCTACATGGCCCTGTGTGAAAAAGTAATTGCCCCCTTGTTAAAAAAATAAAATAACTGTGGTGTATCACACCTGAGTTCAATTTCCGTAGCCACCCCCAGGCCTGATTACTGCCACACCTGTTTCAATCAAGAAATCACTTAAATAGGAGCTGTCTGACACAGAGAAGTAGACCAAAAGCACCTCAAAAGCTAGACATCATGCCAAGATCCAAAGAAATTCAGGAACAAATGAGAACAGAAGTTATTGAGATCTATCAGTCTGGTAAAGGTTATAAAGCCATTTCTAAAGCTTTGGGACTCCAGCGAACCACAGTGAGAGCCATTATCCACAAATGGCAAAAACATGGAACAGTGGTGAACCTTCCCAGGAGTGGCCAGCCGACCAAAATTACCCCAAGAGCGCAGAGACGACTCATCCGAGAGGTCACAAAAGACCCCAGGACAACGTCTAAAGAACTGCAGGCCTCACTTGCCTTAATTAAGGTCAGTGTTCATGACTCCACCATAAGAAAGAGACTGGGCAAAAACGGCCTGCATGGCAGATTTCCAAGACGCAAACCACTGTTTTCCGGTTTCTGTGTGGTGGCGGCCTGCGCCACCACCAACCTACTCAAAGCACCATGATGCCCCAGCATTGATGGACTAAAAGCCAGAAGTCCACGTGATCATCATTATCATCATCATCAAACCCTTCCGTGAAAACCATAAATACAAAGAGGACTGTTTCATTTATGTTAGGTAGATTGCCCAGAGGGGAATCCCTGCAGATTTTATTTTTTTTCTCCGGCCGTCTGGAGTTTTTTTTGTTTTTTCTGTCCCCCCTAGCCATTGGACCTTACTCTTATTCTATGTTAATTAATGTTGACTTATTTTATTTTCTTACTGTGTCTCTTATTTTTCTATTCTTCATTATGTAAAGCACTTTGAGCTACATTTTTTGTATGAAAATGTGCTATATAAATAAATGTTGTTGTTGTTAAGCAAAAAGAACATTAGGGCTCGTCTCAATTTTGCTAAGAAACATCTCAATGATTTCCAAGACTTTTGGGAAAATACCTTGTGGACTGATGAGACAAAAGTTGAACTTTTTGGAAGGCAAATGTCCCGTTACATCTGGTGTAAAAGGAACACAGCATTTCAGAAAAAGAACATCATACCAACAGTAAAATATGGTAGTGGTAGTGTAATGGTCTGGGGTTGTTTTGCTGCTTCAGGACCTGGAAGGCTTGCTGTGATAGATGGAACCATGAATTCTACTGTCTACCAAAAAATCCTGAAGGAGAATGTCCGGCCATCTGTTCGTCAACTCAAGCTGAAGCGATCTTGGGTGCTGCAACAGGACAATGACCCAAAACACACCAGCAAATCCACCTCTGAATGGCTGAAGAAAAACAAAATGAAGACTTTGGAGTGGCCTAGTCAAAGTCCTGACCTGAATCCAATTGAGATGCTATGGCATGACCTTAAAAAGGCGGTTCATGCTAGAAAACCCTCAAATAAAGCTGAATTACAACAATTCTGCAAAGATGAGTGGGCCAAAATTCCTCCAGAGCGCTGTAAAAGACTCATTGCAAGTTATCGCAAACGCTTGATTGCAGTTATTGCTGCTAAGGGTGGCTCAACCAGTTATTAGGTTTAGGGGGCAATTACTTTTTCACACAAGGCCATGTAGGTTTGGATTTTTTTTTCTCCCTAAATAAAAACCATCATTTACAAACTGCATTTTGTGTTTACTTGTGTTATATTTGACTAATGGTTAAATGTGTTTGATGATCAGAAACATTTTGTGTGACAAACATGCAAAAGAAGAAGAAATCAGGAAGGGGGCAAATAGTTTTTCACACCACTGTATATATGTAGTCACACACATGTGCATTAGGGACAGCTTAAAGGCTCTGGCGGTGGTAATTTCTTGCCAATCCACAGGGTGGCGCTGTACACTAACAGCTTTTCTCCTTCTCCCTCTACAGCCAGGATGATTGACAGCCTTAACAGCTCTGACGTCACTTTCGGTGTCCATCATTACGATGTCCAGTTATAATTAGTTGAAATGTTTAGAGTTGAGTCATTAAAAGTTGAGGAACTCATTGAAAACTCATTCCAAAGCATATCCAAATTTTATTTTTGAATCTAAAGAATAAGAAAGGAAATTTGTTGGGCAGCATGGGTCAATAATTGTGGTACTTCATTCCCAGTTGGGTAGGCTGCTCTTCAGGGTTTGCTGACAGGAACAACCAGTCAGTCATTTTCTAACTCACTTACTCCTGAACAGAGTCGTAGGGGGGTGCTGGAGCCGATCCTAACTGGCATTGGGCGCAAGGCAGGGGCAAACCCTGGACAGGGTGCCAGTCCATCACATGGAGAACACACACATATATACATACACCAACCATATGCTAGGGACAATTTAGTACCGCCAGTTTAGTGCTTATAGAAATAGTATTCTCTCCATTTAGTTTTATATTTACCAATTTCACTTGTATGTAGATAGCACTTAGTTTTATAAATCTACAAAACCTACTGATATTTCTGGTATTTAGTAATTAATAGACTGTTTCATTGAGAAGCAACAGTGAATGAATGAATAAAAATACCTTGTCCTTAAGTTAACAAAAGAAAGTTGTATCAGTGTGTGGAAATTCTACAAATAAAGAAAATAAAATTCTCTCCACTTTGAAATATCAATGGTTTTACTTTTAGTTTTGATAAATCCACTGAGGCATTTGATGTTTTCTCCTTCAATCCTGCATTACTGATTTATCTAATGAAATGCAAAGGGTCAAAAACAGGATAGCACAAACAATCAGAACCTCATACATTTGTTAGGTCAAAACTGAAAGGAAAAATTTTGAAACAAAATTAGTCAGAAACTCGAAACAAAACCTCACTACTTGTTCAAAAACTAATCAATCGAATTTCTTTCAACAATGAAGTTTTATGCACACAGGAAAAAAGAAGTTTGCAATTGCTGCCATATTTATACCAGAATATCATTGATGTCATGGAAGATGGCAATTACAGCCATGTGACAGCAACCAAAATGGTGTCACATAACAAGAAAAATTTAAATAGGAACAAAAATCAACAACATAAAAATTATACCAAATCCAACAATGAATAAGATTGAATGTCATTGGCCAACCCACTATATCCAAACACAGGGTCGCAAGGATCTGCTGGAGCCAATCCCAGCCAGGGCGCAAGGCAGGAACAAACTCCGGGCAGGGTGCCAGCCCACCGCAGGGCACACAAACATACACCCACACACTAGGGACAATTTAGGATCACCAATGCACTTAACCTGCATGTCTTTGGACTGTGGGAGGAAACCCGCGGAGACATGAGGAGAACATGCAAACTCCACGCAGGGAGGAGCCAGGAAGGGGACCCAGGTCTCCACCACTGCGCCACCATGCTGCCAAGATTGAATGTACCATACCAAAAAACAATATAGAGTAAAAAGAAATCCATAAAATATCACCTTATTGGATAGAAAAAAATATTAATACTACGTAGTATCTTGTTGATACCTTTATCTAAGGCAATTTACACACACCTGAGATTTAAAAAAGTCTGCATTACCATAAGCCATTCCCACTCGAGATCTTCATAAGAAATGTAATGATTTACTCTGAGGTAGAGTACATAAAATAAGAATACAGCTACAGTGCATCCGGTAAGTATTCACAGTGCATCACTTTTTCCACATTTTGTTATGTTACTGCCTTATTCCAAAATGGATTAAATTCATTTTTTTCCTCAGAATTCTACACACAACACCCCATAATGACAATGTGAAAAAAGTTTACTTGAGGTTTTTGCAAATTTATTAAAAATAAAAAAACTGAGAAATCACATGTACATAAGTATTCACAGCCTTTGCCATGAAGCTCAAAATTGAGCTCAGGTGCATCCTGTTTCTCCTGATCATCCTTGAGATGTTTCTGCAGCTTAATTGTAGTCTACCTGTGGTAAATTCAGTTGATTGGGCATGATTTGGAAAGGCACACACCTGTCTATATAAGGTCCCACAGTTGACAGTTCATGTCAGAGCACGAACCAAGTATGAAGTCAAAGGAATTGTCTGTACACCTCCAAGAGGATTTTCAGGCACAAATCTGGGGAAGGTTACAGAAAAATTTCTGCTGCTTTGAAGGTCCCAATGAGCACAGTGGCCTCCATCATCCGTAAGTGGAAGAAGTTCGAAACCACCAGGACTCTTCCTAGAGCTGGCCGCCATCTAAACTGAGCGATCGGGGGGGAAGGGCCTTAGTCAGGAAGGTGACCAAGAACCCGATGGTCACTCTGTCAGAGCTCCAGAGGTCCTCTGTGGAGAGAGGAGAACCTTCCAGAAGGACAACCATCTCTGCAGCAGTCCACCAATCAGGCCTGTATGGTAGAGTGGCCAGACGGAAGCCACTCCTTAGTAAAAGGCACATGGCAGCCCGCCTGGAGTTTGCCAAAAGGCACCTGAAGGACTCTCAGACCATGAGAAACAAAATTCTCTGGTCTGATGAGACAAAGATTGAACTCTTTGGTGTGAATGCCAGGTGTCACGTTTGGAGGAAACCACTAACCACCAGGGAAATACCATCCCTACTGTGAAGCATGGTAGTGGCAGCATCATGCTGTGGGGATGTTTTTCAGCGGCAGGAACTGGGAGACTAGTCAGGATAAAGGGAAAGATGACTGCAGCAATGTACAGAGACATCCTGGATGAAAACCTGCTCCAGAGCGCTCTTGACCTCAGACTGGGGTGATGGTTCATCTTTCAGCAGGACAACGACCCTAAGCACACAGCCAAGATATCAAAGGAGTGGCTTCAGGACAACTCTGTGAATGTCCTTGAGTGGCCCAGCCAGAGCCCAGACTTGAATCCGATTGAACATCTCTGGAGAGATCTTAAAATGGCTGTGCACTGACGCTTCCTATCTAACCTGATGGATCTTGAGAGGTGCTGCAAAGAGGAATGGGCGAAACTGGCCAAGGATAGGTGTGCCAAGTTTGTGACATCATATTCAAAAAGACTTGAGGCTGTAATTGCTGCCAAAGGTGCATCGACAAAGTATTGAGCAAAAGCTGTAAATACTTATGTACATGGGATTTCACAATTTTTTAATTTTTAATAAATTTGCAAAAACCTCAAGTGAACTTTTTTCACGTTGTCATTATGGTGTCTTGTGTGTAGAATTCTGAGGAAAAAAATGAATTTAATCCATTTTGGAATAAGGCTGTAACATAACAAAATGTGGAAAAAGTGATGCGCTGTGAATACTTTCTGGATGCACTGTATGTGCCTAATAACGAACATTCATATAATGTCTGAATGCATGTACATTTGTGGTCCTATAATGTTATAACAGAGTTCATAAATCCCAATCAAAGAGCAAGAAGTAGCTGACCTAACCAGACATAGAAAACGTAACAGCTCCCCACACGCATCGTACATCTCTCATGTCTCTTGTATATAAACTCTGTACTGCTAGTACTCTCCTGTATGTTATATCATTATATTAATTGAACTTTCCCTATTTACAAATAAAAAGCTTACATATAACACTGCATGTTCTGACTCATAGGCAACAGTACCCAATCTCATGCATCAACTGTGTCTCTATATTTAAACACAAGAGGTACACTATAGTATCCCATATAGCTTTGCCAATATGGTTTCACACAATATACAAGTCGCATAATGTCCTATGTCAAAGATTGCATACCTGAAATTATGTCAAATATGTGAAAAATAACACTTGTGCTTCAATTTAAACGTTTAAAGGCTAAATATTCTTGATTCTAAAAGAAAATTTTCATTTTCAAATTTTGATAAAGGTCAATAGAGGGCTAGATCCCTAGTAAAGAATCAAAAATAACATCATATGTGCAATCACTAATATTGAAATAATCTTAAATGATACCTCACATGCTTATTGTTATTTTTTGCCTTCTAGGAGTGGTTCTTAAATGGCTAGGACTACATATAAAGAATCAAATATCAAAAATATCTTCATAATCAGAAACCTCTAAATATTATAAAATGGCACTCAACATGCATACAGTATATTACAGGTCACCATTTTTTTCTGAGGTTTTGTGAAAAGGAGTATCTTTGACCCCTTGTATCTAATTAGATGGTTGGTTGATGTGGTTTGCATAACTTCAAGCCCTTCCATTCATTTTTGCTTAAGGCACTGTTTGGTTTACTCTTTACAATAAGGGGATAATGTCTGGTATAAAATATAGTCCAAAATTGTCTAAAATATACGTATTTTGGGGTATACTGAACCAACAATAGGGGAGAAGCCCAAAAACCTTGTCATCTTGCATAACTAGACATTGACTTTATTTGAATGGTATGACATACTGTATGTGGGGTTTTCTCATAACTGTGAGTGAGAAGGTACTGAAAAAAACTGATGTGATTTCAAAGCATTCACGAGTAATTATTATAAACAAATTAAACAGAACCAAAATCATAATATACTTCCAGTCTGCTCTGAAGCACTTCTGGGCCAGACATACATACTGTATGTATTTCTACAAAACCCCTGGGGTTGTTTCTCCAAAGCACTCTCTGATGGACTGAAGTACAGTAATCCCTCGCTATTTTGTGCTTCGACTTTCACTGCTTCACTCTATTGCGGATTTTAAATGTAAGCATATCTAAATATATATCACGGATTTTTCGCTGGTTCGGATTTCTGCGGACAATGGGTCTTTAATTTATGGTACATGCTTCCTCAGTTTGTTTGCCCAGTTGATTTCATACAAGGGACGCTATTGGCGGATGGCTTAGAAGCTACCCAATCAAAGCATGTATTACATATTAACTAAAACTCCTCAATGATATAAGATATGCTTCCCGCGTGGTGCTTGATTGTTTGCTTTTCTCTCTCTTTCACCCTCTCTGACATTCTCTGCGCCTGACAGAGGGTGTGAGCAGAGGGGCTGTTTGCACAGAGGCTGTTTGCTTAGAAGATACAGACGCTCCTCTAAAAAATGCCGCTTTAGCGTGGTGCTTCGGCATACTTAAAAGCCCAAAAGCACGTATTGATTTTTTAATTGTTTGCTTTTCTGTTGCGCGCTCTCTCTCTCTCTGACACTATCTGCTCTTGACACGCATTCTTTGAAGAGGAAGATATGTTTGCATTTTTAATTGTGAGAAAGAACTGTCATCTCTGTCTTGTCATGGAGCACAGTTTAAACTTTTGACTAAAGGGTGTTATTTCATATCTAGAGGGCTCTAATAATGTTAACAGTGTGGGAGAGTTTATAAGGGCTTAAAATATATAAAAATAACCCCATATCACTACAGAAACACAGTGGGAAGCCAGTATTTGTTGTGGAAGGGTATAACCCTGAGTGGAAATATGAGTCTAGCCCTTGAACAAAAATTAGGTTTCAGTGATGCAGGAAAACCTGACACTGCCAGAGGATGCTCTGCATGTCAGGCCTCAGTACTTGCTGGGAGGCATCTCTTACCCTGGAAGTTCCTCAAGAGAGGAGTTCAAATGTATCCCCTTACCAAGGGGGCTTGAGCTTGGAGTAAGGTTGTTAGATAAAGGCAACAGTTCAGCCAAGCAGAAGTTGGTCTGGCTAGTGGTCTAATAGGAAAGTGCTGACAACTTGGGAATTATAGTGAGTTTGTTTACTGTATCTTCATTAAAATAATATTGCCTTTAGTTTAGTTCTCTTAGTTATACTTTTCGTAAACCTTACCCCGTATCAATAAACCTTTTGTTTTTGAAAAACCATTTTGTTTGGGCAATTTGTTCTGGAAAAGAATGGGCACACAGAGATGCCCTAAATACAGTAAATATTTAAGCATGGTTACTAAGGATAAATGCTTACACTTACTGCTGAGTAGAGGAATCCTTATAAAAAGTTGAAGGACCAACCGGGACACCCCGTTTAATGCCAAAGTCCATAAAAGGGAACTAAAATTGACAGTCGGAAAACAGACACACATATTACCTCTGCTTCTCAATCTTTAGGGCTCTGTCGAGCTGGTTAATATCAAGGACATCAAACATGCAGGAGGTATACCTCTCAACTGATTTCTTAGGATATTAGTATTTATAAGGCTTGATTGAAAGGGTTTCCAGAAGTGTTGTGGGCAGAGCTTAGTTAATTTAACTGGATGTTTTCAGATGTGGTAATGCAATTGTCAGCAGAATCCAATGGGTGATCATCAGATGCACATGTGTGACTATATATATATATATATATATATATATATATATATATATATATATATATATATATATATATATATATATACTAATGAAGGGCAAAGCCCTCACTGACTGACTCATTGACTCACTCATCACTAATTCTCCAACTTTCCTTGTAGGTAGATGGCTGAAACGCAGTACACAGACAAAAAGCAAGAGCTCCAAAGAGCGCTGAACAAAAAAGCATTACACAATTGAGAAGGCAGCAAAAGAATATGAAGCGAGTGACGCATACAAGTATATTCGTAAGTGCAGCTACTGCGGAAACAAAGCACACGGTGGAAAAAGTCAATGTCCAGCTAAAGGAAGACAGTGTAAAAAAGAACCTGTGCATGCAGAGTGAGATGTCTCAAATAAAGAGGAAGACAAGCTGTTTATTGATCCAGTAAGAAAGGAATCGATGAATGAAACCTGATATCTTTACAACGGTTGACAAACACGGAATGTAACTTGAACACAACACATCCTCCAAATACGAATCTGATTGAAAGAAATAATGATAATCAAATCCTTGATGACAGCAACACTCATAACAGTCACAAAACAATTACTTTGACAATCATGTTACATTATTTTTAAAATGTTCCCTTTTCTTTTTCATAACTTCTTTAACACACTACTTCTCCGTTGCGAAGCAAGGGTATTTTTCTATATATATATATACCCCGATCTACATACTGTCAAATAAACGAACCACACGCTTCGCCTCTAGCATGGACGTCCAAGGTTTGATTCCTGAGAGGGGGTGCAGTGAGTGTGTACGTCTGATGAGCCCAGAATTAGGGCGAAACACATGTCGCGTACTCTTTGCATTATTTAACAGTAAAACTATTTCAACCATATATATATATATATATATATATATATATATATATATATATATATATATACAGTATATATATCTATATATATATATATATACAGTATATACACATATATTATACTAGCAAAATACCTACTACAGCGAGAAGTAGTGTGTTAAAGAAGTTATGAAAAGAAAAGGAAACATTTTAAAAATAATGTAACATGATTGTCAATGTAATTGCTTTGTCACTATTATATGAGTGATATATATATATATATATACAGTATATACACACACACATATAAACATATATACATATAAACATATCTACATATACACATATCTACACATACACATATCTATATATATATACATATACACTTCTACACATATACACATATCTACACATACACATATCTATATATATATATACATATACACTTCTACATATATATACATATATACACATATCAACATATATATACACATACATACACATATACATATCTACATATATACACACATATATATATACATATCCACATATATATAAACATACGTACATACATACATATATATCTACATATACAAAGTATATATATACTGTATATAGCAAAATCCCAGCGTATACCACGTTGTCAGTTCAGCAGTCCAGTTGTAATATGACCAAGCTGTGCACTGAGATTACTTTTGAGAATGCAATGTATAGTTGTCCAGGAGAAAAGCAATGTTGCCTCAAATCAATGGCAACCTTTTGTAGTGTCTGTCCCTGAGACTTATTAATTGTCATCGCAAAGCAGAGCCTTACTGGAAATTGGAGGCATTTGAATTGAAATGGGAGATCAGAGGGTATAACGGTGATGCGAGGAATACATTCAGCGTGTGGCACTCTGCTGTTTTTTTGTGTAGCTGCCTTCACACAGCTTCCCCGCTGCTTTATAAACGAATGCCATATAAGGCCGTCGTTTCTCCTTGCTTCGCGGTTCTGTACTGTTTTATTGTTCGTTTATTACGATTCTTATAGCTATTGTGTAGCTATTGGAGACTTACTGTACTGTTCAGGTACCCATTTCCTTTATTTAATCCGCGGCTTGTACGCTAGTTTTTGTTCGTTTATCACGATTAGAGATATTTATTGATTCCCCTCTTTAGCTGACTGCCTGCTCATATAAGGCGCTCCACTGGCTTTTTGTGAAGCAGCCTTTACACAGCTTCTCCGCTGTTTTATAAACGAACGACATATAAAACCATCCTCTTTCCTTGCGACATATAAAACCATCCTCTTTCCTTGCTTTGCCAAGAAAGCTGCCTTTTTATTTAATCCACGGGTTCTCCGCTGTTTTATTTTTTGTTTATTACGATTATTATAGTTCTCTTTATATATCACGTTATCAGTTCAGCACTCTGGTTGTAATATGTTCTCTTTATATATCGAAGCTCTGGTTGTAATATGAAAGCGCGAGCTCACTCTTGAGAATGCAATGTCTAGTTGTCCAGGAGAAAAGCAATCTTGCCTGAAATCAATGGCAATCTTTTGTAGGGTCTGTCCCTGAGACTTATTAATTGTCATCGCGAAGCAGAGCCTTACTGGAAATTGGAGGCATCTGAATTGAAATGGGAGATCAGAGGGTATAAAGGGGATGCGAGGAATACATTGAGTGTGGAGAAACTCTAGAAACAGTGTGTGTATTAACTTGTGGATTTTTCTGTAACTATTTGGTGGCAGCGTGACGAAGTTGCTTCCGCAAGACCGCGTTAGCTGTGGAGCTCAACTCGGAGCATATTCTTTTCCTACCTTGTCAATTGTGTAATGCGTTTTTTGAACAGGTTTGATGCATGGAAGTGATCACTCGTACCGCGTTCAGTCAGTTCATGTGAGCTGCTCTCTTGTGTGATGTTGTGATGTCCACGGCTTTATTTAATGTTAGCTAAGACCCGGCACTTAAAAGTTTCTCGCTACAGCAATTTTAACTCCGTTACAAAGTGATCCAAAGTCTCGTTTATACCTCGTGTCTTCTCATTAAACTTGTATCTTGCGAATAAAGTATTCGGTGTTTTTCTTCAGCGCTCTTTGGGAGCTCTTCCTTCTTTTCTACGTACTGCGGTCACAGTCAGTTCACGTGATTACGTGGAAGGCGTGATGATGTCACATGCAGCTCTGCCCCCCACGGCCATCGAGCTAACGTCCATTACAGTATATGGAGAAAAATAGGTTCCAGTTATGACCATTACATGTAGAATTTTGAAATGAAACCTGCCCAACTTTTGTAAGTAAGCTGTAAGGAATGAGCCTGCCAAATTTCAGCCTTCTACCTACATGGGAAGTTGGAGAATTAGTGATGAGTGAGTCAGTGAGTGAGTGAGTCAGTGAGGGCTTTGCCTTTTATTAGTATAGATATATAGTGACACTAGGGGGGCGCTGTTGCTGATCCAAACCCCACAGACAACACGTACAGACACCAGGTAAAAGTACCAGAAATAATTTTAATTTCTTCAATAATGTGCACAAAGCACCTCCACCTCCACAATACACATTAATCAATACAATAAATCCTCCTCTCCTCCCAGAAGCTCTGTCACACTCCCTCCCAACTCTGACTCAGCTTGCAGGGTTTCCCACAGTCCTTTAAATAGTCCGTGACTCAGAAGTGCTCCTGTCCTTCAGTCCTTGTGATTCACTAGCACTTCCGGGTCGGTTGAAGATTCATTTTTTTCTTCATCCCGGAAGTACTCCCCATGACTTGGGAGTACTTCCGGGTTATAATAGAAATAACAATCTTCATGTCTCCCAGCAGCATCTACTGGCGGCACCCACGGTATCCCAAGCCGAACTCGATTTTCCATGATGCCCTGCGGGAATCCGGGGCAACTCCATGTTGCAGGGAGGACTCCATCTAGCGGCCTGGATGTACTGGCCAGGATAAGCTGCAGGCTATCTCTCACTATATATATATATATATTTATTTATTTCATTAAACTGTTTTGTTTCTAAAGCAGTGTGTTGAAGTATATTCATATTGATATTGATATTACTTTCTCAAAGTTGTGCATCATATTGGCATGCTCTAAATTAGGCAGGCAGTTTAGTGTAGTAGTGAAGGCTTTGGACTTCAGACCCTGAGGTTGTGGGTTCAGATCCCATTACTGACACTGTGTGACCATGAGCAAGTCACATGACCTGCCTGTGCTCCAACTGAAAAAAAAAACCAAAAGAAATGTAACCAATTGTATCATAAATGCTGAAAGTCGCTTTGGATAAAGTTATCAGCCAAACAAGTAAATGTGAATTATGATTAGTACAGAAAGACGCCACTGATTTAAACATACACCAACTGGAGGCAGTACTAATGCAAATAAGAGGTTTAAATGCAATGCAGATTGTTCAGTATGAAAAAGTGACAGAAGTTAACTCCTGAATTAAGCAGAGCACCATCCGTCAAGCTTGCAAATCAAAGGCTGTAAAATCTGAATGGCACACATATTTTAGGTTTCTAAAATGCTTATTTATCTGTAAAGACTAATAGGTCTAGTTTTATTAAATGGTCATAAAAAGCTACTTCCTTGCCTTAATAAAGAAAGGCCTTCTTTCTTTCTTTTCTTTCTTTCTTTTCTTTATTTTTTAATTGTATTGATTTTATTGTAATCTTTCCATACAAATAGATCAATTTTTACAAAAAATAGTACTGAAAACAAATCAACCCCCACCCATGAGAAAGAGAGCATGGCCAACGGAGTAAAACTTAAAGCTAGTAAAAATAAATAAATTGATGAGTTTCATAAAGATAAAGGATAAAGATAAATGGGAAGAGAATCTGCTTCCTTAGTGCTTTAAGAGCTTATTCTAAAATATTATTGATTAGATCCTGCCAGGTTTTGAAAAGGTTTTGCACAGATCCTCTAACTGACAATCTGATTTTTTCCAGTTTCAAATAATATAAAACATCAGTTGCCCACTGACTTAAAAAAGGAAAGTTAGGATTCTTCCAGTTTAGCAAAATAAGTCTGCATGCCAAAAGTGAAGTAAAGGCAATCACAGTTTTTTTTGTCCTTCTCCACTTTAAGCCCATCTGGAAGAGCACTAAACAGAGCTGTTAATGGGTTAGGAGGGATTGTAACACCAAGGCTGTCTGAAAGGCACTTAAAAATTTTTGTCCAGAATGGTGTTAATTTGTTGCAGGCCCAAAACATGTGACCCAGTGAGGCTGGAACTTGATTGCAGCATTCGCAGGTTGGATCCTGCCCTGGAAACATTTGGACAGTTTTAAGCGAGACAGATGTGCTCGATATATAATTTTAAGTTGTATAATTGTATGCCTTGCACATATGGAGCTTGAGTGAATTCTCTGCATTGCTACCTTCCACTCCTTTTCTGATATGTTGAGTGAGAGATCCTTTTCCCATTGTCCTCTTGGATCTCATATTTTAGGTTTCAAAAAATGCTTATTTATCTGGACAGAGTAATAGGTTTAGTTTTATTAAATAGTCATAAAAAGCAAATTCCTTGTCTTAATAAAGAAAGACCTTCTTTAATATAAAAAATGCATACTTGTAATATCTAATGCTATGTTGCTTTGAGCATACCGCACTGCTGTAGTCCTTCAAAGACAAGTTGCTGCAAAAAATATTGATTGACTAATTTTCATTACTTCAGTATGTTGTCTTACATATCAACGTCTATGTGTGGAATTGTGTGTGTCTGTTTGTCTGGTACGGAAGTGAAAGATAGAGTCAGGATAAGGGCTCCATCTCCAAGGACACACAAGTTAGGCCAGCACGTTGGCAAAATGACAATCCGAAGAAAGACAAACTCGCTTAGCTGCTAATGCACAAGCGATGTGAGCATGTTGGCAAAACAAATCCTCCTAGGAGAGAGATGCCCAGAGTAGTTTCTTTCAATTACCTGACATCTCTACATTTATTTTTTTTTTTCTGACGATTTCAATAGTTTCTATGACCACAGGCTTTTTTACAGCATGGGCTTACATAGCTAGCATTTAATAAAGACAAAGCATGTTCCTCATTTAAAGGATTTAATATTCTTGTGCATTTAAATTTCTGGGACACTTCTAGAAGTTAGAAACACCAATGTCTGTGCATAATGTCTCTTCTGTAATAAAGGTTCAATTGCCTGACTATCCCAGTAGACTTGATTTAGCTTGATGTATCATTTATGACTTAAATCTTCATTGCGGCCTCACTTGTCCAAAAATCAACAATCAAACTGCCAACAGCCATTCCAGGGGACCATGAATACATAATTTAGGACTGTGAGCCTCAGCATGACTTTGTGGCAATTCGTTCCTTAAGATATAGCCCACATTTTGCAGTTATGCCTCCTTTCTTTTTAATGACAACCCAGTTTTGCTGAGGACTTAAATAAATAATTAATGCCTTGCTTGGTGGCATGAAATAGTGTTTCAATAAATGCAAATTAAAACAGTCAATGCACCATTAATAATTAAACTGCAAAGCTGAGTAAACATGCGCTGAAGGATGATGCTAACTATTTCACTAAATCATTCATAATTAAAGAACACTCAATTACATTTTTTGCAAATTAAAACAGAACTTAATCTGTTTTTAAAAAGCTAAGATCTGAAATGCTGACACATCCACTCTGTTACATGATGGCTTGTTGAATTCAATTGGGTTTTTAACAGTACATTTAACTCCAAAGAGTTTTGCTAATGATGAAGGGGCCAGGGAACTACTGGGGTCAAGGAAAATGTTGGTAATTCACTATGGGACAAAGAATCAAAGCCTTACATCACAAGGGTTCAGGTCCTGTGTGTGTTACTGTCATCTGAGAATTTGCTTGTTCTTTGTGTTCTCTGATTTTCTCTCAGTTTCTATTTTTAACATCTGAAATCCATGTGAATTTGGTCAATTGGCAATTACTCCAGCCAAGGGTGAGTCACGGGTGTGTTGCAAAACTGTCCCATCCAGGGTGTGCTCCCACCTCATGTTCCAGCGGTTCTGTCACAGGCTGTGATTCCTCCCAAACTTGCATTTGAATAAATCCATCATCCATTTTCTAAACCCGCTTATGCTGCTGGCCATTCTAGCAAAGATAAGGAACAAAAACTAGACAGGGCACCAGCCCATCACAGGGTAAACAGACATCAAGAGGAAATTTAAAATCAGCAATCCACCTAACCTCGCATACCTTTTGGACTATGGGAGACAAACAGAGGAAATCCAGTAGGATGAAGGGAGAACATGCAAACTCCATGTAAGGAGCACCCGGCATGTGAACCTTAGTTTCCTTGTTCTGAGGCAGCATTTGAATAAAAAGATTTAGAAAACGGATGACTGGAGGTTGCTGCATTTCTTTTGCATCAATTAAGCTAACGATAAATCTGCTTTGCTGTCTATCTGTGGTGTCCATTAATTCTTTCAGTTCATTGCTTTTTATTCTGAATTGATGAGTTGACATTTGCAAGATGCTGTTCATTGGGCCTCACCATTTTCCTGTAAACTATATGCTTTTTTAATGATGTTGTCTTCTACTTTAACATTTTTTATTGACTTGCATTGTTTTGTTCATTATACATTATAATTTTACTTGTTAGGATACTTGTTATGAAGGCTGCCATATAAAATTAAAAATGGTTAATTAAGCAAGATTTGGTGCAGAGGTTAGTGCTGTCACTTCTCAGATCTACTCTACTGTAAAGGTTTTGAGTCCTGTGTCCAGACACATGAGAGTGAATGGCCTCCCTCTGGCTGCCTGGTTGTTACTCTGAGTGTTATTCCTCCCAAAGACATGCAAGTTAAGCTAACCGGTGATTCCAAATTAGCCCAGTGTTAGTTTGAATGTATGTGTGAGTGGGCCCTGCGATGGAATTGGCACCTCACCGAGGCTGTTTTCTGTCTTTGAGACAGATTCTGGCTCCCCCGTGGCTCTAAATTGGATTAAGTAGGTCTGAGAATGATAAAGTATGACATACCAACACTATCCTTCAGCATGATTTAATTATCAAACAAACTAAACATTTTGAATATATTGAACGAACTGTAAAAATGTTAACTTGTTATATTTTACCCAAAGGCTCTTGTACAAAATAACAGATACAATGAACAATTCCCTCAATGAATGGACTTTGTCTTTGATCAGGAGGAGGTTTATGTAGTGCAAGAGGCAGTGATATCATTAAAATATCCCCTAAAGACAAACTATAGCAAGTCAACCATATTCCAGTAGGGCTATAAAGGGTCAGAAACTATTGAGATGAACTATTTGATGTTGTTCAATCCGCCAGACCTTCTCACGACTTACAAATAATCACCTACAGATCATTAAAAAGCACTTTTAGGTTGGAGTTATTTAAATGTTGGAAAAAAGGCAACTACTACAATGATCAGTTGAGCTGGAAATTAAAGCATAAGAATCAGGGTTCATTCTTGTTTGAATCGGAGAGGGTATTTTATACTGTACACAAGATATATGCAAGCACACCTTCTTAATTCAGATTTAGTTTAAAACAATGATTTATATGGAGTGACAAGCTTACCTGTTCCCATCAAAACCATTCATAAGCTTCACAGATTTTTATACCCATTAAAAATTTTAATTGTAGGCATTATGGTGGCAGGAGTGCAAGGAAGTACCAACTGGCAAGATGTTGTGACTGTGTGAAATGAAAGATGCTCATCCACGAGAAGTGCTCAGCAGTGAAAAATTACACTGTGATATATTTTCCATATGTCAATAATAATATACTGTGTTGTGAATAGATAAAAAAAAATCTGGTAACCATAAATAAGCAATTCTTAATAACTTTTAAAATGTATATAAATATGTATTTTGTAAACCACACTCAAGTGCAAAGTGTCACAATTGATACTTAAGAATAGTGGTGAGTGAACCACGTGGAGTTCACTTCACCATGAGCTTGACGAAATCATGGAAATGTTCCGGAACTGTGTTGAACTCCAAAAAATGTATTGTCATTGAGGAAAGAGGAACTAACTTTGAATGGATTATAATTATGCATTGGTCTTTTAAGTTTTCCTGATGGCTAAGGATACATCTGTCAACTATACTGGACCAATTATTGTGGCCCTTCCATTCTTTTTATGAAAATCCCACTCAGCTGTTTTGGTTATTGTGATGTAAATCTTCCCATTACGAGTCCCCAGTGAAGGCCAGATGTCCGCATGACTATCATCATCTAATTTTTCTATGTGAAGCCTGAAAACCATGAGGACAGATTTAGATAATTTATATTAGGTAGAATGTCCAGTAGGGGCTGGGTGGTCTCGTGGCCTCAGAACCCCTGCAGATTTTGTTTTTTCTCCAGCCCTCTGGATTTTTTTTTTTTCTTTTTCTGTTCTCCCTGGCCATCGGACCTTACTTTATTCTATGTTACTTAGTATTGCCGAGTCTTATGTTTATATTTGTATTTTTTCATCATGTAAAGCACTTTGAGCTACATCATTTGTATGAAAATGTGCTGTATAAATAAATAGTGTTGTTGTTAAATTGCATGAACAATAGTGAAAATTAGAAAAAAATTTGTGAAAGTGGACATAGCTATTTTTGAGTGATGTGCGATTTTTGTGTTGGTCCCCCATCACACCACAATCCAACAACCAAATCTAGTCCAACAATGAGTCACTAATGTGGAATGGAGCCTTCCCTGTAAGTGGGACCAAACCTAAACAATATGCTGAATTCATTACCATCACCTGAATTGTATTGTAGTTATAACAGTTTGAGTTTGAGATTGTGCCAATCAAAAAACACACACACACACACCCGATACAACTCCACTTTTGAAAGACCATAAAGTCTAAGTTTTAGGTTGTATCCACAGTAACAAGCATGTAATATTTCTTGACCTTGAAACTGCCAGTTTAGAGGAATGCATTTTTTTTGCCCCCCCATACCCCCCATTAAACTTCCTGATAAATTTCTGAAATGCTATTTAGCTAGATTTTAAGTTGGTTCAGCTTTATTATACGTGTAAAATTTCAATTAGATCGATGCAGCTATTCTGGTATAATTAGCACAGTTTGTGGGTTGTTCTTACGTTACAACTTCCCTGTCAATTATCTTGTTTTGCTGCTGATTCTATAGTATTATCTTGTACGTGAATTGGAGGTTTTTAAGGTTGCAGTTTCTTTCATTAATTTCTCAAGATTATTAACAGTTTAGGTTCTTATCTATACTAATAAAAGGCAAAGCCCTCACTGACTGACTGACTACTCACTCACTCATCACTAATTCTCCAACTTCCCGTGTAGGTAGAAGGCTGAAATTTGGCAGGCTCATTCCTTACAGCTTACTTACAAAAGTTAAGCAGGTTTAATTTCGAAATTCTAAAAAATGGTCATAACTGAATCCTACTTACGTACATATATACAGTGGGTACGGAAAGTATTCAGACCCTCTTCAATTTTTCACTCTTTGTTATATTGCAGCCATTTGCTAAAATCATTTAAATTCATTTTTTCCCTCATTATTGTACACCCAGCACCCCATATTGACAGACAAAAAAGAATTTTTGAAATTGTTGCAGATTTATTAAAAAAGAAAAACTGAAATATCACATGGTCCTAAGTATTCAGACCCTTTTCTCAGTATTTAGTAGAAGCACCCTTTTGAGCTAATACAGCCATGAGTCTTCTTGGGAAAGATGCAACAAGTTTTTCACACCTGGATTTGGGGATCCTCTGCCATTCCTCCTTGCAGATCCTCTCTAGTTCTGTCAGGTTGGATGGTAAACGTTGGTGGACAGCCATTTTTAGGTCTCAACAGAGATGCTCAATTGGGTTTAAGTCAGGGCTCTGGCTGGGCCATTCAAGAACAGTCACTTATACTGTTATACAGTGTACTTATGTACATATATACGGCCATAGAATGCAGCTCGGTCACCGTGTGAGGCGGAGTTGCGTCCCTCATCGTCACACCTCCCACGTAATTGAGTGCCTGCCCATATAAGGCCGTCTGTCAGCAGCAATCCAATAGAAACACTCTGCCGCTAAATATTCGCGGGTGAAGGACTGTGATTATGCAAACGAAGATGAGATGGTCAGGGTGGTGTTTGGCACAAACTCAGCGAAAGTGCGAGAGAAACTTTTAAGTGCCGGGTCTTAGCTAACATTAAATAAAGCCGTGGACATCACACGAGATAGCACAAGCACAGCTGAGAACCTTCGATGCATGTACTCCGAGCAGCTCATGTGAACTGACTGTGAATGCAGTACGCAGAGAACAAGGAAGAGCTCCAAAGAGCGCTGAATAAAAAATGCATTACACAATTGAGAAGGCAGCAAAAGAATATGGAGCGAGTGACTCATACAAGCACATTCATAAGTGCAGCTACTGTGGAAACAAAACACGATGTAAACCATAAGTTTAAATTAAGTTTATAGACACGCTGCCGCTGGCGTTTGTCATGCCTACGACGAATACGATATTCACGAGATACAAGTTTAATGAGAAGACGCGGGGTATAAACGAGACTTTGGATCACTTTGTAACGGATTTAAAATTGCTGTAACAGAGTTAAACTTGTTGGTGAAGGACTGTGCTTATGCAAATGAATAGGAAAGCAAGGTGTAAAGCTTAACTTTAAATTAAGTTCATAGACACGCTGCCGCTGGCGTTTGTCATGCCTAAGACGAATACGATATTCGCAAGATACAAGTTTAATGAGAGGACGTGTTTGGCAGACAGAACCTTTTAAATGCCAGGTCTGAGCTAACATTAAATAATTGCTGGTGAAGGACTGTGCTTATGCAAACAAATAGAAAGCAAATGTTACGTTATTTTTAAAATGTTTCCTTTTCTTTTTCATAACTTCTTCTGCGAAGCGCTGGTATTTTGCTAGTTTAACATATAAACACAATAAACACACAGCAATGTCCATGAAAAAACCAAACCAGATGAAATGAGAGGTGACGAGATTAAGTCCAGCGATCTGTATGTTGAAAGGGAAGGGGAAAACACAGTCCTACCAGTAGTTGCTGAAAGGGTAACGAAGGATGGATGGTTCAGGAGCACTCCTTTTCTTGCGGGAAAGCCAATGAAACCAAATACAGTCCTCAGTATACAGGTAGACAGATGACCCAGACCCCAACAAACGAATACAATCCAGGACACAATAATGAATTATGGCAGAATTAACAGCAGGCAGTCCGATAGATAAACGCAACGTACAACAACAAAAACAAGAATTTTTTTTTCTTTTTCTTGACACCTGCCCCTTTTTAAACCCCTCTGGCCACCTTTGACCCCAAAAGCCCATCCAATGACTGCTGAGAGATGCAGTTCTAGCTACTAGTAGCATTGCTACACTGCATTGTTTAACTCAAGATCTCTTAATGGCAAAGCGCTGGTGCTATCAGAATTCATTATAAATTCCAACCTTGATATAACTGGCAAAAACCAAACGATTTAACATCTCTGATGGAGGCAACACTATCCGGATACACTTACTTTGCAGAGCCTTGCAGCTCAAAACAAAGACAGAGGAGCTAGAGTAATTGTTAGAGCAGAGTTAAACATTGAAGGAATTCCAATTGACTGCCCATTGTCTTTTGAGTGTCTGGCTCTTAAGCTAATAACGGAATCAGGTCCTGTCTTACCCATTGTTCTCTATTGTCCCCCAAAATACAATGCGTCTTTTTTATCTGATCTGACTGAATTATTAACCCACTTAGGTTTCCCTTTCACAGAGAGTATTTTTTCTTGGTGATTTCAACATCCATATTAACATTAAGCTGAGAAATGAATCGCTGTTTTTAGTGCACTGTTTTGACTTTGTGCAACATGTTGATTTTCCTACTCACTCTGGTCATATATTGGACTTGACCTGTACATCTGGCTGATCGGTCTGCAACACTTATAGCAGTGATTTGGGACTAACATAAAGCAGTACATTTCACTGTCTCATTACCTTTCCTCCACCTACCTGTAAATGTAAAATTTCTTTCAGAAACCTTAAAAACAACTGTCCCTCTATCCTTGTTAGTTCTATTTCTAATCTTTTTCTGTCTTCACCTGTTCCAACAATACTAGACAGTCTAGTTCATCACTATTATTCAGCCCTTCTTTCAGCACTAGATAAAACAGCTCATTTAAAGTATAAGGAGGTTTTCTTTAACACTAGAATTACCAGAGCCTACGAAAAAACTTGTAGATCCAGCCCACCTTAAATCCCTTCGCACCTCTCCGTCAGCGTCTTTTGTCTTGTAAATGTGCCGATCAAGACAAGCAGCAAGCATCCTGCTATTCCATTACCCCACCACCGCAGAACGTGCACAAAGTTCTCCCAGCTCATACCTTGATTATCTGGGAGTGAAGTGCTGAGTTTTAGAGTGGTAACAATAGATTGTTATTTGGAACACATGCATTTCATGTGTGTTCCATGTCTACTAATAATCTGAGTAAACTCATTGTTAAAACAGAGACGTTTTTCATATTTTAGTAGTAAATGACAAAATGTTGGCATAAACTATATAAATAAACAGTTTCAAACGAGGTTTAAGGATAAGGCAACAGCTTCTGTGGTGGTAAATTTTGCTTACTTTTAATTAAGAGTCCCCGGTTCAAACCCGACTGCCGCCTACATTTGCCATTTTCAGTAGTGAGCTGCTCTTATTTTTAATATTATATAGTACACACATACATTTGATTTGTGTCTGTAACAAATGGTGTACATTTATAGGATTTGTAAAAGGTACCGTTTTTTTCACTTTTATTCTCTAAGTCATGATCACAATACATACTACCGCCCTAGGGATCTCCGGGAATAGGGATCTGACGCTGTTAGTTTTTATTTGATGTCAAAAAAAAAGCAAAAAACAGAGACATAGATATATATGATATTTGGAATTATTCATTTTATGACCTGTATAGTACATTTTGAAAATCATTGTGGCACAGATGCAACATTATTCATATTATTCATATTAATTCGCATAACATCTTGCGGTTATAATCAGTGACCATGTGTTTTTTTTTCTTTTCCTGTGACGAAATTCCTCTGCAAGGTGAGCCATGAACACTCTTCTTTTCTCTGTGTACCCCATGCATGCCTTGCACAGTACATGTGCGTTGATCGCCGCCAGGTCAAGCTTGTTATGGTACACAGCAACTGGCCACCTGTGTGATCCTGCTCGCACTGAATAAGCTCACTCCTTCTGGTGCACGATGTCAACGCAGCACAAAGAAAAAAAAGAAAGAGACAAATATATGGGACAGTGGGTATAAATTTATTGTACTTGTAAAACTTAGCTTTTTTTCAGTTTTATTCTCTCAATCATGATCACGCTCCCCCACCCCGGCCCCTCCAGAAGTAACAGCACCAGCATAAATTCATACCCGATCTGACGCTGTTCGTTTTTAAATAATATTGCATTAGTGCAATGATGTTTTCTGATTGGTACTATTCTGTATCTATATTCTTCTACTTTGCCATAGCATTCATAGCTATGGACTGGGTTATCATTTTTATGCAGATGATACTCAACTCTATTTCAATGTTAAAAGTGAAACTTCATCAGAGCTTTCTTAGCTCGTAACTTGCTTCAGTGAAATTAAAACCTGGATGGAGGAGAACTCTTTAATTTTAAATTGCAACAAAACTGAACTTCTGCAAATTGGCACTAAAGTGCAACTTAACAAAATGAGCTCATTTTTAGTCATTTTTGACAGTGATCTCATCAGACCTTCTTCTAATGCTAGAAATCTTAGTGTCATTTTTGATTCCCTTTCTTATTCCGCCCATATAAACCACATTAAGAAATTTTCTTCCTTTCACCTCCATAACATATCCCATGTTCGCTCCTTACTCTCCTTTTCTAATGATAAGAAACTTGTCCATGCTTTTATCACATCCCGCATAGATTATTGTAACTTGTTGCTGACAGGTGCTGCTTCTAATCTTATATTACAGCTCCAGTTGATTCAAAACTCTGCTACAACATAAATCAGCAACAGTGACCACATCACACCCATCCTACTTCACCTCCATTGGCTCCCTGTGTCTTACAGGATTGAATAAAAGTGTTATTATTAACCTACAAAGCTTTAAATGACCTCACACCTGACTACATCAGTGAATTTCTCCATTGCTTTGCTCCTGTTTGCCCACTAAGGTCCTCTGATTCTGGCAATCTTATTGTGCCCCACACTACCCTGCACTCTGTGGGTGACAGGGCATTCAGCTGTATAGCACCTAGACTTTGGAATGACTTCCCGAAATTAATTAGACCAGCTGATTCAATTCATTCTTATAAAAAAACAACCTAAAACGCAAATGTTAAGGTAGGTGTTTAAACTTAACCTGACATTCTGCACCATCATTCAGTCTTCCTCTCTGTCCAGATGCTCAGTACAATTTGTGTGTGTGTGTCTATCACAAATTATGTTATTTGTTCAGGCTTTTCATTCATTATTGTCTTTTATTCTATTTAATGTTTTGTATATCCTGTATCTATCTGTATTTATTTATCAGTGGGGCTGGGCGGTCTGGTGGCCTTGGAACCTCGGCAGATTTTGTTTTATTGTCTCCAGTCTATCGTTTTTTTTTTTGTTATGTTTTGTTTTGTTTTGTTTTGTACTGTCCTCCTGGCCATTGGAGCTTACTTTACTCTTTGTTACTTAGTATTGTCTAGTCTTATTTTTGTTTTTGTTTTAATAAATGTTATCTTGTAAAGCACATTTAGCTTCACCATTTATATGAAAATGTGCTATATAAATAAATGTTGCTGTTGTTGTTTTTACTGTTTAGTGTTCAATTCAGGAAACATTTGTATCTAAAGTTACATATACCTGCTGTTTCTTTCCGAGACTCGTGAAGCACCTCAAGCATGGCAATGTCACTATATAAATAAAATGTATTATTATTACTATTATTATTATTATTATTATTAATACAGTAGAAGGAGCCAAATTATTTTTACTTAGACAATTCCACCCGGGGGAGTAAATGCGAACATTAATTTTATTTTAATTTTTTTTCATTTTTATTACTATTTAATTTAATATTGTTTCTTTGTATCAGTATACTGCTGCTGGATTATGTGAATTTCCCCTTGGGATTAATAAAGTATCTATCTATCTATCTAATTATATGAAATATAAGCAGAAATTAGAAGGATTTGAAACAAGGTAGCTCTATTCATGTCAAAAAGAAAATAGCTGGGTTAGTTGACCAGCACAAGAAGAAGTGCACTACCTGCTTCACAGAAGCTATTTTCAAAGAAACATTATTCATGCAATGCAATGTATATGCACATGGTACATTTAATTTTGGTACAGTTTTATTGAGTCATAATTAAAAACATTACAAACCAAACAATCAATTGCTTTTCACTATGGCACATATTTGTAACGTCAGTTTAAAATGCAATACCAAAAGTATGGTATTATAAATTCATGTCCAGTTGTCGTGTCACAACTTTTGCATTTCACTTAGCAGCTTTTCCAAGTGTATTGCATTTTGTTTCAAGGAGGAGGTTGGGAGCATGTGCTGATAGTGTGTTTTTGCACCCACCACACAATGAACCACCTGGATTGGGACCAGAGTACAGCTGGTGACATCTCAGCACCACAATGGAACAGTATGAGGTTTTTTTATGGTGGCTGGAGTGCCAATCCTACCACCAATCCCTAAGTTTTCCCTGTAAGTTGGAGGACCTGCTTGCAGGGCTGTATACAGATTAATGTTGTACCCAGGATGAAGCAATTGCAGGTTAAGGGTCTTGCTCAAGGTTCCAATGGAGTACAGACATGGCTGGCATTTATGGGATTCGAAACGGCAACCTTACTATTGCTGGTGCAGATCCCTAGCCTCACAGCCACCACTCCGCCCTTTGTTTCAAGACCACATATTAATTATTCCAAAACTGAATGTGATCACATGAACAATGTTCATCAAAAGTTGGGGCAATGGGTATCAACTGTTAGGTTTAGAGACGTTCCATTTCTTAACATTTCTGTGTTCTAGTGATAGGCAAAGGTTTCATCAAATTGAATGTGGAGTGATTAACAGTATTGTCATCCCCTTCTGCAGGTATTTATAAACCATAATTAGAGAAATACTGGTGTACATATGCCCTGGTTGATGATTTACATAATCATATGCTATAGCCCTTTGGAACACTAGCTCTTAAATGCGTTCTAAAGATGTTACTGTTGCAATTGGAAATTCTTCTCCTGTGGCTGCTTCTATTACTTCAGCTGTTATCAGCTATTTACATCACCAGCTTCCACCTATTCAATTAGATGGCAGATACCCTGCCTTATCAGCTCTCCATTTGATATCTTTAGCTCTGGGTGAACACATTCATGATTGGAATAACTCTTACCTCAACTGTTGACACCACTTGTCCCACTTTTTGACACTGATTGTTCATTTAATTATATTCTGTATTGGCATGATTAATGTATGGTCTTGAATTGAAATGTAATACACTTGGAACAGCCACTGAGTGAAATACAATACATTTGCTTTGCAATCAATATGAATTAATAAAGTAAACCTTTTTTGTATTGCATTTTAAACTGATAAACAAAACATTGTGTGCCATATTGAAATCAATTGATCACTTGGTTGATATGTTTTTTTAATTATGACACAATAAATCTGTATATTCTTTCATAAGTTTCTACTAGAGTGTGGGGCAAAAAGTGATGAACACTTGGGAGATAATAATGCTCTTAGAAGAAGTACAGCCATCTTAAAAAGTCCATACAGAACTAGTGTATGTATATGTGAGAGTGAGTTGATCAAGCATCTAAAGAGCAGCACTTACTCAAGCCGGTGGATGTGTGTGGGTCTTGTATGTTGTGCATAAGAGTTTTGGGAAGGATCCTATCTTGGCTCATGGATGTCAGGAATTGAATGCAGATGGTGTTGCCTCTAACCCTCAAGTCAGTGTGAATGTGCAAACAGTAAATGCAGCAGAGAAAAGATTGTTGGAGCTCAGGAAGCAATAGACTGTGTGAGGCACTCAAAGAGAGACATGGCGTTTCACAATGTATTAGGCAGTCAGCACCAGTGATGATGAAATGTTGGCCAACTAATATCATGAAAAAAATAACACAAAATGAAGATCTATCAAGAGATATAACTACTAACCACTGTGTTCCTAAAAACTGTTAAATGATTCTGAAATATCTACATCAAATACTCTTAACACCTAAAACAGAAATTCATAAAAATATTCATAGATTTCCAATTTTTGCTCAGTGGGCAAAATGCTATAAGTAACTGAGTAATTGAATTGATTCCTGGTAATACTCAGAACCAGCAATTAAATTGTGTCATAAAAACATAAATCTATGGGTCACTTAAAAGGGCTTTGGCCTTCAAGCCTCAAGGTGGAATTGAACAGTTCAGGCTGCACGTGAACACACATACAGCATGCTGAGAACACTGCAGTATTGAAATGAAAATGGCTTACTGGCATGAGGCATAAAGAAATATTTTTCTTGATAAAAATTACATTGAGAATTCCATGGAAATTTTGAAATAATTGATTATGACAACTCACTTCAGTTTGCTATAAGCATTTTAGGAATACAGTACATTAAATTACTGAAGGTGAGTTAACTACTTGTTCATTTTTGCATATTAGAGCCATCTACTGGGAAATGGGGAAAGTGGCGCACCAGCCCTTCAAGTAGAGATGCCACTTATTGTGGCCCATTACTCTCTGCATTTTCTTATTCAATTAAAGGTTAAGGAGACTAGAGCTTATCCTTTTATAAAATATTCCATAAATTAGAGCATTTTATTTGTTTTACTTTGTTAATCTAATGATCCAACTCCCTGGATTCAAATCCCATACTGTAGTATTAGACATTTTTATATGTGTCTTTCTGGATGTTTTGGGGTGTTTTACATTTGAAGATTTTAATTCTGACACTAGTTTACACTTGAAATTAAGATAAAAAAGGTTACCCTCTTATTTTTCTTCATTTATGTATGCCACAATTGTTATTCTAATGATGTCACAGAGGTAATGTTATAAGTATAGCGGTAATCTCACTGTGTGTTATCCTTCAGTGGATTAAACAACTTTGTAATACCACTGCATGCTTGTTAGCTTTTCTTTCAAGTAGGCTCTAGCAGTAGAATTGTTTATTTTGTTTTAGCTTTGTTCTGTCTTTGTATTGTCTTTTGCTTCTTTGTTGCCTGATCTTTTTTGATCTTAAGGTTTTGATCCATTGCAGTCCCAGACCCATCCTGGTATTTTATTTCTCATGATAATTCTCTGGTTCTCCAGCACGTCCTCTGCACAAACCTGTTTGATGTCTCTGGGAAGTCTGAACATTCTTCCATTTAGAGGGACCTATGACTGCCGCAAAAGTTCCCAGAGAAATAAGAGATCATTGAGAGCCATGGCCAAATGTACTCAATCATCAAAAGGCAGCTTAAGAAAATAAATGATTACTACATATAAGGATGTGCATTATGTACTGATATATGAAGAACAAATTATTTTTGCAGAATATTGTATATTCCTATTATTCTGATATGCCTGCTTTGTCTTAGAACAGCACATCCTTAACCTAAAATTGCACTCGACAAGCAACCTATCCATTTCCATGTTTGCATCAAATTAAAAAGAATTTTTCAAGCATGGCTGGCGTGGAAGATGAGACATGAAAGATGAGCTCCTGGCTTTAATGACCATGGCAGCAATGAGCCAAATGACATGTTTTAAGACTCACTGCTCTCTCCTCTGAAATCTGTCATATGACACTATGATACAGAATACTTGTAGCTTTGAATACAGTTGAAAAGGAAAGCTAGAGTTTATAACCAGGAAAGTTAAATGGGGTCTAACTGTACAGTCATTCAGAACGATTAGCTGATTTAAGACTTACTGTTTGGTTGAATGATTTACGTGTTTTTTTTGTGTGCATGTGTGTGTGTGTGTCCTGTATGTGGAAGGGTGAAAAAGAAGAAGGACTGACATACCATCTGATTCTGATTTCTGCCTTTTGCTTACTGCTGTGCTTATAGATTCAATGTTCATGCAATTCTCTATTGGCTCCCGGTTAATTTTAGGGCTGATTTCAAAATCCTCCTTCTTATATATAAAGCCTTAAATGGCAAAGGTTCTACTTACTTATCTGAATTTATCATTACTTACAAAGCAGAGAACACATTAAGATCTCAAGATGCCAGTCTGTTTATGATTCCAATGATTAATAAAGTAACAGTGGGAAGTCGAGCTTTTAGTTAAAGGGCCCCGAAGCTGTGGTGTGGTCTGTACGCTGCTATAAGAGGTACTTTAGTCTCAGCTTATGCATCCAAGCTGAAGACTCACTACAGTTTAGCATACCCTGAGTAGAGCTGCTGTGCATACTGAATCTCTGTTGTTAATCATTAGTACTAAAATATAAGTAATGATATTTATAAACTGTTACTAACCCTCCTGAATTCTTTTTCTCTTATCGGTATCCTCATGTGGCACTTGTTGCCATTGCCATACTGCCAAGTTGTTTGCCTGCCTATGGAAAAGTCATCACTGATAAAGGAACATGGGAACTATTGGGTAGAAGGGTCCTTTCATCAGATTGGCTGGCCCAGTACTGATTAAACTGTGGAATGCCCAATAGAGAAGAGGTGACTTGTTAGCCAAGGTGTCCAGGACTTAAATGTGGTATATTTACTCTAGCATTTTGCTTTGTAGTTTGTACTATTACTGCTGTACCATTGTATTGTATTCCTGAGGTGGCAATGATAGATTGGCCATGTAGATCTCTGAAAAGGAATCACTTGTATTTTGTTTTTGTGTTGTATTTACCATATTTTGTGACACCTATTGCACACTCAACTGGAAAGGAGTCTCTCTCTGAAGTGCTTTTCTCAAGATTTCTTCCATTTGTTTCTCTACAAGGTTTTCTTTTTGGGAGTTTTTTTGTCTTCTTATGGAGTCAAGGTTGTGGGGCTGTCAAAATACAGGGCATGTTAAAGCCCATTGCCACACTCCTTGTGAAATTTTGGTCTATACAAAAAATAGATTGTTGTTATTAGAAACATTAATACATACATTAATTTAACGTTCTCCTTTAATTTTGCTTTCTTATTCCTTGGTTTTAATTTTCAAGTGAATTTCTTGTACAGGATGTCTCTGAACATAAATAAATGCAACAGGCAGGCTATGGCAAAGAAGCTGCTGAATAGGAGGTTGCATTTCATTACTACTGCAAGATGTGGCGAAGGCTAATTTGTGGACTGCTGATTTAGTGACATCTGATGGAAAAGTCAGCGTTACAGAATCATGGGGAGAGATTTACGGCACTCTTGTCAGGAAGATGCTGGAGCTCACTCTGTGCTCCCGATCATTATGGCTGCATGATCATTCTACATCCCCTTCAGTTAACTTTTAGCAAGAGGACAATGGATGGTAATAGAAATAGGGGCTTTATGAAAAAAGAATAAACTCCCGACCATAATGGCTGCATGATCATTCTACATCCTCCTCAGTTAACATTTAGCAAAAGCACGTGGGTGGTAATAGAAAGTGGGAGCTGTATGAAAAAAAGGATAAATAATCTAAGAAGAATCCTTCCTTCCCACCAAGAACCAAGGTCTAATTTAATGCAAATCAGATACGGTTGTGAAGATGGCATCAAAGAAACTGTCATCCGTGGATAATTTGCACAAGTGTTTGGCTAATTTATTTCAGAGGCATTGTACAAGAAGAAGAGAGCAGTTACATGGGGATTAAATTGTTTTGCATGCAATTACGGCGTTCAGCTCAAATGCAGTGCTAGGTAATCAGAGGTTTTCGGGGCTGCAATCCCTTTTAGAATAGTAATCTTCAAAGGTGAGTAGCGTGAGTAATGCAATGTCATTCACTGAGTAAGCTGCTAATGTATGTCTTCTCTCTAGTGCCTGTCTTCCGCCCCACAAGGGCATTGCAATTAAGGACTGAAGATGGATCACTCCAAGATGAGAACGACTCAGGTATGGGAGGGGATGGCATTATCGGCCTAGCTCAAAGAAATTAACTTTAAATGGCTAGTGGTAATAAGGTTCTTGGAATATTCTTAGATCTGTAAAAGCCAAGAAATTGGAGATGTATATAAGCATATAACTTAAACAAGGACTTGTTGGTATATCTAAAATGTAAAAAGTTAGAGAAATTAAAAAGCACATATAGAAATTTGAAAAAACATATTGTGGTGCAGTGGTAGATCCCAGATCAGCCCTTGCTAGCTACAAAGGAAAATTTAGATCTGCTGGAATCCACCGCAAAAAGACTACAAACAGTCTTTATACTGTCCAAGTTCAAAAAGCTATGAGACCTGATTTTCAGACTTTCTGCCTCCACTTCATGATTCAGTAATTTGTTCTACATGTCTGCAACTCTTTGTGTGGAACAATCTTTTTTTGATTTCCATCTTAAGTGCAATTTCACTTAATTTGCTCTTGGTGTCCTTGAGTACATGATTTATTACTTACTTTCTTGATTCCTTTCAGAATATTGAAGACATAAATTCAGTTCCCAAGCATCTTTCTTTATTTAACAGTTAAGAGATTTAATTTCCTTAACCGCATAAAGCTATACATTACTGTGGTCAAGGAGAAAAAAAATCATACAAAATTAGACAAAAAGGAATAAAGGACCAAAAAAACTAAAGAGGTTAATGCAAAGGAACAGCCAAAACAACATGTGTGGCCCTGAGCCAGAGAATCAAACAAATCTAAATATTTGGTTTATACAAACGTTTGATGCAGGACAATATATGCAACCATCTCATAGAGGTAGAGGTTCTTTATTTGCCTTGTACATAGGAAATCTTACTCAATCTGCCCAGTCAAGTACATGAAAAACAATACCCGCAACTCAAATTCAATATGGCAAAACCAGTGCAAGACAGCATAAATACAGAGCAGAATGCTTACATTTAACATCCAACAATATGATACCTGTCGTATTATTGTACAGTTTACTTATTCTAGCTATAACGCACATTATTGAGAAGACATACTGCAGAAGAGTAAAAACTCTTTTTGGGCAGAGAGTTGCTAGTGTTGATACCAGCATACCTACGGCCTGACATCATTTTGGAAAGCAGAACGTGTCAGGGTGAATAGGATTGGACAGAATTTCATCAGTCCTATTTCTCCAGTATTTGACTTATATGGATTCTATTGTGCTAATGATACGCTCTCCCTGCTTCATTTCTTTTTGTGGTGATCTCTTTTCCTGGGTTGTGGTGCTCCCATAACAGACCGTGATCCCTCCTGTCAGTACACTCTCAATAGTGCTGGTAGTGGTTCACCAGTGTTTGTTTCCCCATACAACACTTCCTCAGGTAACTAAAAGACACTATTGTGCTTTTTTAATGATGGCAGTGGTGTTTTGTGACCAATTTAGCTTCTCTGAGATGTGATGACCAATAAATTTGAAACTATCAATACAATTTAATACAATTTATTTTTTGTATAGCAATTTGCTGACTGCAGGCACAGAGTGCTGTGAACAGTTCTTGTTTAGAATACACGTACTTGTTATCCATCCATCCATTATCCAACCCGCTATATCCTAACTACAGGGTCACGGGGGTCTGCTGGAGCCAATCCCACACCCAACACAGGGTGCAAGGCAGGAAACAAACCTCAGGGCAGGACGCCAGCCCACTGCAGATGCTATTAACATAAATAAGTAAAAATTTACACCCCATATGGAGCACTCTCTTCTTAGCTATATGTGTAATTTTAGTCTCATTGACACTTAATCAACCTGAATTCCTCGTTTGTTAGGAATATACTGTATATTTTTATTTGAAAGAAATATATTTATGTAGCTCTTTTAAATTTAAATGTACAATAATTATAAAAATGCTGCTTTAGGAGGTGTTTTGCGATTAGATCTTAAGAATACCACATCACTGCCACCAGGATACTCAATGAAATTGTCTTTTACAGTAAAACAGAAATTAACAAACTGCAATTAGGACAATTTAAAAGAACTGTAATTTGTAACAAATCCCTCCTGATCCTGCAAATGTAAAAATGGACTGGAATGGGTGTAGTAAACTGATAAATGATTGGATAGATTTAATATCTCAATATTGGAACTAAATAATTAGTAAATTGTAAAGCCCTTCCAACTATTGCAGAGATACCTTTTAAGATGGAAGAAGAAGAAAAAATAAAAAATACATTAAAATTGTTACAGCATAATTGGTTGCCAGTACCTTGGCTGTACAAACTTCAAATAAACTGTGTAAAATTATTTAGAAATTGTGATCTGTGAGTCACTTTCTTGCATCCCAAAACATGAGGCAGAGCCTCGGTACTTTAGTAAAACCAGCTTTATTGAACTTAAAACAAGAACAGCAAGGTTATGTATTGTAGCGGGAGTTACAACTCTCCTACACATAGACACAGCAAACTGGGCATAGTTGGGGCCAGGTCAGTGGTCAAGTTATACTGTTCCCTGCATTTATAATGTTCCTTGCATTACCCATCAGCATAGGGCACATATAGCACAATCTCGATCGGCTCGTAGTTGTTTCCACAGCACTCTGCTGGTGCGCTGCAAACCTATGGTTGCCTCGGCAACAGACAAGCAGTCCTCCACAGACGCGGCCGCCTCGCTTTGGTGTGCCGTCCAGTTGTCCTAAAAGAGTACAGAAACCTCACAAAATAATTTAGCTAGTTTAATTAATTTAAAACATTGAACTTTGACATACTGTAAAAAGTTTGATCTGACAGTTACAAAACAATAGGTTACAACAAAAATTATTAATTAAATTTGTGTGTGTTCAATAGCTTACCATTGCATATGTGGTGCTTCATTTTTCCTAACAATTTTTCATAATAATACTCCAAATGGAGAAAGATATGAGTCACAGACAGACATGGCAAACAACTAAACAATCCAAATGACTAACACTAAGCCTTGTATACATTGATAAAGACAGATTTAATTCAATGGCAAAATATAGGTCTCCTAAATGGGCTTACATTCAAATTTGTGTTTAAACTTGTCAAATATCATTCTCAGTTGTTCACTGCCTTCTATTAATAGACTGATGACACTCCTCACATTATTTCCTTTTCTAATAGTTGACATCTCGTTTGAAGGACTTGCTGATCTCCTGCAGTATGTGGATGGCAATTCTGCGTTCTGTGCATATGCTTGCGTGGACACGAGAAGCAGGAAACAAAGGTCACATATTTTAATTGCATCAGATTTTGCAAGTGGGCTAGTCAGTTTATTTCGGGGATGTAACTTACATGTATATGTTTATGGTTTATTGGGCCTCTTTGGTAACATTATGATTTTGCTGTCACCATCACTGTAGGCTACTGGTTATGCTGATGGGTCAAGTATGTTTATAAGTGTAAATACAGGGTGGGCCATTTATATGGATACACCTTAATAAAATGGGAATGGTTGGTGATATTAACTTCCTGTTTGTGGCACATTAGTATATGTGAGGGGGGAAACTTTTCAAGATGGGTGGTGACCATGGTGGCCATTTTGAAGTCGGCCATTTTGGATCCAACTTTTGTTTTTTCAACCCCCATACACCCATAATGTGGTGGTGCACCATCTTGCTGGAAAAACTCAGGGAACGTGCCAGCTTCAGTGCATAAAGAGGGAACCACATCATCATGTAGCAATTTCGCATATCCAGTGGCCTTGAGGTTTCCATTGATGAAGAATGGCCCCACTATCTTTGTACCCCATATACCACACCATACCATCAATTTTTTTGTTCCAACAGTCTTGGAGGGATCTATCCAATGTGGGTTAGTGTCAGACCAATAGCGGTGGTTTTGTTTGTTAACTTCACCATTCACATAAAAGTTTGCCTCATCACTGAACAAAATCTTCTGCATAAACTGAGGGTCCTGTTCCAATTATTGTTTTGCCCATTCTGCAAATTCAGTGCGCCGATCTGGGTCATCCTCGTTGAGATGCTGCAGTAGCTGGAGTTTGTAAGGGTGCCATTTGTGAGTAGCTAATATCCGCCGAAGAGATGTTCGACTAATGGCACTCTCCAGTGACATGCGGTGAGTGCTACGCTGTAGGCTCTTGCTGAATGAAGCTAGGACAGCCAATGATGTTTCTTCATTAGTGACAGTTTTCATGCGTCCACATTTTGGCAAATCCAACACTGAACCAGTTTCACGAAACTTAGCAAGCAGTTTGCTAACTGTAGCATGGGAGATGGATGGTCTCATAGGGTGTCTTGCATTGAAATCTGCGTTCACCAGACATCAACACAATTTCTATCCGCTCCTCACGTGTTAACCTCTGTGACATGTCAATGGCTGTAAACAAAGAGAAACTTGTAAATAACTCATGAAAGAATAAAGTTACATTAAAACCAAGCACACCATTGTTTTTCTTGTGAAATTCCCAATAAGTTTGATGTTTCAAATGACCCTCTTCCTATTGAAAAAACAAAAGTTGGATCCAAAATGGCCGATTTCCAAATGGCCACCATGGTCACCACCCATCTTGAAAAGTTTCTCCCCTCACATATACTAATGTGCCACAAACAGGAAGTTAATATCACCAACCATTCCCATTTTATTAAGGTGTATCTATATAAATGGCCCACCCTGTAGACTGGAGTAGCATATAGACTCAAATGAATAAGTATGAACTTATCAACTCTGTTTTACTAGGGGTGCAACTTTTCTCTAGCTATGCCCCCATAAACAGAGCTTGTGTTTACACTACAGCTCCCGCTTCATTTCGTCTGGTTTATTTAAGGGTTTTTATTTTTTAGTAGGTGACAAAAAAAGTTCCATTGTTTAATGGCTAGGATGCTTTTTAATATTCTCTTAAAGAAGTTGGTGCCAATCTAAGCTTGCCTGAAAATGATTGGAAACCTCATTTTATATCGGCTGAGCATTTTTGACAATACCTAGTGTAGGAACTAAACTTTGATGAACCACTTGGATTGTTAAATATCAGAGACAGGTAGCTTCTGCAGAAGGACATATTAGCTGCATTTTGGGTGTGTTCCTGTTTTCAAATGTCTTGACAAAGGATGATACAAAGCTGGTGAAACTATATAAAAAAATAAGGACTTATATTTCTCTATTATATAAAAAAAAATCCATGGACGAGTCGAGACTTTTTAGCCTGAGACAAGACAAGACATTTTCAGAGAGATAATTTCATGTCCCGTGAGACGAGACTTTGTGCTAAGAGATTTAACCTCTCCTGGGGCTGGAAATAAAAAACAAAGAGTAGATGACAAAGTAGAACGTCGTAAAGAGGTTCAAAAACGTTGGCACGATACATATGCAGAGCAGGTTAGAGATAATGAAAGTACTATAATTCTAAAGTCAAAAAAAATGATAGTAAAGATCACATTAAAGCAAACAAATTGAAATTATTACTCGGTGAAATAACGGAACACAAAAAACAGATCGAATATATGGACATAGGTGATGTGACAGAAGTATGCAGATATTGTTTGGAATTAAACTTTAAGTCAGAGACATGTAGATCGTCTAATTCGTGCTGCCATCAGGGAGAAGTAGTGTTTCTTACTAATGAAGTGGCATTTTGTGATGAAAGTGAAATCCACATATGCGAGCGGCAGAGAAACGAATTGGCGAGCGAAGTGAGCAGGGGGCCCCCTAGTATAATATAATAATAATATATAAAATTATATTGTTTTCATGAATTAAAAGAAAACACATAGTACTAATTAAACAATAAAGACAGCAAAACATTGCTGACGGTCAAGGCCTATCCTGCCAGGTCTTGAACTCCTATTTAACAGTTAATATAGTCTGTCCACATGCTCACCTAAACGTACCACACCATAAGGCCTTCCCTCTCCCTCTAGCACCTGACCACTCTTACGTTCATCAAATAAATACATAAAAATAAAAGATGGTATTGACAACAATGTAGCTATCAAAACTAAAAACTTACAAGTAAAAAAGAAGCAAAAAAGAAAAAATATTTGCATATTCCTACAAAGACTTAATGCTTCATTTTTTAAGTCAAATGACAAGCTTTCTACACACACCATAGAACCTACAGAGATTCTAACCTTTTGTACATCTTATTCTATCTACCAATCTACAATTCTGCATTATCAAATCCCCTTGAGCCACCTCACCATCACATATTCAGATGACTCCCATGTACATTGAAATGCGTGAACATTTTCATTAAATGTTTTGCTCTGTCAAGAAAGTAGGTGAAATTTCAATGTAGGAGGTACCATTTGGGTAACTAGAAGCTGATGATCAGTGTTCATAAACACCTCTGGTCCAATCTGAAATTTTTATAAATAAGCGTATTTGTTTGACATTAACTAAAGACAAACAAAAAATAGCACAAAGGAAAAAAATGTAACATCAAAAGGATTTACCTAAAAAGGCAATCCACCGCAAACACACGATATCATAACATGTAACCCCACGATAAAATCCAGAAATCAGAAGCAAAAAAATCCAGAGACCAAAAAATTGATACAATTGATAGCATACTCCAAATGACAATGAACAGCTCAAGGCAGATGGATGGCTTAGGGCATTCCTTTGGTCGTGATGTTAGGGCAGCTCCACCTCTTGGGGTTCCACTAACAAAACACAAAAGAACAGGTCATACATAAATAATTACACAGACCAAAAATAGTATATACATATCATACATACCTGAAAAATAAAAGTTAACAACAAACAAATGAGATGCAGAAAAGGAAGATAAACATAAACTATTGAACACGCCCTGGCTGAAACTACAAAAGTCGAAATTAAGACTTGAGGATTCATACTCAAGAAAACAAAATGAGAATCACAAATAAGTATGAAAAAGAATGGGCTTAATGTTTATATGCTTCATTGTGTGTGTAGCCTTCTTTAAAGTTCAAACTTGCTTTCCCACAATGGCACCTAAAAAGGTTTCCCTGCCACCAGTTGTCCTCCAGGCCTGTCTAGTGTTTAACCTCTTTCTCCCTGCTGTCACTCAGGGAATTTTTTCTTATCTATATAAGAGAAAGGTTCAATCAACCTTAGGAAAGGCCACATTTTTTTTTTCAAATTGGCAACATCACATCGATTTACTTATAGGTCTACTCACTGTTATGAAATAATTTCAAGGAGAAGCTGATCAAGAATTGCATAAGAAAATAATCTAACTGTATCTTTATTTCACGAGAAGCTCCTCACTTGTCTATCCAACTACAAAACCATGTCAGCAGTGAGAACTTTACGCTTGAATCACCACAATTTTACAATAGGCTGTTAACCATATAGCAAAGGATAAACTTCCTCTAGTTTCTATCGCCCATCACCTGTGGTGGCCCTCAAGCTGGAGGGTTGTGAAGGTGAAGTTAGAGGGCAGTGAATAATAGCTTATTGACCCAAGGGTTACATGAGATAAACAGAAAGAGCAACAAGATAGTGTGTTGTGTGAGTCATACATCAACAAATCTCTTGTCGAGGTGAAAGATGAGACATACGTCATTAAACTGCGTGAAAATTCTGATTTCTGTCTGATTGTGCTGGAGTCATGCTGCACCAATCGCCAACATGTCACTGTTAATATATTTCTTTTTATATTCCACTACTTATATTATCTCAATGATTATATTTACATGTTATTGTTGACTCTGTAACCATTAAAACATTGTGAAGGCGACCCTTGTTAAGTGTTTTGTATATCTAACAGAAGACGTCTAAATGAAGTCACTCCTCATAATCAAACCATCACATTATGACTCTTAACTAGATGAGTTTGCCTTTGTCCTGAATGCATGACACTGAACAGGGAGTTGTCAGAAAGGAGTGTGCCTGTGCAACATAAAGCCATTTGCATGGGTCTGTTGACCTGGGTTCAATAGATTGGCTGGAGATCTTTTCACAGAGGAGGCTGAAGTTTAGCAAGGAGAATTTACTAGTATTTGAGAAATCATCATTTCCACTAAAATTGTTGTCCTTCGTCTTAAGTGGCCATAAGCTGGTGTGATTGAGTTGATGCTTCCATAAAAGTGTAAAGATAAGTAAAAAATACCTAAAAGAGTGAAGCACAAGTCTTTCATGGACGAATCAAGATGATAGCAGGAGACAGTTTTACAAAGGTGTAAGAATTCAGTGGCCAAAAATTTTAAAAGGCCAGAGCCAAAACAAATGCCTAAATCTGAAGTCAAAAAACAAGCAAAATGTTTAGTCCTTAATCACTCTAGTGCATTTTTACCTCAATTTTACTTTGAGAGGCTGTCTTTTAAGCTTTTAGATTTCAGATGCTAGGCTATGTGTACTACCATCATTTATAGGCAGTGCAATGACATCGCAAGTCACAACCATATGACTAGCAAAGAGGGTCTTTGATACAAACAATATGAACAACCATCATACAAAATGGCAACACCACAATAATTACTGTTTCATGAAATGGTGCTGAAGTGACATCACATATGTGACATTAAAATAAATGTATAAAAAACATTACAAAAAATAAAATAAATGCATAATTAACTTCTACAATGTTCTTAACATTAGACAAGCTCCAAACAGCCAAAATCACAAATGCTATGACCAAGGTGAAGACTGGTTAATCCAAAGATTAAAGAATAGCAAATACTGTACCAGAAGAAGAACAGACTCTAAGGGAAAACCAATGGAAGTCTCATTAAAGACAGGCAATGAGTTGAAATGAGGAAGTCTAACAATAATAGCATCAAAACAATAGCACGTGTCAAAAGTCAAAATAACAAAGCAGCGGTCTTGATGTAACTAAATGCAGCTTTCCTAACTAAATTAGAATCATTTGAATCTTTGTTTTATATTCTGGCTAATTATCCAAAAATTCCGAGGCTGTGAGATGTGCACTGCCATCTTAAATAGGGGCTGCGTGAGGACATTACTGTCATGAAAGAAGTCTGTTTATGTTCTTTTTTGTTATAAGTATTATTTTTCTAGCTTGAATCTTTTTGAAGGGTTTTGAATATCATTGGTCAGTTGTAGGTCTGTATTTCATAGGTAACAGTAAAGACTTTTAAGATTTTTAATACTGTCTGATTTTTTTGTTTACATAATGTTATTTTTAAGGACTTCTGCTTCACTTGTCACTGTACCTAACATCAGGTTACTTCTGATATAAAGATGACAATGATCGACATATCAGTGTGTTGACTACACCGGAGAGCAGCAGAGTTATAAAATGTTAATCGTAGTCAAAACAGTTTAAAAAATTGATGAACCAGAACATTTTAAAAACAACAAAAGAGTAATAGTTTTAAGGTATGAGTTCAATCCAATCAAGCATAACACAAACTGTATAGTCTTGACCTAAATATTTTATACTCCATATTTTATACTGATTGAACTTGCTTTTCAACAGCATAGCAAAGCCCCTCAAAATGTCGATGTCGACAGGGAAAATAAAGTGGTTCAGCATAAAGCATATCAAGTATAAAAAGATTCCTTGACCACTTAAAACCATCAAAAACAAGATCCAAATACTTTTTTGAGGTCAAGGTGAATTTATAAAATATCAAAAGCAATAGCCTGATCAAGACAGTCAGCATCTCTCAGTGAATAAAAATACCTTTGAAAACTTTTCTGATAGTTAGCTTTCAAATTATTAAAGAGGTCTAGTGACAAGTTCTACTGGTTTTGACCCTCCATTTGTCCTCGATGTTTGTGTTTGCACTGTATTTAATGCTTTGGCTTTGTTTTGATTATCTGGTTTTGATTATGACACAGCTTTGACTTTAACTACATTCTCCATCTCTCACAGTCATCTCCTGGTCTTTTCCTAGCTACTCATAATAATCCTTAAGCTTCCTTCTTTGTGTTTAGCAATCATAGGCCATGGAACTGTTAGATTACATGACTAGTGTGGACGAAAGTTCAAAACAATAGCAGGCAGACACCAATTCAAACAAACAGAATTCTTTTATTTCTGACTTCTTGGTGAGTAGAGCGGCTTTGCCTTACAGAGCTCCAAGTGCAAAGCCCAATCAAGGGTGGGGGTTTCAGCTGCATTTTATAACAGAAATCTTAAAAGAAAGCAGTTAGATAAATAAGCTCAGTTTCATCCAAGGTCACAGAACATTCTTTACACAATTTGTTGATTACAACGGAAAGCAGAAATTCTAGTCTTATATTTTTAATGAAGCTTATCAGAAAACTTGTCATACGTTTGGCATCTTAATTGGACGGCAATCTAGGCACTGCTGAAGCAGCCGGGAAGAGCCAAGAACTGCACACCACACCTGCAGCCCTACTCCATGCAAGCACACTTCTGTTAATAATAATACCTAGCCACACAGACAGCATGCAGATTTTCATACAGAAGCTAGCAATAGATTTTAACTTCCATTCCACACTAGTAATGGGTATTGTTGTTAACAATAATGTGACCATGGCCATGTAAACTGCCATCTTCAGGTCTCTCTACAGATGTTTAAGTCTGGGTATTGGCTGGGCTTGTCCTGAAGCCAAGCCAGCATTGTCTTAGTTGTAAGCTTCCAGTCATTTTCATGCTGAAAGGTAAGCTGTCCTCACAGTCTGAGGTAATGCCGCACTCTGGAACAGGTTTTCTTCAAGGATCCCTCTGTCTTTGGTTCTGACCAATCTCCCTGGCCCTGCTTGTTAGAGTAATACATGTGCTTGTGTATTTTATGTTGTTTCTGAGTTATTACACGTTTTATTTTTACATATTTTCTTTTGTGTTTTAATTGTAGTTCTTTTCCATGTTCTTTGTGGGCGGAGCTTTAAGAGGTGGGAGCACCTTGGTATCTTCACTCCTGGGTTCTCCATATTTAACCTGACTGCAAAGTCCTAGGAGTGGGAGCCATCCATGTTTGGTGGACTTACTGAAAATATTATTGTCTCAGGTGTTGGATTTTTCTGCTTTTTTATTATTTTTGCTTTGTACAAGGTGGCACAGGGAAACAGGAAATTTTCAATTGATGTTCAATGCACGAATAAACACATTACAAAATATATTAAATGATGAAATGTATTGTATTAATGATGGTAATCAATATTCATTTAATATTCATTTTATATTTTGAAGAAAACATCATGAAGGCATTGTCCATTTCTCCATACACATTCTTACATCCTGTTGTGGAAATTCTGCATTACTCGACATAACATGTCAACAGGAATTCCAGCAATTTCCTCTTCAATCCTCCTTTTAAGTTCAGCAATGGTAGCAGGATGTGTGCGGTGCACTTGGCTTTTAAGATATCCCCATAGGCAAAATCACAAACAGTGAGATCTGGGGATCTCGAAGGCCATGGAATGTCACCGTTGCATGAAATGACACGCCTTCCAAACAACCGTCAAATAGCTGCCATCAGTTGTCGGGCAGTATGCGAAATGGCTCCACCTGGGGACTTTTTTTTTAAGGCTGAATCTGTTTCTTTGAAATTACACACCCATGTTGTAATCACATCAACAGATGGGACGCGTTCATGATGTCCTAACTGATAATGATGCTGAAATTCCCTTTGCGCAGCAGTCACACTATCACCATTCTTATAAAAGGCTTTCACACGCACCACTCAACTGCTCCATTATAACTAATGGCAAGGGGTTCTAAACGAGGTTGCAGTGGTCCCAAACAACTGCAGACGCCCCAGGGTCACCAACACCTAGTTCTAAAATTTCCCATTTCCCTGTGCCACCCTGTATTAAGGATTCTGATTACTGGACTGTGATTTGGACTTTGTTTGCAGTAGATCACATTTTAGGCAACTCCATTTGCTCTTTTTTGATTTTCTTTGTATTTGAGATATTTGTGTAACAAATCTTTTGTTTATAAAGATTCTGTGTTGCTCTTTTTATGCACAATCTGAAGGTTGACAGTGACCCTCCTCTTTGTGGGAGCTTTCACTTTATTTTTGAGGTATTTATAGTTAATGTGCCAGCTCCCCTTTCAACTTGATCTGGCTGAAGCCAGCAGGTAGTATTTTAGACTTAGCTGGGTTAAGATAAGGCCCTTTGGAGTAGGATAGTAAAGATCTTGGCCAGCTCTTTCGCTTTGGAGGAAACTCTAATCATAACACTGCGACTGAGAAGAACTTCCATAGTATGACGCTGCCTCCACATACTTCATTGTAGGAATGATATTAGGTAGGTGATGAACAGTGCCTGGTCTTCGACAGACATAGTGTTTGAAGTTCTGCCCAAACAGTTTGATTTTTATGTCATCAGATCAGAGAGTAATTTCCTCATGCTCTTAGAAGCCTTTAAATGCCATGTAGCAAATTCCAAGTGGGAGTTAGCCACTATACCATGAATGCCTGATTGATGGAGTGCTGCTGAGATGGTCGTCCTTCCAACCATCTCAGCAGAGGATTTCTGAAGCTGTTAGAGTGACCATTGGGTTCTTTGCCACCTCCCTGATCCTTCTTCTTGCTAGTTTGCTCAGTATGGCTGGACGGCCAACTCAAGGAAGAGTCTTGGTGGTTCCAAACTTATTCCATTTTACAATTATTGAAGCCACTGTGCTCCTGAAATCACTAAAGCTTTAGGTGACAGGTGTCTGGTCACACTTATAGATAATTCTTATCTAGACAAAGGTACAATATCCAACTACACCACCCAATTTTATTAAGAGACTGGGGACTCTTGAGATTTTGCAGATAATAGCTCACAGGTTTCTTTAAATTGGGCGGTGAGTAAACACACAATGAAAGACATTGCAGAAATTTCAGGAAAAGAAACAGTAACTAGTAATAGACAATATAAATAAGATATACCAAGAAAAAAGTAGACAAGACCTTCAATATATCAGGAGCAAAAACCTTTGCAAAAAAATACACAGTCCACATTCTAAAAGTTTGTTAAAAACATAACAGTGGAGAATACAACCTGTAGTGGTGTGAAGTCCAGTTTACACGCTGTGTAGCAACTGTCCACATGACCACTCTGTTTGCTGGATGCTTGTTTCCCTACAGAAGTTTTGCTAAATTGTCAAATCCTTGTCATTGTCAGCATCTCTTCCTCATGGAGTGAGCATTCTTTTTTTCACTTCTAGGTTTCTTGTGTTGCTTCAATGACCTAGGCACGCTTCACTTCTCTTCTGCCAGCTTCACTCATTCCTTTCATGAGTTTTCCCTATCTCGTTGGTCCTGCAACCAGCATCTCTCTGTTGTAACTGTCTCTTCCTCCCTGGTGGTAGGTATCGATGTCCATGTGCCTTGAGTCTTGCCAGACATGTACTTGTAAGTCCCTGTGCTCTTTGCAAGTTGTCTTGACAGCATTCTCAGTGAACCATCCCTCACTCCACCACCCAGTGCCCAGAAGTATATATCTGTTTCAGTTCCTGACTAGATTAACATGAAGATTTATTAAACAATAGTTCATACCAATTTGCTTTGATCAGCAGTAGTGCAAACATATTTTTGTTTAAACAACAGAATCAAAGCAGGTAAATATGTCCTGTAGATAGCCATCAATAATAACCTGTAACAGAACCAGAGCTGGTAAATATCTACATCCTGTAGATAGCCAGCAGCAATAACTTGTAATACAATTACTCAGGAAATTTGGTCTTTCACTTATCACCCTAGTCCCAACAAATGATGCTTATTGCCCCTTCATCTACTTGCTTTTACATTTAATATTTACATGTTTCTTTGCTTATAGAGAAAATCACCCATTGTACAAAAATGTTCTCCCTCTGACATCTAGAAATGGTTTTATCCGTTTGCCCCGATCTGCACCTCACCACAATTTGTTTGTGGAGGTCTACAGACAGTTCCTTGGACATCATGACTTGGTTTTTGCCTTGACGTGGAATGTGAGACCTTATTTACATATAAGTATGTGTATATCTAAAAGTGCCTAATCAATAAAGTTTATTAAAGGTATACTCCATTCAAGCTCTAGACACATCTCAAGGAGCATTAAAGCAAACAGGATGTACCTGACCCTAATTTGGAGTGCTGTAGAAATGGGTCTGAATACTTATATAAATTTGAGATTTTAGGTTTTGATTCTAATCAATTGCAAACCTTCCTGAAAACAGATTTTAAATTTGTCACTAAGGGTCATTGAGTGTAGATTGATGGGAATAAATGGCAAATTTATTCTTTTAAAATGAAATCTACAACACAATAAAATGTGCCGAAAGTGAAGTAGTCTGAATGCTTTCATAATCAACTGTATTAAGAATGGTAGTTAAAATTTTAAAGCAGAAAAGGGCTTTAGTTTAAATTAATTTTCCTTCTAAATACATATTATTCAGCCTAATTATAATTACCTCTGGATCAATGGTTTTCATTCCAAAATAAAATGAAAAAGGAGAAATCTGGTGCCTGCAAATGGGAGAAGCCTTCAAACATTGTGCAACTTCTGTCAGGCGCTGCTGCTGCTTATGTCACTAGCATCCCCTCTCTCTTCTCGCCTTTGTGCCTGGAGCCACTCACAGTAGAGCTGGCACATTTCCAGCTTTGAACAAGCTTAATTAAACCGATTTTGGACAAGATGTGGAAGAACGGTGCGATCCCCAAAGTGTTTCATCTCCTTGGTGACTCTCATTAGAGCTGCTACCTGCCCATTGTGTTTCAGAAGCTCTGACAGCAGCAGATGTTTGCTATTAACGGAACACAAGGAGCTGCCAGACTCATCCGTTTCCAAAGTTCTGACAAATACCATGATCTGTGTCTTCGATGGGCTGATGCCCTGCAGAGCTGGCCTTTGCGTTGCTGGATTTAAAGCTCATCTGCTGCTCTGGCAACAGACTGTTTGGCTATCCTTTATAGACTCACAGATGTGAGTATACTCTGCGAGGGAAGGATGCCGAGGGGAAAAACGAATAAAAGGCTTTCATTTAGAGCTTGAAGGGAAATGAGGTTAAAGGATGGACGCTATTTTCCCTCCTATACTTTCACCTAAGACTCCATTTTAATTTGCCACCTGCAGTGCTCTTTCCTTTCTTGTGTTTCATATCACATTTTGCCTTTCATGTTTCAGCTGACAGTGACCTTTCCTTTAGCCACTTCCCCTTCACTTAGCACTGCTTTTCTCTGCTAGACACGTAAATGAGGCTTCACAGACAAATGGCACAGCTGCTTGAGATGCTGCTGACCCTTTAACTTTTTAAAACCTATTTCAGGTACATACAGATGGTCTACATCTTGGCATTTTTTACTCTTTCCTTTTCTGTAGGGGACTGGTTGTTTTACCGTGACCTAGGATTTCACATGATATGTACATAAACTGACAGTAAATTGTATGTGGAGTACTTTGTTTAGTTTCTACAGTAGTGGGGAACCAACAGTGGGCAGCACGTTATTATTTCACTACGTTATTTTTTGGATCAACAAAGGCATTCTGATCCCTAAATCATTCTGATCATTTTAATGAGGGGTCTCATGAGTAGCTCACTCCTCAAGGTCATCTTTTCTTAATAGTACTACACCAATGAGGGGTGCAAAATTTGTAAGAGAGTTAAAAGAATGAGAATGATAATAACTTAGTGTGGGCGTACTGTATGTGCCACAAGAATGTTCCGAGTTGGTTAAACAGCTTAATTGCACTAACAGCAGTCAAGCAGCTTTTGTGTAGATATCACCTTAGTGGGTGGTGTGCTTTGGTTTTTTGATTTAGAATTTTTTTGTAAAACTTCATGCTGAACATAAAGGGGGCACTGAGGCTACACGCTATCATGAAATGAAATAAAAGCTTTGACTCCTTCAAATTGTATTATATTGGGAGGCGGTGAGTAATCACAATGGTGACTGCACTTGTCTTACAGCACAGGTTTGATTTTTAGCTTAGTCATAGTCATTTCACACTGTGACTACATAGGTTTTCATGGACACCTTTGACTTTATCTCAAACAGAATTATTGCAGAATCTAAATATGTCTACTTAGTTCCACTCAATCCATCGGGTGCCATCATCTGAGGGGGCACCATTTAAGAAAGTTAAGGGACATGCGCTGTGGACATAGTAAAGGTACCACCCAAACCCCAGTCATCAAATTCTGATGATACTGAGCGGGTGCTGTTTATGAAAGTGAGGGAGGCAATTTGTGCTGTTGAATGGGCTTGTGATCTGGACGCTGAGGGGGACCCCAGCCCGTGGTAATTGAACTCTGATGATAATAAGTGGGCACTGTTACCTGTGGGTGCCAATTATGAAAGTACAAGCAGAATAGTACTTTAGTTTAATTGAATTTTCCTTATAAATACATATTTTCAGCTTAATTATAATTACCTCTGGATCAATGTGGTATCATACCATGTCTTGTGTAATTTGATGACTGGGCATAGCTAAAATCGCAGATGACAAAGGGCAATACAGAGAAGGAACAGAACCACTTAAGGTCTTATTAGCTCAATGGAGTTTTATACTGGAAAGGCTATATACTGCACATTGCCATGCCAGTACTCCTGAAGGAGGTGGTGTGCCTTGTGTATCAGTGTATCATCCCATTTATCGCTTATATAGGAGCACTACCACAGAATATTGAAGAGAGTAACATGATGTTAAAACACTTAATGTTCCCTTAGGACACTCTGACAGATAGGGGTCGCTGTTGACCCCTGAACCCACAGACAATACGTTCAGACACCAGGTAAAAGTCCCAATAATACATTTATTCTTCCAATAATGTGCATAAAGCACCTCCACAATCCTCAATAAATCAATACAGTAATACAGTAAATCAATAACAACAAATCCTCCACTCCACCCAGCAGCTTCGTCACACTCCCAACCCAACTCGGCTCTGCCTGCTGGGATTTCCCATAGTCCTTTCATATTCCTTGACCCAGAAGTGCTTCTGTCCCTCAATTAATGTGATTTCCTACCACTTCAGTGTCAGATGAAAACTCCTCCTCCTATATGGACAATACAAATCCCTGTGCCTCCCTGCAGCGGCCCCCACGGTATCCAGCAGGGCTGTGAAGTAAAACTCCAATGTCCATGATTCCCTGCTGGAATTCGGGGCCCCTCCATGTGGCAGGGAGGACTCCATCTAGCAGTGTGGGGGTATTGGCCAGGATAAACTGCCAGCCAAATATCACAACACAAAGGTGTGCAATGTCCTAGCTGCATTCATTCGGGAGTGTAATGTTTCTCACAGTAAGGCAGCTATGGAGCTTCCATTACATCCTGGTTGTTACTAACCCATATTAGCTCTAAAGATACAGTGACACCAGAATGCCACTGGGTGATCTCGTAGAATTGTTTCCATGACCTTCATGCAGATAAGTCTCTGGTAGAGATTGGGGCCATACTGTAGCTTTAGGAGTTTCTGTGGCAAAGGAATCTAGAGGGTGTATACATTCTCTAGTGCCATCTTGTCAGAGACTGAATGCTAGGACACAAAGCCATGTTGCTGAAATAGAGTTCTTGGAGTTCATGCAATATGACATCACTAGCACAACATTTTAAAAATCCAACGCTATACGTACCTAGATAGATAGATAGATAGATAGATAGATAGATAGATAGATACTTTATTAATCGCAAGGGGAAATTCACATAATCCAGCAGCGGCATACTGATACAAAAAAACAATATTAAATTAAAGATTAATAAAAATACAGGTAAAAACAGACAATAACTTTGAATAATGTTAACGTTTAACCCCCCGGGTGGAATTGAAGAGTCGCATAGTGTGGGGCAGGAATGATCTCCTCAGTCTGTCAGTGGAGCAGGACAGTGACAGCAGTCTGTCGCTGAAGCTGTTCCTCTGTCTGGAGATGATACTGTTCAGTGGATGCAGTGAATTCTCCATGGTTGACAGGAGCCTGCTCAGTGCCCATCTCTCTGCCACGGATGTCAAACTGTCCAGCTCCGTGCCTATAATAGAGCCTGCCTTTCTCACCAGTTTGTCCAGGCGTGAGACGTCCTTCTTCTTTATGCTGCCTCCCCAGCACACTACCGCATAGAAGAGGGCACTCGACACAACCGTCTGGTAGAACATCTGCAGCATCTTATTGCAGATGTTGAAGGACGCCAACCTTCTAAGGAAGTATAGTCAGCTCTGATCTTTCTTACACAGAGCATTAGTATTGGCAGTCCAGTTCAATTTATCATCCAGCTGCACTCCCAGGTATTTAGGTCTGTACCCTCTGCACACAGTCTTCTCTGATGATCACAGGGTCCATGAGGGGCCTGGGCCTCCTAAAATCCACCACCAGTTCCTTGGTCTTGCTGGTGTTCAGGTGTAAGTGGTTTGAGTCACACCATTTAACAAAGTCCTTGATTAGCTTCCTATACTCCTCCTCCTGCCCACTCCTGATGCAGCCCACAATAGCAGTGTCATCAGCGAACTTTTACACGTGGCAGGACTCCGAGTTGTATCTAATTCATCTAAAATTGGATTCCTGAAATAAAAAACTTTGTTTCATTTTATATTGTTAGTTTTTAATTCTGCTGATTATGACATTCTCTGATTATGGTTTGCATCTTTTGTTTCTTGACTCTGGTTACATGCACCCTCTTTGGCTTATGATTTACTACTCTGTTTAATAACTGAGATTCTGGCTACATGTACTGAGCTTTGTTATTTAATTATTGTCTTCTCTGTTACGACACCTGTGTGCATTCTGACTTCATTCTGCTATCTCCCAATTTTTTGTTCTTCCTAAATTGCTGCCACCTTATACAAGTAGTACATATTTTAGGTAGAACCAGAGGTGACACTGTGAAGGGAAATAAAACATCAATGGCAAGCTGGAGTCGAGTGGACAATTGTGGACAAGAGTTTGACAGACCAGAGGAAGGGATTTTGAAGATGTGGTAAGATAGATTCAGAAAAGATTGGAAAGGAATAATGGTTTACTTCTGTGATAGGAGGTGGATCAGTCAACTACACCAGTTAAATTCCATCCATCCATCCATCCATCCTCTTCCGCTTATCCGAGGTTGGGTCGCAGGGGCAACAGCTTGAGCAGAGATGCCCAGACTTCCCTCTCCCCGGCCACTTCTTCTTGCTCTTCCGGGAGAATCCCAAGGCGTTCCCAGGCCAGCCGGGAGACATAGTCCCTCCAGCGTGTCCTGGGTCTTCCCAGGGGCCTCCTCCCAGTTGGACGTGTCCGGAACACCTCACCAGGGTGGCGTCCAGGAGACATCCTGATCAGATGCCCGAGCCACCTCATCTGACTCCTCTCAATGCGGAGGAGCAGTAGCTCTACTCTGAGTTCCTCCCAGATGACTGAGCTTCTCACCCTATCTTTAAGGGAAAGCCCAGACACCCTGCGGAGGAAACTCATTTTAGCCGCTTCAGTCACTACCCATAGCTCATGACCTTAGTTGAGGGTAGGAACGTAGATCGACTGGTAAATTGAGAGCCTTGCCTTACGGCTCAGCTCCTTTTTCACCATGACAGACCGATGCAGATCCCGCATCACTGCGGACGCCGCACCAATCTGCCTGCCAATCTCACGCTCCATTCTTCCCTCACTCGTGAACAAGACCCCAAGATACTTGAACTCCTCCACTTGAGGCAGGATCTCTCCCCCAACCCTGAGAGGGCACTCCACCCTTTTCTGGCTGAGGACCATGGTCTCGGATTTGGAGGTGCTGATTCCCATCCCAGCCGCTTCACACTCAGCTGCAAACCGATTCAGAGGGAGCTGAAGATCACAGCCTGATGAAGCAAACAGGACAACATCAACTGCAAAAAGCAGTGACCCAATCCTGAGTCCACCAAACCAGACCCCCTCAAAATAAATGTTATGAACAGAATTGGTGACAAAAGGCAGCACTGGTGGACTCCAACTCTCACTGGAAACAGGTTCGACTTACTGCCGGCAATGTGGACCAAGCTCTGACACTGGTTGTACAGGGACCGAACAGCTCTTATCAGGGGGTCCGGTACCACATACTCCCGGAGCACCCCCCACAGGATTCCCCAAGGGACACGGTCGAACGCCTTTTCCAAGTTTCCAAGTCCACAAAACACATGTAGACTGGTTGGGCAAACTCCCATGCACCCTCCAGGACCCTGCTAAGGGTGTAGAGCTGGTCCACTGTTCCGCGACCAGGACGAAAACCACACTGTTCCTCCTGAATCCGAGGTTCGACTATGCTATGGACCCTCCTCTCTAGAACCCCCAAATAGACTTTTCCAGGGAGGCTGAGGGGTGTGATCCCTCTGTAGTTGGAACACACCCTCCAGTCCCCCTTTTTAAAGAGGGGGACCACCACCCCAGTCTGCCAATCCAGAGGCACTGTCCCCAATGTTCATGCGATGTTGCAGAGACGTGTCAACCAAGACAGTCCTACAACATCCAGAGCCTTGAGGAACTCCGGGCGTATTTCATCCACCCCCGGGGCCCTGCCACCAAGGAGTTTTTTGACCACCTCAGTGACCTCAGCCCCTGAGACGGGGGAGCCCACCTCTGAGTCCCCAGGGTCTGCTTCCTCATTGGAAGGCATGTTAGTGGGATTGAGAAGGTCTTCGAGGTACTCCCCCCACCGACCCACAACGTCCCGAGTCGAGGTCAGCAGCGCACCATCCCCACCATATTTCTCTCTTTCAGTGTTCAGGGATGCTGCATAAGTGTTCTGTGTTATCTTAACTTGTGATACTAATGTTCTGGCCTGATCTAACATTTCCTGAGCTTGGGAAGACACAATTTTTACATTCTAAAGAGCATCTGTCAGGATTTACCTTTAATGCTTTTATGTTTTATTCTTTGTCATTATGTTTGTGTTCTGAAGTTGTATTTGAATGTGTTTATGCCTTTTTGCAAAAACAAATGTCAAAACTTTCCTTCTCAGAATTTTGTGTTGTGGTAAAGGAAGACAGAATTCCATGTGTTAGCACAAAGAAGGATAGCAGCAGAAATAATGTTTGTAAAATAAACTCTTTTTTGTTAGCGATCAACTGAAATGAGAAGGACACTCATCAAAGTTATCTGTGGGTCCTTATATAGCTGAGGAGTTCAATCATAGAGTTACAGATCTTGGAAAAGTTGATGTAGAAGTTGAATTTAGGAGTCTGCCCGACTCCCTGATGTCTTTTGCCTACCTAATCAAAGAGTGAAATGCCACCTGCTTAGTCAACCATAATTCCGTGACTAGGTTTGTTTAGTGAATTTCGATTTGACATTTGGTAAGTTAGGCCTTGAGGGGGTCTTTGGTCTGTTTCTTCTGGCCATTGTGATTCTCTGAGCATGATAAGCTTGATTTAGTATGCAGAGATGGCAATTCCGGAATTGTTATTGTAATGCAGGCCCCTGTCCAGTGAAGTTGGTTCTGATTAATCAAGGCATCAATGATAGAATAATTGAACAGTGTAATGGTCCTTCTAGTTAATATCTATCATACAGGACAGAAGTGTTGTAAACTGTCTTTAGGCTTAGTTCAATTTTCTAGTCATTTTTTTCAAACACATTATGGGAGAGTATCCACTAGCAGTGTTTTTTTTTTAAATGATTTGGAAGCAATGGACAGGAAAGTGGAAAAAAAGACCAAGCTGTAAAAATCAGGGGATGATAGACAAAAAAAATTGCAACTATCTTAAAAGCAAGTAATCCTTGAAAAGACAAGCTTATAGATCAAAAGTAATCCTTGAAAAGACAAGCTTAAAGATCAAAAGCAGCAAAAGAAAAAGAAATGCTAGAAAACATCAGGACTAGTAGGACTTTATGTCCAAAGAATTCAAGAATGAGTAATAGTGGATTGAAGACAGTTTAATCAAGTGTGTGTCCCTATCTGAATGTCCAAAAGACTTTGGGTGTGATGAACATGAAGGTGTGGTGATGACGTGTGAAGCAGTTGCTGAACAACCAACAGCCAAAGCTTACAAGTAGTTTATAAATGAGAAGTCACTGATGCAGAGTGTCCCAGCTTAATCCTGGATCACATCTGAATAATGAGGTCTAGAATTTATTTTTTGAAATTGTCTCTGTCCAGCATGACAAAAGTGTATCATGTTTGTGCATCTAGATGTGCAGTTCTGCCACATACCCAAAGTGAGCATACCCAGTATCATCATGTGAGTAATTACGCCACGTAATTTTCTAACCTGTTTAATGCAGACAAGGGTCACAGGTGTGCTAAAGCCAATTCCGGCTACCTGTATCAAAGGGCACAAGGCAGGAACAAACCCCAGTCCATTACTAGGCAAATACACGCACCCACCTTCACACCAAGCACACACTAGGGCCAATTTAGCAATACCAATTCACCTAATCTGCATGAATTTGGACATTGGGAGAAAACTTGAGTACCTGGAAGAAATTCACACAGACACACAGAGAACATTCAAACTCCACATGTGAGGACCTAAGACACAGACTTAGAAAAGCAACATTGTAACAATGCACGGAATGCACCAACACACTATCGTCCGTGACTGAAAACTGGCGGACTGCAATCGCGCCCTCTTGCCAGACGGAAGGATGGGGGTGCACGGCGCGGAGTGTGGAACGGGAGGAGAGGAGGAGGACGTCCATTCAGCTCCCTCCGTCATGCTAGTCTACTGAATTCTCATTAAGTATGTACTGCTTGCTCATGTGCCCACCTTCAACTCGTCACTTGAGTTGTTGGCTGATTTTCTATATATAATCCACCCGAACATAGTAGTAGCGAGGTGGGAGGGGAGTGTGCACAAAGGGTAGGGGCGCAACCAGTATGAGTCGCACTTAGTGGGAATTCCACGGTTTGCAGCCGAATGGGGTTCAACGGCTTATCCACGCGTCTCTCCGCCGGGTAAACACACGCTCAATCTCATGCATAATTATTTATTGAATGCTAAACACTTCTGGAAAGACACGTTTGTCTAAAACAGGTTGGTGTGAGAATACAACAGTAAGTGAATGAAAAGATGGAAGTCTGGAGAGAGCAAAATACAACACAATAGTAAACCCGCGGCATAACAAACGCCGCATAATTATTTATTGATGGTTGAACACTTCTGGAAAGACACAGTTGTCTAAAAAGGGAGGGTTTGAAGATACAACAGAAAGTGAATGAAAAGATGGAACTCTAGAGAGAGCAACATATAATTGTCTGTGAGTGAAGAAGATGCATGTTTGTTGCGGATGCGAATTGCTGTATGTAGAACTGTAAAACAGTTTGCTATGGTGCACGCGGTCGTGCGTCGTAACTGAAAACTCAGTTTTTAAAGACTGCTTACTTCATTGTGTTTTAACCTCAGTTGTAAAGGATTGTTTTAAGGATCTCATGGGATACCCCTCACAAACTGTTTTACACACTGCATATGGCGACTCAACTCCGCAAGAAACATGCCTCTATGAACAGTCAAGGTGGCTCGGAGGTGCATGACATGCACATGACATTAACCTGACCTGCACTGCATGTGGCCTCTATGACAGATGAATATAAATGACATTTTTTCTGTGTCCTCGCGTCCGAGTTGGTGGGCATGGCCCTGCGAGTTGTCGTCGTATCCAATGGTCTTGAAGTTGGTGGGCGTGGCTCCTTCCTGCATCCGCCATAGGTGTCTCACTTGTTGGCGGCTTAGTGAATCCACGCCCCTTCTGGCGTGCTTTTCATGGCTGTCTCTGCCTTTCCATAGGTGTCTTGCCTTAGTGAATTATATATATTGACTAGCAAAATACCCGCGCTTCGCAGCGGAGAAGTAGTGTGTTAAAGAAGTAATGAAAAAGAAAAGGAAACATTTTGAAAATAACGTAACATGATTGTCAATGTAATTGTTTTGTCACTGTCATAGATTAAATTCTGTAATTACAGCCACATTAGCTCCACAAATGAGACACACGGGTTTACCAGCAATGTCAGTAAACATATACTCAGCCTCCCATCGGTTTTTAAAGGCTCTATTTTCAGAATCAACTTTTCTCTTTGGCATTGTGTGGGCTAGCTTCGCAATAACTTGCAGCATCATAAGCTAGACTTGATTAATGCGGTAAGTGTTCGGCAAGGCAGCTGAAGCGCTGCATTATGGGATCTGTAGTTTATTGTGTTACCAGCGCTTCATATCCCCGGGCCATTAATAACAATCTATACAATAAAGGCAAAGCCCTCACTCACTCACTCACTCACTCACTCACTCACTCACTCACTGACTCATCACTAATTCTCCAACTTCCCGTGTGGGTGGAAGGCTGAAATTTGGCAGGTTCATTCCTTACAGCTTCCTTACAAAAGTTGGGCAGGTTTTATATCGAAATTCTACGCGTAATGGTCATAACTGGAAGCAGTTTTTCCATTTACTGTAATGGAGATGAGCTTCAACGCCGTGGGGGAGTTTCGTGTGACATCATCACGCCTCCCACGTAATCACGCAGTACATAGAAAACCAGGAAGACCTCAAAAAAGCGCTGAAGAAAACATGCATTATATAATTGAGAAGGCAGCGAAACAATAAGAAGCGAAGCGAGTGACATATACAACCATATTCATGAGTTCTGCTACTGAAACAAAGCACGATGTAAACCTACACTTTAAATTAAGTTCATAGACAGGCTGCCGCTGGCGTTTGTAATTTAGTGCCTGCCCATATAAGGCCGTCCGTCAGCGCAATCCAATAGCAAACTGCCACGGGTAAATATTCACGGGTGAAGGACTGTGCTTATGGAGAGGAAGATGAGATGGTCAGGGTGGTGTTTGACACAAACTCAGCGAAACTGCGAGAGAAAGTTTTAAGTGCCAGGACTAAGGTAACATTAAATACAGCCATGGACATAGCACGAGATGGCACCAGCACAGCTGGGAACCTTCGATGCATGTACACCGAGTGGCTCACGGAACTGACGCAGTGCACAGATAAAAGCAACAGTTCCAAAGAGCGCTGAACAAAACCGAATTACACAATTGAAAAGGCAGCAAAAATATGAAGCGCTGATACTAGCATATTCATAAATGCAGCTACTGTGGAAACAAAGCACACGTTGGAAAAAGTCAATGTCCCGCTAAAGGAAGACAGTGTAAAAAACCCGTGCATGCAGTGTGTCAGGTCTCAGATAAAGAAGAAGACGAGCTGTTTATTGATGCAGTAAGAAACGAATCGATGAATGAAACCTGTCATCTTTACAACGATTGACAAACACGGAATGTAACTTGAACACAACACATCCTACAAATACGAACCTGATTGAAAGAAATAATGATAATCAAATCCTTGATGACAGCAACACTCAGTAACACTCACAAAACAAATACTGTATATTGACAGTCATGTTACGTTATTTTTAAAATGTTCCCTTTTCTTTTCTAGCTTTTTAACACACTACTTCTCCGCTGCGATACGCTGGTATATATATATGTATATATATATCCCACTACATACTCGAATAATGGATACTTTATTCGCCATCAATGATTGTTTTGGTAAAGCCATACTCAGTGTATTCATTAGATGAACGGTAAAAAGTAAGAGCGAGGGAGGATGACTCATTGAGGCATGCAGGCTGTAGTGGCGTCAACTCTATCTGAATTGCGATCACATTTGAAAAATATATCTTTTCAAGTTCTATTTAGTCCATATGTGTCAAACTCAAGGGCGGGCCACATCCGCCCGGCATGTAATTATATCCGCCCGAGATCATTTTATATACTGTATTATTGTTATTAATGGCCCGGTATATGAAGCGCTGGTAACACAATAAACTACAGATCCCATAATGCAGCGCTTCAGCTGCCTTGCCGAACACTTACCGTTAATCAAGTCTACCTTATGATGCTGCAAGTTATTGCGGCTAGAGTTATTGCGCACTGAGTTTGCACGGCGCTTTGGTGACTTTGAAGAACAAAAAGTCCGTCTACATGCGGCTCGAACCTTGTGCATGTTTGGTAGCACATATCTGTGTGAGAAGCTCTTCTCAGTGATAAAGACTAACAAAACAGCACACAGGAGTCGCCTCACTGATGAGCACCTGCAATCCATCCTGAGAATCTCCACAACACAGAACCTCACACCAAACAGAAACGAACTTGTGGCCAAAAAAGATGCCAGGCGTCCAGCTCTAAAATGACATATGAGCAAAGACAACTGAATGATTTGATTTGTTATTGCACGTAAGAGCGGAGTCAACCGTTTTAACAAACAGCGTATTGCACTGATACTGAAATAGCTGTGTGTGTATATATGTAGATATGTATGTATATGTATATATATGTTTATATATGTGTGTGTATGTATGTATATATATATATATGTATTTGTGTGTATATATGTGTGTGTATGTATGTATGTGTGTGTATATATGTAGATATATATATGTATGTATATATGTGTATATGTATAGATATGTATATATATATGTTTATGTGTGTGTGTATATATATATATATATATATATATATATATATATATATATATATATATATGACAACAACACTCATCACTCACAACAGTGACAAAACAATTACATTGACAATCAGGTTACGTTATTTTCAAAATGTTTCCTTTTCTTTTTCATTGCTTCTTTAACACACTACTTCTCCGCTGCGAAGCGCGGGTATTTTGCTAGTAATATATAAAATGATCTCGCGGGCCGGATATAATTACACGCCGGGCCGGATGTGGCCCGAGGGCTTTGAGTTTGATTCATATGGACTAAATAGAACTTGAAAAGATATATTTTTTCGAATGTGATCGCGCAATTCAGATCAAGTTGACGTGTACTACATCGAGCCCGCGTGCTATTGTGGTTTTGCCTGCGTGCCTCATTAAGTCACCCTACCCTCGCTCTTACTTTTTTACCGTTCATCTAATGAATACACTGAGTATGGCTTTACCAAAACAATTATTGATGGCGAATCGATTATTTATAAAGCTTCAATTGGTGATCTGTTTTTCTGTGTTAACCTCATATTTTTTCATACTTCTTTTCAAACCAAGGGGGTGCGAGGGTAAAATGAATCGGAAAGCGCTGATCAATGTAATCGGTGTACCATGAAATCATGCATTGACAGAAGTTCCCCTTGGCTTGTATTGCAAAGTGTGATTAAATGCGTGATTTTTTTAATGCGTTATGGAGCATATTCATCGAAGCTTCTCAGCTGTGCTTGTGCTAAGAAAATTAAAGATTTTAAAAATAACGTAACACGATTGTCAATGTAACCTTTTGTAAGTAGTGCCTGGAGGATTCAGTGTGGAGAAACTGTAGAGACAGCGTGTGTATTAACTTGTGGATTTTTCTGTGAGTATTTGGTGGCAGCGTCACAAAGTCGCTTCCGTAACACTGCGTGCATTAGCTGTGGAGCTCAGCTCAGAGCGAAATGAGGTGAATGGGAGGGAGATGATGACGTGACTCCCCACCGCCTTTAACTGTCAATCCCTCACAAACACAGTCTCTCGAAATTTGCATAAGCACAGCCCCTCACCTGCAATTTTAACTTAGTTACAAAGTGATCAAAACTCTCGTTTATCTCCTGCGTCCTCTCATTAAACTTGTATCCCGCATTACCCGTGGGCATGACAAACGCTAGCAGCAGCCTGTCTATGAACTTAATTTAAAGTTTAGGTTTACACCTTGCTTTGTTTCCGAAGTAGCAGCACTCATGAATGTGGTTGTATATGTCACTCGCTCGCTTTTTATTGTTTCGCTGCCTTCTCAATTATATAATGCATGTTTTCTTCAGCGCTTTTTGGAGCTCTTCCTGGTTTTCTACGCACTGCGTTGACAGTCAGTTCACGTGATTACGTGGGAGGAGTGATGATGTCACACGAAACTCCGCCCCCACAGCTTTCGAGCTCAACTGCATTACAATAAATGGAGAAAAATAGCTTCCAGTTATGACCATTACGTGTAGAATTTCGAAATGAAACCGGCCCAACTTTTGTAAATAAGGTGTAAGGAATGAGCCTGCCAAATTTCAGCCTTCTACCTACACAGGAACTTGGAGAATTAGTGATGAGTCAGTCAGTAAGTCAGTCAGTCAGTCAGTGAGGGCTTTGCTTTTTATTAGTATAGATTTTAAAAATGAGGAGCCCCAAAATACTACTGAGTTTCCTTGAGTAAGGCTCCAAGAAGAAGAATGAGAAGGTATCAGGTCCCTGTGACCTGAAATTAGAAGCATCCAATAAAAATACCTTATAAAAGACCCTGCAAGAGTTTGAATAGACCGCCTAGCTACTAAAGAGCTCAGAATACACCACAGCATTGAACAACTATTTAAACAGAACAAGTTAAACATAACTACAGAATACAAATTTTAAAAGTAAAAAAAAATTGAAAAAATAAATGCTGAAACAGTTAATAGAAAGGTAAAATAAAATGTGCACGATATTCAGCTCTTTAATGAAACAGAGGAAGGCTGATCATTTCTCCATTTTACAGGAAAATGTTCCTCTATTTTGTGATATGACATTTGAATACACGTAATCAATAAGCTCAAGTATAACAATTGCCGGTGTGACATCATGATGGTACAGACATATAGAAAATCCATAAAATATGTGAAGATTGTTGGCAATAAATAATAAGAAAAAAACAAACAAAATAAATTGATCAAAAACAAATGAAAATGTGTATGAAAAGTTAAAGATCCTGGTATCATGTCTACCAACCCTCGCAGTAATGAGTGTATGGCAGAAATCATTTGTAAATAACAATTTGGTCAATATAGAACAAAAATGAACACAACCTCAGACACACCATGAAAAATTTAAACATACCACTACATCACTACAAATGCTTGGAATGAAACTGTACAAGGATTCTGGAGAAAACTGAAAGACAACGGACACTCCTAGCATGGGACCCGAATTCTTGAAATCACAGCAGAATGCAAAAGTGAAAAGGCAGCAGTTTTGTTCATCCTTTCTCAAGTTACTTTATTGATAACATACTTAAAGAAACACACTCTAGATCAGTGCTCTCGATTTTACTTTGTTGTGATCTGATCTTCATTTTGATCAGAGTGAGGGAAGTTCCTTGCTCCCCATCCCTATCCCCACTGGAGTTTTGAGTGCCGTGATTTTGGTGTTTCAAATGCAGTGAAATCCTTCGATATGCATTACATATGCTGGTATACTCACATACACTGCCGGTACCACCAAACACCACTACCACTCAACTGAGAAAAATGGACCATATACCTTCCCACTTAAAGCCCTGCTCTAGATATCAGTTCATTGATGGATATAGAGAAACATCTCTACACAAAAAGCAACACTCATATCCATTTTAGAAAATGGATGTGCGTTTGTGTGTCAGTCCAGTTGCTATGTTTCTGTCATTCCAAAAGATGGCACATCACAAACATTTTTAGTAATAAAATGCATTGCATCTGTCATTCCCATTGATAGTGCACCACAAATATTAACCGTACTTTTATGAATGCCATACCAAATGGCATATAACAGAAACATATGCATTGCATGGTGCACTGCAAACATTAATGCTGAGGTCTATGTGTGAGGTATATGATTACTTAGATGGGTGGCACAATACCTTATGACTTATGGCAGCAGAGAAATCAGCATAATAATTCTCTTAGACCTCAGTGTAACATTGGCACTGTCAAACATAACACTCTATTGTTCAGAATTGAGAACATTCTGGGTATCTCTGACACTGCCCTCCAGTGGTTCAAGTCCTATCTGACTGACAGGCAAGAGTTTGTTAGTCTTGGCAACACCAGTCACACAAGGGGTTCCTCAGGGCTCTGTCCTCTACCTGCTCTTCTGTATCTATGTGATTCCACTCGGCCATATTGTTCATAGCTTTGGACTGGGTTATCACTTTTATGCAGATTTTACTCAACTTTATTTCAATGTTAAAGGTAAAACTTCATCAGAACATTCTCAACTCACAACTTGCTACAGTGAAATTAAAACCTGAATGGAGCAGAACTCTTTAAAATTAAATTGCTCCTCCAAATTCGCACCAAAGTGCAACTTAAGAAAATTAGCTCCTTTTCAATCACTCCTGATAAAGATCTAATCAGACCTTCTTCTAATGCCCGAAATCTTAGTTCCATTTTTGATTCCTCCCTTTCTTATTCCACTCACATAAACCACATTAAGAAACATTCTTACTTTCACCTCTGTGACATATCTTGTGTTTGCTCATTCCTCTCCTTTTCTAATGTTGAGAAACTTGTCTATGCTTTTATCAGATCCTGCATCGATTATTCTAACTCTCTACTGTCCCTTCAACTCTTGAATCACAGCTCTAGTTGATTCAAAACTCTGCTGCAAGAGTTCTAACATGAACCAGCATCAGTGAGCACATCACACCCATCCTGCTTTGCCTTCACTAGCTCCCTGTGTCTTACAGGATTCAATTTACATTTTTATTAATAACATAAAAAACTTTACATGGCCTTGCACTGGACTACATCAGTGACCTTCTAAATCACTATGCTCCTGTTCTTCCACTAAGGTCCTCTGATTCTGGAAAATCTTGTTGTGCCCCACACTATCCTGCACTCTGTAGGTGACAGGGCCTTAAGCTGTATAGCACCCAGACTTTGGAATGACCTCCCGAAATTAATGAGATCAGCTGACTCAATGCATTCCTTAAAAGAACAGCAACTTAAAACTCATCTGCTCAGGATGGCTTAACCTAACATTCTGCCCCTTCATTCAGTTTACCTCTCTGTCCAGATGCTCAGAATAATCTGTGTGTGTGTGTGTGTTATATTACAAATTATGTTATTTGTTCAGATTTTTCTTTTAGTCTTGAATATAGTATTTTACTCTGATTTATTGTCTTTTATTCAATGTAATATCTCATACTATATTTCCTTTACTTATGTGTTTTAGTGTTCCAAGCAGAAAATATTTGTATCTAAAATTACATATACTCGGCTCTTCTTTCTGAGACTCTGTGAAGCACTCTTGAGCATGAAAGATGTTATCTAATCTTCTCTGTATCATTCCAATTTTAGTATATTTGCTGCCGAAGCAAGGTGCTATCTAAATAAAATGTATTATTATTATTATTATTATTATTATTATTATTATTATTATTGTTGTTGTTGTTGAATTGGGTTTTAGGGTTGTGCAGTGATGGAGCATGGCCCTGCACTTGAAAGGAGCAAAGCACAAGCACATTACATGCCGTACTCAATCCCACTCACTCATACAGGACAATGAACCAAGCGACATACACCTGGAGTGAACCCAAAGTCAATAAGATGATCCTTGCTTTACCTTTAGCCACTTCCCTGGCTTAGGATGACGGAGAACCAAAGCATCTCAGTAACAATTAGCACTAATTAGGATACCAATCTATTGTGAAAAGCACTGAAGGATCGCAAATATTCAAGATGAAGACAGAATATTAAAGAAGTCAAAGGTTCTGTAAACAATAAAAATAAAATAGCAGAATAATGTACTGTACCCAGTTAAGATGCACTGTGTTCCAACTAATAAAAATGTAGTAAAGGTGTAATTATTCCTTAATTGTGTCACTAATCCAACCAATTGGTAGACATGTCTTCATTATTATGAAAGGATTTCAGTGCACAATCTATTTTGTTTACTACATGATATTGTCAGAATGTGTATAGATTTCCACTTGAGTACCCTGGGTTAAGTGTCATTGTCCTTCTACTGCTTCCCTGTAGGGTATTTTACAAGGTGTGCTTCCTCCCTGCCTCGCAGACTCAGCTTTGTCTTTCATAGCAAGGTCACAGTATAATTAGTATGCACTTTTCTTAGGCCAGGTGCTTCACAAATAGTAATTAAAATGAAATATTACGCAGCGGGAATGAAATTATTCCTGGTACTTATTTTGGCTGCAGCAGAATGTACTCTGCCCATTAAGGGAAACAGATGCCAAATTAATAACTCTCCCAGAAATCTCCAGGATTCTTCTTCTTCCCTCAGCAGTGACGAAAAACAGCTTTCAGACATATGGCAAAACATATTGTTGCCCGGCAGCATCTTCCAGCAAGTGTATGACACCTTGATGTTTCCCAGCAACCCACTGCCAGTTTGTGATGGGGTTATCTACAGTGTGATTGTTCAATTTAAGTTTTTCCTTTAAACAAATAACTAGATTATATTTTACACTTTCTGAAAGACATGAGAAAATCATCTATCCATTCATTCTGTCAATCTATTATCCATTTCAAAGCCTAACCTGGCAGCATCAAGCACAAGGTAGGAACCACCTTTGTACAGTATGAGGGAGAAAGTCATAAAAGTCCCATTTGTACAAAGTTTGGTGTTCTTGTGGCATTATCTGAAAGAGTTAGTCAATCATGCACTGTCAAATTCCAATTTACTTTCTCAGAATAATAGGTTTGGCATTATCTTAATAAAAAAAAATATTGAAGAAGAGCTGTTTCACAAAGAATGCTTTTCTTCCTTTCCTTGCTGACCTTCTCTTCATGCCAATATTAAAAAATCTCTAGGCAATTGCAGCTATTTTTGGCTAGCAATGTTTTCTTCTTTAGATCTCAAAATAAAAGACAAAGTGGGAGAATCTTACTCCCTTGATGCAGGACTTCATAGTTTGCTTGGTTTTTAACAATATCTTGTCTTATTCTCATAATAAAGGAGGTGATGTCTCCTCTCTAAGGAACCTAACTGGAACTTGCAGCAACTCAGATTCAAGTCCTACCACTTGCTCATAGAAAAATGACTTAACCTGCCTTGGACTGAACTGCATAACTAAGCATTTTTTATGAAGTGCTGCAGATACAATGCAGTTAGCAATAGTGCTTACTGCAAAGTATGATTTTTATTGTATCTGCTCTGGCATTGAATGATTGTGCAAAAAGGTTACCTTCTTTTTTTCTAAAATGCACCACGGAATTCACTTTCTGCTTCAAAGGCTTTTTGATTCTGTCACTGTTTCTTATTGTATTTGTCATTAGACCACGCTGTGCAGTGCTGTTGGTGACTTTAGTCGTTTTTTCCGGTTGTTACACATCAGACTCATCAAAGGACCTACAGAGAATGTCAATGATGACTTCTGCAATACTTCACCATTCTGTAAAGTTTATGGCTGAATATGCCAGCCAGGAACATGTTGTGCAGATAGAAAGTTTCAGGACTGCCTATGACATTTTTAACAATTATAGGCATTCATTTTAAAAGATCCCAATTTTAAAGACATTTATTTTTAGATACTTATCAAATATATAACGATTAGTAAGATGAGAAAGTTTTGTTTTGATAAAAATATCACAAATATGCCAAAAGGTACTGTTGACATTCACTTTCGGTTCAAAGACACCATTTATTGAAAAGAATCTCTGTGGTGTGTGGTCTGGAAATATAGTGGTCCTAGTCCTAGTGAGGCATTATGCAGGCATATTGCTGTTGGTATAAAGAAGCTCCAGCTACCTTTCTTGACACACTTCTGATTATTGCTTTCTTGGATGAGAGTACCCCATGTTAGTGTGTCAGTAAGATGAAAGGAGGCATTGTTCATAACGGGATTTAGTTTTGTTTTAATTCTCTTAGATAAAGCAGGCTTAAGAATGTTGTTATTTCTTGAGAACACTACTATTACTTAGAAAGTTGAAGGCTTACTCTGACAGTTTGAATTATTTCTCCTCCCTGAGTCTCAATGTCATTTTTCTTTTATTAAAATGAAATATTTCATATGATGGACGTTCTAGTGGATGGGCGAATTTTACAAAACACGGATGCAGATCATGCTAAATTTTAGTGAAATCAGTCACAAGTACAAAATGTTTTAAGATTAAATACAAGCTTGGTTTTATTTAATAGGCCACATAATGAAATAGCACTAAATCCTTCTTCACTGTAATCACCAGCATATTGATCCAGTGACTCCTTGACCTGCTCCCTAACCCTCTGGCTGAAACATTAATTCTATTAAATCAGCCCTGCAAATGGGCATCTGCCCAGCTGGATAAATGCGGAAAGAGAGCTTGCAGGGTGTCCGCTCCAAAGATTTTCCTCATCCTTTGCATATTAAGATGCCTAGATACCCTACAATTCTACGGATTAGCCCGACAATCCCAAAAGCAAACACAAACTGCATGTTAAGCTGACTGAACTTCCACAGGGATCATGCATAATGCATCATGGGCTCTTATGCCGACAGCTTGCTGCCAGACTCTTAGGCACTCAAAAGCTTGTTGGCTGTGATGTTCATTCGTCCTCAGTTCTGGGTTTGCCAGATAGCAACATTAAGTGATAGATCAATCAAGTGATTTGTGATGTTTCAGAAAGTGTTTAAATAATAAGTCTAAGAAATTACTGTAATATAAAGAGAGCTTCTACAATTTTGATTTAAAAGGGAAAAAGTGAAATAGATTTTCAGTGTATGAACAAGTTTTAATACAGTTCTTTGAAAAACATTTTGGATAAAGTATTTGCTCTGCATGACCAGTGGCATATACTGTAGGGCAGTTCTGTGATTTTATATTCATTAGCTCAGATGCTGCAAATCACCAGATAGCTTTACTGATGTGAAGATCGGACTGATTGTCGGGCAAAAGCAAATTAAAAGGTCTGTGTGTTTGAAGGTAAACAACGTGATGCACTGATATTAAAATCTCTAAAAAGTGGACTATTTAGTGATCAAGTGTCATCCATTTTATCTTCCATGGGAGGCCTCTGCTTTTTTTCTTCTTGCTGTTTACTTTCCTCCACAAAACAACTTGAACAATTCACTGAATAATCTGTACAACATTATTATAGAATACAAGTATTTAAATCCTGGAGGGTGTTTATGTTGCTGGGGACTTCAACAAAGCATGCTTAAAGAATGTTTATCCTAAATATCATTAGCATATCACCTATCCCATGAGGGGATCTAATATTCTGGATCACTGCAGAATACACCCAGATAAAAGACACTTATAGCTTACTACTGCGAAAACACCTCAGACAGTCTGAACATCTATCAGACAGTTCCTTCAGCCAGTATACAAATGTGAGCAGCCAACAAGAAAAGTGGCTCAGTGCTGAACTAAAGAGACAGAGGAAAACATGTAGGACTGCTTTGACTGTGTAAATTGGGACATCCTTAAAGACTCTTCATCGGATGTGTATGCAGACATCGTAATGAGATTCTTCAAAAAATGTCTTAATGACTTTGTGCCTACAAAATCCACATATTTCCTAATTATAAACAATGTATGACAATCTGACATCAGGAATTTACTGAAAGTATGCAGCAAGGCTCTGAATGGTGGCTCTGAGGTTAAGGATCAGTACTGGTATCTGGAAGGTTGCTGGTTCAAATCTCATTACTACCAGGAGGGATCCTGCTCTGTTGGATTCCTGAGTAAGGCTCTTAACCATAAAATTGCTCCACAATGGCTAACCTTGTTCCAGAGGTTATATGAAAAGATTATTTCCCCTTGGGGATTTATAAAGTGTACCAAATATAAAAAAAATGCATTTTACAATGTATAGGAAAAGTGTCTGTAAACTCAGAATATCATTCAAAATTACTAGTCAGGAGTAAACTAGAAACATAATTCTGCTACAGTAATGGTTCTTGCAAATGATGGCATGGATTGGGGATGTTTACAGAGCACAAAATAAAAGTTAATCCAGTCTCGTTTCTGATCAGCTTAATGCCAGTTTTGATCATGATAATAAGTAGTCTGCCATTAGATTGTCTCTAATGACTCATCATTCTTTATTTTTGTACATGACATAAGAAGGAATGGGTCAATATCCACAAGCCATCTGGTGCAAATTACATTTTAGAGCATGTTTTAAAATCCTGTAGCAATCAGCTAGCTGGCATCTTCAATTACATCTTTAATATTTGTTTGAGAGAATCTGTGGTCCCTATTTGCTTTAAAATGACAACCCTGTGTCCAAGAAAACAAAAGTGGACTGTCTGAATGACTATAGACTTGTGGAGCTCATTCCAACTGTGATGAAGTGCTTTTATAGTCATGATAACCTCCAGTTTACAGATCCTCACAACCAATTCACAGGGGATGCCATATCTCTTACATTTCATACCACCTGATCCATATAAATAAGGAAACAGCTATGCCAGAGTCCTGTTTAAAAACTACAGGTCATTTAACACTGTTCTATCAGCAAAGCTGACCACCATTAACTCCCCAGTTCAGAACTCAGTGCAGCTCTGTGCAACTTTCATGATTTGACTTTTGTTCTTCAATTAATGAATATTTTTCCTTAACCTCATAAAAAACCTAAAACTTCCCATTGTGGGTTTAAAAGGTCAAGGAATCCTCTGGTCACTTTTGTTTCTCGATTGGATTGATTTTGAAAAATTGTTTTATTTAAATCAACTTTTCCCATGATGCCATTTCTAAATAGTTCTTTTGATGGTTGCTTACCATTGTTGCGAAGCATGCAATATCATTGCTGTGGTGGCATAACAGTCAGAGCTGTCAGCTTCCTAGTTTAGCCAAGTTTGTGGATTCAACTTAGAAAATCACTTTTTTGGTGTTATTTAGATATCTGGTTACAAACATTTTTTGGCCATTTTGACCATATCTTTCAGTTTACGTGTATCTTGTTTTTGACTGATTTTCTAAGTCCCTTGACTATGATTTTGCTTTTGTGCTCTAAGCTTGTTTTCTAGATCTCTCAGGTTTTTGCCTTTTTCTTAATTCCATTTATTTTCAAAACTGCTGGCACACTGTGCTGCCTGTACAGCAGCTGGATTTTGTACTTTGTAACTAATAGACCTCAGCATTTCAGGTTTGGTAACATCACATCATCCTTGTTGATCCAAAACATAGGCGCTCCACTGGGTAGTGTAGTGAGCCTTCTTATGTACTCCTTATTCATTTCTGACTTTGAAGCCAGACACATCTCCACACATAGCATTAAAATGGTCGATGACCCCACATCATAAACCTGATCACCACTAACGGTTAGGAGACAGCCAGGACAACAATCTGATTTTTAATGACAATAAAACTAAAGTGCTGGTCATAGACTTCAACAAGAACAATGCAGACCACACTTCCACCTACAACGAAGGGGATGCCGTTGAAAGGGTGAACAGCTTTAAATTTCTTGTAGTGATTATCACTGATGGTAGGTGTTTCTTGTCAAAAAGGCTCACCAGGACCTTTACTTCCTTAGATGTCTGAGGACAGTTGGGATTTCTCTATCTTTTCTTTCAAACCTCTAATTGGGCACAGTAGAGTATATATTCTTACTGGCATCACATCTTGGTATTTCAACAGCTTGTCTCAAGATTTTAAGGTCCAGTGGTGAGGAAAGGGTAGCACAGAATATTACAGGAACCCAGCTGCTTTTTAATTCAGAATATATACTCTACAAAACCTGATGCCTTAGAAAGGTAAACTGGAAAATTAAAGATATCAGCAGTCCAGCACAACTGTCTTCCTCACTCCTGCCTTCTGGCAAACACTGCAGGACTGTTGGCATTTGCACCAGTAGGTTAAGGGACAGTCTCAACCCATGTATATACTTTACTGATGCTTTGTAAATGTTATGAACACCAAAAGAAGCCTTTGTTACTTGTGAAGTAACATTAAATGAGCAATGCCTTTTTGTAGTATCTAAACTAAACTGTTAATTTCAATTTGTTTTTACAAAGAAATCTTGAAATTAGGGACTTAACATTATTCTAATATTTATTTGTGTCATATTTTTTGTGTTCTTTAGGAAATGGGCTTTTTAAATGGCCACTTACATTTAGTCAACTGTGGTTGCTTTTCAAAAAATATATATAAATATATATATATATATTTTAGAGTTTCAAAAATCTTGCATTCTGGACTATTTTTACTTCATTCACCACCTTAATGTTACTAACCATTATTTGTTTCACTGTGCTGTTAGAACTTAGCATCCTTCAGCTGCCCCATAATCTTTGTAAGATTGGTCATAACTTTCAACTTGCTCTCCTTAAACAGTTCTAGGTGAATAGTTGCAATATTAAGAATAATTCCCTACTGTTGTGATCTGGAGAGTGCTGAAATCACAGGTACCAAAAGCACTTCCAAAGTTGCTCACTAGAGGGGGGAAACACTGTCAAAATACCCTGACTAGAAACCTAAAGGGAGGAGACAAGTCTTGATAAAAATATATGGTTTATTTTCACCAAAATGCTGTGCAAGCCCCAAAACTTCAAAGAGCACAAGGGGATTCCTGAAACAGCAAGGCGATGCACAGTAAACAAAGTCCCAATACGTTAATCCAAAAATTGTGATCGAAAACAGAGCAGACGTTCAAAAATATCAATAAGCACGTTATCAAAAGTAGAATCCAAGAGTCATAGTCAAAAGCAGAGCACAGGATCAAAGTTCCAGAAAACACAAAGCAATAGCACATAAACTCACCGAAAAACTCTCCATTCCCATCACATTCAATGAACCACCAGAAAGTATGGGAGGCCCTCCCTGAAATAGGGTGGAGGGCTGTTCCTGGTGATGATGGGCAGATGACTTTGCCTCTTGTGTGACCACCCACAAAGCACAAGGGACATAACTAAGGTCCTTCCCCTTTTCCAACATAGAAACACAAAAACATACATAATAAATAAAATAAACAAACATTCAAATAACTGACATAGAATTAGACAAAATAGGCCCAAAATATGAATTTAAACTCCAGCCAGGGGCAACATGCTGGCTGAAACATGACACCTACAAATGAAGGCTGGAATATATGGTATAGTCTCCTTCCACGAATTCAAACATCCAACAAATTTGCATTCTCAGAAGCTTCATTGTCAAGTTATTTTGGAAGTGTAAATTTATTCAATTAAAGGTTTGCACTTAAAATGCTGTGGACGCTATGGGTCAGTGTTGCCCCTTAAACCCAACAGACAGACACTCAGGACACCAGGTAAAAGCATCACGAAGATCTTTTTAATTACTTTCTTTTATAAACAGTGCCCTCCAAGCACCACAGCCACAATAAACAGGCAAGTAATACACTAAGCACAATAATAATCACAATTCTCTCTTTTTCTTCTCCTCTACAACTCACAACAAGCTGTCTACTTCCTCGCTTGCTTGCTGGGTGTTCCGGAGTCCTTTATATATTTTCCAACCCAGAACTGCTTCTGCTCTTTCATCCACGTGACTTGCTAGCACTTCCAGGTCAGACAGAGAAGTCAAGTTTTACGTCAGCCCAGAAGTACTTCTGGGCTTCTGTGTACGTGACGCGATAGTACTTCCGGGCTATACAAAAAGTATGAGTCTCAAAGACCTCTCGCAGCGTCCCCTGCTGGTACCCACAGTACCCAGCAGAGCTGTGAAGCTGAACTCCAAATCCCATGGTGCCCTGCGGGAATCCAGGACACCGCTATGCTGTACGGAGGCTGCCATCTAGTGTCTTGGGGAAGACAGTGTCCAAAGTAGCTGCCTTCCCCCATTCTTTCATTCTTTGGGTGTCGCTGCTGGCTGGCCATTACAATAAATTTCTTTGTCTTCATGTCTCAAGCATCCTCTCTTTTTCATTTTCTCTCATCTCTCTTCCAGAAGTTCAAACCTTCATATGTCTTCATCTTCATCTAATTACCCCTTCTGTCTTCAGATGTTTTAACTTCTACAAGTCTGTAGTCCCACACTGCTTTGGTATGACTCGCATACACATCTATCTAGTCAATAGAACACGTCAATTAACAACTTTCCACGTATCCATTACAGTAGATAAAATCACCTTAGATTCACTTGCTTTGTGGCTTCTTCCTAAAAGTCAACTCACACTAAATTATTAAATTTTATGCTACCCTAGTCCACTACTTTAAAAAAATCACTCAATTTTAACAAATTAGCCATACTCTAAACTTTCTTAAACTTTTGTACATTAGCTGCACTCATGAAAAACTAATGAAGCAGGTTGCTCAATGCTCTCTGTCACAAAATGACTCCAGACAGATAAAAATGCTTTGGGCAGCCATCTGTATATTATGTTCCTAGCTGCAAAAAGTTAAAATAATTGAGTTGTTTACAAGACTGGGTCCAAAACAGAACTGAATATGTGGAGCTAAGATTGTGGTTTTAAAGACTGGTGGAGGAAATTATGTCATTTATGCTGGAACCGAAAGTGACATCATCATTGGGCACCAGAATTTGGCGGGATTTCCCAGGCATGGCCTGCAAGGGACTGAGAGAAACAGTCAGCACACTCCTCCACTCCCTGGTCTGATGTAGCATTACCATTACTCAAGCCCTTTAGCTGCCTCCTAATCGCATGTGTGTGACATCACAAACAAGCTATGCTCCTGTGCACACGAATAACAAAGTTTCTTGGTTGTGAACAAGACATTATTTTAGGAGAAAAAAAAACAGACACACGGTTACATCTGCATAACAAATAATTGGGATTCCATTAAAGCAAATGTTATGAATGAATATTTGTTCATATGTTTTATTGTTACTTTTTAACTATTTTTTCATATATTCATGCATTTTTGTGATATGAATATTTATGTTCTGTCCCTTTAAATATGCTAATGTTCCTTGTTCTTTGTAGGAGAAGCCAGAGGAGGTGGGACCACCCTGACATCATGACTCCTGAGCCCTCCCTCTGGCTATGATGATAAGACTCAGGAGCTGAAGATCATTTGTTTTTGGTTGAGTTTGGTGACTATTACAGATTTTTCTTGGTTTTACTGGTTTCTATTACCTTTTTGCTCTGTTTTAAGGATTGTGATTTTCTGGAATGTGTATGTGTGTGGACTTGTTTGTTGTGGATTGTCTTTTAGGTAAATCCTTCTTGCCTTTATTTGCTGTGCTTAACATAGTAGATTGTTGATTTTGTTAATAAATTCTTTATGAAGATTCTATGTTTGCCTTTTTGTATACAAGTTCAGGGTTTATAGTCAACCTTCCTTTTGTGATGATGTTGTTATTTAAAGGACAATTAAGTTTATTTTTGAGGATTTGTTTTCATTTTGGGTCCTGCAAAGCATGAGGCAGCCAATTGGGTTGAGGCCTTGTGGTAATGCGCTTGCCTGGCATTACCATCTATACACTCACCTAAAGGATTATTAGGAACACCATACTAATACGGTGTTTGACCCCCTTTCGCCTTCAGAACTGCCTTAATTCTACGTGACATTGATTCAACAAGGTGCTGAAAGCATTCTTTAGAAATGTTGGCCCATATTGATAGGATAGCATCTTGCAGTTGATGGAGATTTGTGGGATGCACATCCAGGGCACGAAGCTCCCGTTCCACCACATCCCAAAGATGCTCTATTGGGTTGAGATCTGGTGACTGTGGGGGCCATTTTAGTACAGTGAACTCATTGTCATGTTCAAGAAACCAATTTGAAATGATTCGAGCTTTGTGACATGGTGCATTATCCTGCTGGAAGTAGCCATCAGAGGATGGGTACATGGTGGTCATGAAGGGATGGACATGGTCAGAAACAATGCTCAGGTAGCCCGTGGCATTTAAACGATGCCCAATTGGCACTAAGGGGCCTAAAGTGTGCCAAGAAAACATCCCCCACACCATTACACCACCACCACCAGCCTGCACAGTGGTAACAAGGCATGATGGATCCATGTTCTCATTCTGTTTACGCCAAATTCTGACTCTACCATTTGAATGTCTGAACAGAAATCGAGACTCATCAGACCAGGCAAAATTTTTCCAGTCTTCAACTGTCCAATTTTGGTGAGCTCGTGCAAATTGTAGCCTCTTTTTCCAATTTGTAGTGGAGATGAGTGGTACCCAGTGGGGTCTTCTGCTGTTGTAGTCCATCTGCCTCAAGGTTGTGCGTGTTGTGGCTTCACAAATGCTTTGCTGCATACCTCGGTTGTAACCAGTGGTTATTTCAGTTAAAGCTGCTCTTCTATCAGCTTGAATCAGTCGGCCCATTCTCCTCTGACCTCTAGCATCAACAAGGCATTTTCGCCCACAGGACTGCCGCATACTGGATGTTTTTCCCTTTTCACACCATTCTTTGTAAACCCTAGAAATGGTTGTGCGTGAAAATCCCAGTAACTGAGCAGATTGTGAAATACTCAGACCGGCCCGTCTGGCACCAACAACCATGCCACGCTCAAAATTGCTTAAATCACCTTTCTTTCCCATTCTGACATTCAGTTTGGAGTTCAGGAGATTGTCTTGACCAGGACCACACCCCTAAATGCATTGAAGCAACTGCCATGTGATTGGTTGATTAGATAATTGCATTAATGAGAAATTGAACAGGTGTTCCTAATAATCCTTTTAGGTGAGTGTATATATAATTCACTAAGGCAAGACACCCATGGAAATTACTCCGGAAGGGGAGTGGATTTACTAAGCCGCCGACAAGTAAGACACCAATGGCGCACGCAGGAAGGAGCCACACCCACCAACTCCAAGACCATTGGATACGACGACAACTTACAGAGCCACGCCCACCAATTCGGACGCGACGACACAGAAAGAACGGCGTCATTTATATTCGTCTGTCGTGGAGGCCTCATGTACCTCTGAGCCACCTTGACTGTTCATAGAGGCATGTTTCTCGCGGAGGTGAGTCGCCATATGCAGCGTGTAAAACGGTTTGCGAGGGGTATCCCATGGGATCCTTAAAACAATCCTTTACAACTGAGGTTAAAACACAATGAAGTAAGCAGTCTTTAAAAACCGAGTTTTCGGTTACGACGCACGACCTGGTGCACCATAGCAAACTATTTTACACGCTACATACAGCAATTCGCATCCGCGGCAAACATGCGTCTTCTTCACTCACGGACAGTTATATGTTGCTCTCTCCAGAGTTCCATCTTTTCATTCATTTTTTTTTTTGTATCCTCAAACCCTCCCTTTTTAGACAACTGTGTCTTTCCAGAAGTGTTCAACCATCAATAAATAATTATGCGGCGTTTGTTAGCGGGGTTCACTATTGTGTTGTATTTTGCTCTCTCCAGAGTTCCATCTTTTCATTCACTTACTGTTGTATTCTCACACCAATCCGTTTTAGACAACCGTGTCTTTCCATTGAGCATGTGTCTACCCAGTGCAGAGAGGCGTGGGTAAGCTGTTGAACCCCATTCGGGCTGCAAACCATGGAATTCCCACTAAGTGCGACTCATACACTCCCACTGGTTACGTCCCTACCCTTTGTACACACCCACCTCCCACCTCGCTACTACCGTGGTCAGGTGTCTTGGTCGATTATATATAGAAAAGCAGCCAAAACCACACAGAGCAATGAAACATCTACGTGAGTCACAGGTGCATCTGGACTGTGTTAAGACGACAACGACTCAAGTGACAAGTTGGAGGTGGGCACATGAGCGGGCAGTGCATACTGAGCGAGAAATCAGCAGACTAGCATGACGGAGGGAGCTGAATGGACGTCGTCCTTCTCCTCTCCTCCCGTTCCACACTCCGCGACTGAGCGCCGTACACCCCCATCCCTCCGTCTGGCAGAAGAAGGCGCGATGGCGGTCCGCCAGTTTTCAGTCACGGACGATTGTGTGTTGGTTCATTCCGTACAATGTTATAATGTTGCTTTTCTTGCTGATGTATTACATTACCAATTTTTCAAATGTTAATTTTCTCCCTGTGCTTAAAAATCATTAAAAAACCGGCCTGATTATGCGGCGTATGGTACGCCGCGGGTAGGCTAGTATTACAGAAAACATGTACCAAGAACAAACTAAAAATTACATACGCTTAGTAAAATAAAGGCACTGGCCTTTTTAAAGAGTGAAAATGCAAGCATGCACTTCTGCAAACATTTTAACTTTCACTTCAGCAGGACTGCAATTTGATGCCAATAGAAGGGATGACACTTGTTCAGGAGATCTGCAGGACTTCACGTGTGCCCAGTCAAAAAGTGAACGTCATCATAGCCACCAGCCACTATAAAGTAAGAAGTGTGGAGCATTAGTTTCTTGGATGCATCCATTAGTTCTGAGAAGGAGATCCCAAGATTAAATCCCGAAGTAAAACTACAGGAAATTTTACTTAAAATCTGGAGAATGAATCGGCTTGTCTGCTTGGAGCATGTTGTGGGTGTGCTTGTGTTAGTACTCGCTCACATGCACGTGAGGCCACCATGCTATTTAATGCTGGCCTTGCAGGGGTTGAGTAGAGGGCGTATACGGAACATGCCTGCATCATGACGCTATTGAAGGCTATTGGGAGAAGCATGATGCAGCGTTGGCTGAAAGTTTAGTTCTCCTGCCTACAGGGGTCAACTTTTGATTCAGTCGTGTGGTGAGTGCTTTTGGTGTAGCGGATTCTTATAGCACATCAAGTATAGCACCTTGTGCCTTATTTTACATATGTTTTCTTTTTTATATAAATAGACATAGATTTCTTCTAGTTATAGTTTTGTTTTTGTGAACCAATTGAGATGCTATGGCATGACCTTAAAAAGGTCATCAAGGTATTCATATACTTTGGTTTTGTGGTTTGTCACTATTTGTCTTTTTGTATATACGGTGGTGTGAAAAACTATTTGCCCCCTTCCTGATTTCTTATTCTTTTGCATGTTTGTCACACAAAATGTTTCTGATCATCAAACACATTTAACCATTAGTCAAATATAACACAAGTAAACACAAAATGCAGTTTTTAAATGATGGTTTTTATTAGTAAGGGAGAAAAAATCCAAACCTACATGGCCCTGTGTGAAAAAGTAATTGCCCCCTGAACCTAATAACTGGTTGGGCCACCCTTAGCAGCAATAACTGCAATCATGCGTTTGCGATAACTTGCAATGAGTCTTTTACAGCGCTCTGGAGGAATTTTGGCCCACTCATCTTTGCAGAATTGTTGTAATTCAGCTTTATTTGAGGGTTTTCTAGTATGAACCGCCTTTTTAAGGTCATGCCATAGCATCTCAATTGGATTCAGGTCAGGACTTTGACTAGGCCACTCCAAAGTCTTCATTTTGTTTTTCTTCAGCCATTGAGAGGTGGATTTGCTGGTGTGTTTTGGGTCATTGTCCTGTTGCAGCACCCAAGATCACTTCAGCTTGAGTTGACGAACAGATGGCCGGACATTCTCCTTCACGATTTTTTGGTAGACAGTAGAATTCATGGTTCCACCTATCACAGCAAGCCTTCCAGGTCCTGAAGCAGCAAAACAACCCCAGACCATCACACTACCACCACCATATTTTACTGTTGGTATGATGTTCTTTTTCTGAAATGCTGTGTTCCTTTTACACCAGATGTAACAGGACATTTGCCTTCCAAAAAGTTCAACTTTTGTCTCATCAGTCCACAAGGTATTTTCCCAAAAGTCTTGCCAATCATTGAGATGTTTCTTAGCAAAATTGAGACGAGCCCTAATGTTCTTTTTGCTTAACAGTGGTTTGTGTCTTGGAAATCTGCCATGCAGGCCGTTTTTGCCCAGTCTCTTTCTTATGGTGGAGTCGTGAACACTGACCTTAATTGAGGCAAGTGAGGCCTGCAGTTCTTTAGACGTTGTCCTGGGGTCTTTGTGACCTCTCGGATGAGTCGTCTCGCTCTTGATGTAATTTTGGTCGACCAGCCACTCCTGGAAAGGTTCACCACTGTTCCATGTTTTTGCCATTTGTGGATAATGGCTCTCACTGTGGTTCGCTGGAGTCCCAAAGCTTTAGAAATGGCTTTATAACCTTTACCAGACTGATAGATCTCAATTACTTCTGTTCTCATTTGTTCCTGAATTTCTTTGGATCTTGGCATGATGTCTAGCTTCCTGACTGCATTTTTATTTAGGAAGACTACAGTTTTTTGTGTATACACATATTGTTTTTGTTATTTTGGGGACTGGCAATGATTCACTGTAAATATTTTTGATTTGGAGATTGCTTTTAAGTTTTTTAATCTTTTTCATACACCTGTAAATAAAAAAAACACTATTCTTTTTGAAATAACACCTCTCTATTTTGATCCTGGTCGGTCCCAAACTACAAGACACCCACTGTGTAGTCTTGTACCATGTTTTCCACTACACTGGGTGTCACAGGCCTTTTTAAGTCAAACTAAGGAGGCTTGGTCTGGCTTGTGAAGCCTTTTGGTGGGCCCCTTTCGCCATGTGGAAGACTCCACATCAGCAAAGAGAGAAATTAAAATTTACTTTGACTTTTCCAGCTCTAGAAATTTAAGTATGTTCATTTTTGTAAAGTTCTCTTCCATTCTATTCTAGCTAGGATTTCCTTCAATGAGTTATGTTTAAATTTAATTTCTTTGTCTTTTTCATTCACTTTTCAGTTTGAATTATTTATTATGGTTATTTTGGTTATGATTTTTCTGTTCATTTATCATTAACTCAATACATTAATGCATTGTTTCTTTTTATATTGTTTACAAATATGTTTTTATTTAAATTTCTTTATGTTCCTTGTGTTTTGGGGCTGGAACATGAAGAGGTGGGACTACCCACCTTGTATCAATGCTAAATGCCAATCCCAACCCCATAAAAAGATTGCTGGGAAGTGGAATCCCCACCATTCATTTTGAATATGCTTTGGAGGAGTTGTGAGTCTATTTTGTGAGTATTGCTGTTTTCTTTGAATCTCCTTTATTTTTCTGACTGTTTTTGATTTTGTTTTAGGATTATCAATTGGAATTTTATATTGGGACCTGTTTGTTTTTGGAATGCCTGTTTGACAACTCTTTTGATAATTTTTCTATATTTTCTGATTTTGCAAATAAATCCACCTTTCATATGGATTCCTTTGTCACCTATCTCTCTACAAACCAGGGGTCTCATGCATAACGGCATACGTAGAATTCACACTAAAACATGTTGTACAGACAAAAGCGGAAATGTTTGTACGCACAAAAAAATCCAGATGCATAAATCTGTGTAAACACCAGCTTCCACGTTCTTCCACTCCATAAATCCCAGTCAGCGTGAAAAGTAACGCACACGCCTGCTGCCACTCCCAAACTCCTTTTAGAATTATGCCTCTTTGAATATGCAAATCGATATAAATAGCCCTTAAGCTCGGCATTCTGTGAAAAGACAATGGCAAAAGCATGGGGGAAAATAGAAGAATTTCGGCGAATTCCAATTGGAGGCCAGGAAAAACGTACTATTTATTGGTTTAAACAGTGGTATAAACAACAAAAGGAAGTTGATCGAGTGCATAAAGTATCTGAGAAACTCAACAGTTCAAGTCCAGAAAGTCACACAGTGCCCGAAGTAAAAAAGAAGTTGTCAGATATGAAAGTCGCCGTGAAAAGGCGATCTGAGTGTCATATGAAAGGTTATTAGGGTACAGAGAAAAAAAAATTAGGGACACAGTGGGAAAAAGCACAGAACTTTAATCTCAAAATTTCCACTTTAATCACGTAGTTTATATTGTCATTAAAGTAGAACAACATAAACTTCATCTTAAAATCTTTAATTTACTAGTTTCTCAAATCCCACCGTAACTAAAGTAGCACGTTAAATGCTTTGTATTGTATTTGTTCTTCTATGTGCTCTATGTGTGTGAATCACTACGTGCTTCTTAAACCAGCTTTCTCTTTCTCTGATAGGACATAGAATCCATTACATTCATAATATTATAGCTCTCTGAATAATTTAAATACTGAGAAATATACTTGTTATCATTTTCATGATGATAGGAATTAAAGCGTGTATTAAACATGGGAACAGTGGCGCAGTGATAGTGACGAACTGGCGCCTCATCCAAAAATTGTTCCTGCCTCCCGATGCTTACTGTGCTGCACACAACCTTCGATGAAATAATTTATTGCAGCAGTACTGTCTCTCTCAAATGTACTAACCTCCAGTTCCTGTCGTTCCTTTTCTTTCTCCATGTAACCAATCGCCACACAATCAGCTCTGTAATAGATGTCAAGCCATCTGTATTCTTAGAATGGCGATTCTTCAAAACTTTTAAGGAACATTGAAATATCTTCGTAGTACATGTTTAATTATTCTATCCATTTATGCTTCCAGTGTTGCGCTAGTCCCAGCAACAATACAGCGCGAGGCAGTAACAATCCCAGAATGGGTGCCAGCCCGTTGCTAGCACTGCGACACCGTGTCCTCACATATTTAATTATTAACAATGCAGATTATTTAAATGATGTTAACATTTTATCTGAATAATGTAATAAACACATTTTGCTGCATTTCATCTAAAAAATGATATCGTCAAGTGTCTCAGGATGTGCAATATTATAACTGTATCGCAAGTTTACAGTGAGGTGATTGTATTTATAAGTCCAAACAGTTCTACAAGGAGTACTTGATGGATTGATTGATTGTGTTTATATATTTTTCTATTTTTTTTTATTTTATTGATTTTATTGTAATCATTCCATACAGATAGATCAATTTTCACAAAAAATAGGATTAAAAACAAATCAACCCAACCTCCACCCCTGGGAAAGAGAGCATGGCCAACGGAGTAAAACTTAAAGCTGATCAAAATACATAAATTGATGAGTTTAATATGCAGATAAAATAAAAAAATAAATAAATAAAGGAAAATGGGAAGAGAATCTATTTCCTCAGTGCTTTAAGAGCTTATTCTAAAATATTATTGATTAGATCCTGCCAGGTTTTGAAAAAGTTCTGCATAGATCTTCTAACTGAGAATTTAAGTTTTTCCAATTTCAAATAGTATCAAATATCAGTTACCCACTGACTTAAAAGAGGAGAGTTAGGATTCTTCCACTTTAGCAAAATTAAGTTTGCATGCCAAAAGTGAAGTAAAGGCAATCACAGTTTGTTTGTCCTTCTCCACTTTAAGCCCATCTGGAAGAACCCCAAACACAGCTGTTAATGGGTTAGGAGGGACTGTGACACCAAGGCTGTCTGAAAAGCACTTAAAATTTTTTGTCCAGAATGGTGTTAATTTGGTGCAGGCCCAAAACTTGTGACCCAGTGATGCTGGGACTTGATTTGCAGGTTGGATCTTGCCCTGGAAACATTTTGGACAGTTTTAAGTGAGACAGATGTGCTTGATATATAATTTTGTGTTGAATAATTGTATGCTTTGCGCATATTGAGCTCGAGTGAATTCTCTGCATTGCTACCTTCCACTCCTTTTCTGATATGTTGAGTGAGAGATCTTTTTCCCATTGTCCTCTTGGATCTTTGAAAGGAAGGGACTGTAAAATAATTTTATATATTGCAGAAATGCTGTCTGACTCCTCCAAACTGAGCAATATTTTTTCCAGCATGGAGGAAGATGCAAGATAAGGGAAATCGGGTAGGTTTTATTTGACAAAGTTTCTAATTTGAAGATAGTGAAAGAAATGTGTTGCTGGAAAGTTAAATTTGGAATGTAATTGTTCATAGGATGCAAAGATGTTGTCTATATAAAGATCTCTAAGCAATTTAATCCCAAATGTTTTCCAGATATTAAAAACTGTATATGTTTGTGTGGGTTGAAAAAGGTGGTTCTCATGCAGAGGTGCCACAGATAAAAGATTCTCCATCTTAAAATGCTTCCTACATTGGTTCCATATTCTGAGTGAGTGATACAGAATTATGTCATTAGTATATTGGCAATAACTTGCACTTATTGGGGCACAAAGCAGGGAATATAAAGAAGTACTGCAGGATTTTATTTCTATTGCTGACCATGCCTGTGTATGTTCATCTCTTTGTGTCAAGGCTTTTATAGCTTGTATGGTCTGCTGCCCAGTAATAAAACTGAAAGTTAGGTAGAGCCATGCCACCTTCTGCCTTAGTTCTTTGTAGGGTCGATCTTTGGATACGTGGATGTTTTGAGTTCCAAATAAATGAGGTTATGGTTATGGTTGAATCTAATTGCTTAAAAAATGATTTATTGATGTATATTGGAATGCTTTGAAATAAAAAGAGAAGCTTAGGAAGGATATTCATCTTAACAACGTTAATTCTTCCAGCTAGAGTGAGATGAAGAGTTGACCATCTATGCAAGTCTTGCTTAATTTTTTCCATACACATAGCAAAATTTTGTTAATAAAGAGCTTTATATCTACTTGTGATATTTACCCCTAGGTATTTAAATGGATCTGCAATAATAAAAGGGAAGGTGTCCAATCTGATATTGTATGCTTGAGAATTCACTGGAAAGAGCACAAAAGACCAGAGATCTTTTGAAATTCTGTAAGTGCTGTTAAGACTACAAGCACAATATTTTGTGGGTCTAATATATATAGTACCATATCATCTGCATATAGAGAAATTTCCTGTTCAAGTCCTTCTCTGATAATCCCCTTTGTCTGATAAGCATTTCAACAGTGAACTGCCAGTGGTTCGATGGCAATTGCAAATAGCAGTGGTGACAAGGCATCCTTGTCTGGTACCACGAGCTTAAAGTAGTCTTGCAGCCTGATTTTTATCAGCACATTTAGATGAAGCTTCTGTTCTGAACAAATGTTAATACAAACCGAAGCGTCTGGATTGGTATACAGTAGTATGATCCATGCACAAATATTTGGGCCAAACCCAAATTTCTCTAATGTAGTGAAAAGGTAGTTCCATTCAATCATGTTGAATGCTTTTTCTGCATCCAACGATAATAATATCTCTAGGGTGTTTGACTTTGCTGGTGAATATATGACATTAAACAGGCGTCGAAGATTGAAAGCTGTCTGTCTTTAATAAATCCAGTTTGGTCTTGTGATATTACCGAAGGCAGCACTTTCTCCATCTTTCTAACTAGGACTTTGAAGAGTATCTTAACATCATTATTTAGAAGTGAAATTAGTCTGTATGATGCCATTGTAATAAGTCCTTTTGTTGTTTAGGAAAGACGGTGATTAATGCTTGGCATAAAGTTTGAGGCAGAATTTGATTGTCTCTAGCTTCTATAAATGTTGCTAATAAGAAGGGGGCTAGCTGAGTGGAGAATTGCTTATAAAATTCTACAGGGTAGCCATCAGGGCGTGCTGTTTTCCCGTTTTAAAGTGACTTTATGCATCTAGTAATTCTGACAGCGCCAAAGGTTTATCCAGTTCCTCTGCAATAAAAGTATCTATTTGTGGTATTATCTAGAAATGCATTAGATTGTGTGTTGTCTTCTTTAAATTCAGTAGAATATAAGGATTTATAGTAGTCTCCGAATGTGTGCATTATGATTGCGTTTATAGTTCTTGGGATGAAACTGTTTCTGAACCACAAGGTCAGTACAGGAAAGGCTCTGAAGTGTTTGCCGTATGAGAGTAGTTCAAATAGGCAGCATGGTTGAGACAGTATGTGCTTGAAGCTGTATACTGATAATTCTCTTTCTGATCAGCTGCAGTAGAGCTGTGATTCCACACTCAGATACAGTGATATAAATACTCCGAGTGGTGCAGTGAGAGTAATATGGAAAAAAGATGATCTGCTGTGGCAACCCCTAACAGTAGCAGCTAAAAGAAGAAGAAGGTACAGTGAGAGTAACAATGCTAAAGCAGCTATGGTATTTGGAATAGTTTGGCTATTCCGTGGACCATTATATTTTTACAGGTTAATTTCAATCAGATGCCTTAAACTAATAAACAATATGCAGTTAATTTCAGTGTATATGATAAAGCCGCTTCAAGGATGTGGATCTAAAAAAGAAAGGGAAACCACACTGAAACAAAAGCACTGCTTTGACGTTGATTGCCGCTAGTGGAGAACTTGCACATGCCAAGCATTTAGCTGGTGTGAAAATGTGCATGGCTTTATGCCAAGTTTAGGTTTTATACATCGCAATATGAACGTGAAAACAGTAGTACACAACATTTTTGTGCGTACGCACCATTTATACATGAGGCCAAGTAAAACAAGTCAAGTTTGGGGGCATGCACTGGTGCAGTGCGTTGTCACATTCCACTACACAACAAAACAACTCGGTATCCCGGTTTTCAACCCCCCCCCCAGGCAGACATGCAGTCCAGTCCCACCCTCCAGAAATGACCCTCTATCTGCCACAGCCAGGTGTTACATGGGCGGCCCCTTGGCCTGGTCCAGCCACTTGTTCCCCAACAATTATGATCTTACAAGCTGGATCACCCTCGGGGAAATGCGCCACATAGCTGCAGTGCCGTAACTAACGTAATACATGATGCCCTAGGGCTTTATATCAGTCCTCTCTGTTGTGGGGCATTTTGATTATATTTTGGGACTTTGCTTATATGTATCTGAACTTTTAAAGGCAAATCACATTTGGCATGGTGTAGGCTGAATCAGGACTGTAATTTAGGAGCCCAGGTCGCCCCAGAGCGTACCTTTTCTGGGCTGGCTAGTTAGAATTCTTCTTTGTGGTTATATTTTGGAGGCCTCTAACCACTTTGGCCATTTTGTATGTTGTACATACAACATCATACACAAGTATACAGTCATAACACTGATTCCATTTTGCTCAGTTTAATAGACTGTTCTTCGTAAGTGTGCCATTCATTCTAGAGCTTCTGTGCTTTCAGGAAATGCTCACATGCAAGTGCTTCATTGGTCAATGCTCTAATGTTGACTACATGTCTGTGAATTGTTCAAAGCACTTCTTCAGAAAACAGTAACTGTATTTTTAAAGATTTATGCATATACATGAAGGAAAAATCTTGTTAGCTCTGTAGGCTGAGCTTCGATCTGAACAGAGTCTCACAGCCTGAGATCGTACACATACATGATGTGTGGCGGGCACTCAAAAACATCAATACAAGGAAGGCAGCAGGTCCTGATAATGTATGTGTGCTCCAGGCCTGCGCTGACTGATTAGTGGAGGTATTTACACACATATTCAACCTCTCTCTCTCCTCAGGTGTAGTCCCCTTGTGCCTGAAATCCACAACTATTGTACCTGTTCCCAAAAAACCAAGGATAACCTGTCTTAATGACTATCGACCAGTCACTCTCACCCCTGTCATTGCAAAATGCTTTGAACAACTGGTAATCACCCACATCAAAACCTCCATCCCAGCTGATCTAGACCAACACCAGTTTGCCTATCGGTCAAACAGATCAACTGAGGACACCATCTGTGTGGCTCTACATGCTGCCCTCTCACACCTGGAAAAGCCCAACACTTGTTAGGATGCCCTTCATTGACTACAGCTCTGCCTTTAATACCATCATACCTAACCAGCTGATCAAAAAACTCTATGCACTAGGACTTGCTCCGTCCATATGCAACTGGTTACTGGATTTTCTCACCAACCACCCCCAGTCTGTCAGGATGGGCAAACACACATCCTCCACCCTTAACCTGAGCACTGGTGTGTCACAAGGATGTGTCCCTTTCTCTATGCACTCTTCATCCATGACTGCCAAGCCATCCACCAATCAAACATTATTGTTAAATTTGCAGATGATACGACTGACATTGGGCTTGCAACAGATAACAATGAATAGGGAAGAGGTTCAGAATCTGACAGCAACACCAACAACCTGGTCTTAAATACCAAAAAGACCAAAGAAGATATTCTGGACTTTAGGACCATTAAAAAGACCAATCACAGTCCAATAATAATCAATGCAGGTGCTGTGGAGAGAGTTTCCAGCTTTACGTTTCTAGGAGTCACCATCTCAGAGGACCTGTCCTGGGCTGACAGCAACTTGGCTGTAATAGGCAAAGCACAACAACACCTCTATTTTCTCAGGAAGCTAAGGAGAGCTGACCTCCCCCAGAAGCTGCTGGTTAATGTCTATAGATGCACTATAGAGAGCATCTTAACTAACTACATGATGGTCTGGTACAATAGCTGCACCAAGGCTGCTAAAGAAGTCCTCCAGCAGGTCGTAAAAACAGCAGAGGCCATTATTGGGACTGAACTGCCATCACTCGAACTCTTGTATAAGACTCGCTTTGTGAGAAGTGCCAAAAACATTCTCAAGGACAAAACTCATCCTGGAAATGCTTTGTTAGAGCTCCTCCTGTCAGGAAGATGCTTTAGGTCAATCCGTGTACGCACAGACAGACTAAAAAATAGCTTTTTCCCATCTACTATACATTTTCTGAACTCTGAATTTCCTCAGTCTGAGATCATTTTTAATTGAACATGTGCAATAAGCTATATTGGTAATGTGCAATATACTAATGTAATACAATATATAATATGTAATGTACTATTCATTAACAGGTGCAATAACAATTTATGCTGCTGTACTTTGAGCAATAATAATTTGCTCTGGTTACTTGATCACTTAGCACTGTATATGACATATTTGGAATTATTTTACTTTTCTTTAAATGCACCTTGGGGCTGTCACAAAAAGTCATTTCGTTGTGTTACACAATGACAATAAAGTGCTTGAACTTGAACTTCTGGCTGTCCAAATGCTATTGTTCTATAATCATCTGCAAGTTAATAAATGAATGAATGATTAAAAATATGTGGTATTTCTGGAGCTTGAAAGTTAGCCTAGATTCTAAGGGTAAATACTCTACTATTATTCTTATGTCAGTGTATATGGACAAGCAACAAAATGTACTTTATTCCTTGGCATAGACCTAGTGATTTTAAAAACAATGGAAGAGTGAATATGCAATACTCATTGCAATAAGGTCTAACACATGAACCCAGCCCCTTTCCTCCTAATACCTATCACCTCTGATTGTTTGCTTCTGCACCTCTCATTCATACAGATTTCATGAGCTTGTAACTTTCCAGTGCCCTTCAGTGATCCCACTTTACTCCACTATGAGAATTATTTTTTTTCCGAAAACAATAGAGTGAAAACTGACAATACTATTCACTCAAATTTGCATGTGTCTACTAGGTGACCCATTTTAGGTCGAGACCTGCAGCTTTAAAAGCACTGATAGATGGCACATTTCTCATCTTTCTGCTGCCCTGACAGAGACAGATATCCGGAGGTATATTTATCATTTCCCACGCATCACCTGTGTTTGTTCAGCTTGCCCCTTGGGCCTGGCAGCTGGGTTGGGACTGGCATGAAAAATAGTCTCTCAATTGGAATCTGTGACTCGGATTAGGGAGGAGGAGTTGGTGGGGGAATTGAGAGGAAAAGATAGACGAAAAGAAAAAGCCTCTGTTTATCAAGCAATGCCTTCACGCTGCAAATAAATCACAAATACAGATCAGGGTCTGGAGATGATAAAAGTGACTTTGTCACATAAAGGACACACACATACAGAAAATAAATAAATAAATGAGCAAGATGTTATGCTCAGATGGCATTGTTACAATAGAAAATGAACCTTTTGACAGAAGCTAGAGTCCTTTCATCAGGATTTTATATGGTCAAATAATTCACATCTGGCCTTGGCCTTATCAATGGCAGCTTTCAGAGCTTTAAATAGCGCTGCTTACTGAAGGCATCAAAATCACTCAGTGTCTGCCGTTCCAAAGCAGCGATTAAAACAAACATCAGCATTAACCTCTGAGCAGCAACAAGGGCTCTAGATTTTAATAATCTGTAATCCTGTCCACTGCTAAGAGCAATGTAATTTATTTTTACCCTTCAAAGTGAGGCTTATCTCTGCCACCACCACCTCCTTCCATCCAAATGGCCTTTCAGTTCAGCATCCAATTATTATAAAAGTGACATATTTCACTGTCCTATTAGAACAATGCAATAGTCTAGTGAAGGGTTCTATAGCCTTCGACAGAAATGTGAGAACTGCCATAAGTACATCCATCACCATTCTCCTACATACAGGAACGTAACAGAGACCTCTGAAGGGGCAGATTTAGCTCTTTTAGTTCTCCTCCACAGAGACAACACTCCAGGAATGTTTAATTCTGAATGCTGATTGGCCCACCTGAAGCTAAGCCTCCTTGTTTGATTGTATAACGTACATGTAAGGTCTGACACGACCCCATTAAGACTGATGAATTTAAATGGAGAAGAAGATGGGCTTATCTGGGCAAAGGACAGAGAAAATTAGAAATGGAGAGACAGACAGACAAAAAGTCCTAAGTGAGAGGCAATACCTTTACAATCACTTATAAAATGTTCAAAGTTCTAAATGAGAGCCAACACCAATACTAACCTAACCCTACCCCTAACCTTTGCCATCTCTAAAGCCATTCTTAAACGTGATTTTTCCTTTAAGGGTCCTTTGATCAGTTTATTTTATGTACATGTATATTTTCAATTAACTTTACACTTTTTTTATTTGGAGGAATGTATCATGCATCACTTCAACCAAGATATTTATTGTTGACCTCTCACATCTTCCTTTTCCTCACACTATATTTGAAATTCAATGACTTAAATGCTGAATAAGGATTAATGGCCAATGGATTACTTTGCTTGTAACCTTTGCTTAGAGTTCTTGCTTTGTTATGTGCACTTTAAATGTACACATGCACTTTAATTCTGTTCATTTCACTGTCTTTTTAACAAACACTGATTAGCTACTGTATTTGGTAGCAGTATACCAGTTTTGCTGGTATTTCTTGTCTGTCTTCTCCTGGTCTCCTCCATTATTTGAAGTTTGTCCCCTTTTTCAGCAAACTAATAGTATTGTGTATTTTATTGTGTTTTCTCCGCATTAAAATCTCAGTACATGGAAAGTCGGCACTGTAAACCGTGCGTCCCGCTGTTAACTAGTAACCACCTTCCACTAGTTGAGGGTATGCACACTTACAGTGTTTCTGTTAAATTAGCAATCTTTATTTAAAAAACTAAAAGTTAGGCAGCGACATGTGGAATTAGTGCATGAAAACACTTTCAGACAGTAACTAAATGCTTTTCTTCTTGTGCATATGGCACAAATTTCGCTGGTGGTGAAATGCAATTTATTTTGTAAATGTTTTGTAGAAGTGAAATAATGAGCTCTGCTGCAAATTCAATTTTGTACAGATTATTTCAGTTACTATTACCAGCCACATTCTGTTTTCATCAAGGACAGTCATCTTTGTCACAATCCACCCCTCTAAGAATCTGAAAAGCAGTTTTTGTGTGTTTGATGTCGTTATGTTAGGCAGAACTCAAAGATATTTTACCCCAATATGGTGGAGACTTTTCAGAAGGCTTTTAACCTAAGTTGTCTTCCTATTGTTTTTTATTTTTAGATTTTAGCATTACACTTGTACCATTCATCATTATTGATTTAAAAATCACCAAGCATGGGTAGTCATCTACCCATCCATTTTCCAAGTCTACATTTCCCATAATATTGTTGTGAAATGCACATCAAGTAATGGAATTTCTGATTATTTAATGTTTGAAGCTTTAGATGTTGGCATTTCTGTATGCCCTCATTGTATATTGGCTTAAGTTTGCATGCAGTGCCAATGCTCTTGTAATTAAGCAAGAAAATAAATCCATGAATAGTCAAAGCTTTAAAAACATCATACCAGACTTCCCCATATTTAGAGCTTTGCAAAAACATCAGTGCCAACTTTTTAATTTATCCATTCCCTCCCATCACCTTTCATCTGTATGATTAGAATTTCCAGGCAACTCAATCAAATGGACATTTCTAAATACAGTCAGCATGTGAAAGATCCGTATCTGAAAATCGGTACTAAAGCAGTTCCCAGCTTGTTTAATCTTGTTTAATGCCAGGCTCCAGAAAATAGAACATAGCGCAACAGAACATATGTCCTGAAAGTGCCCAATTGGCCAATTCGGCTTCTTGATAATCATAGCTCTCTTGAGCTGATGAGTTTTGGGGTGTTCCACCATGGGGGTCACTCTTGGCCAAATGAGATGCTGTGGAAAAATACAAAACAGCTTGATCAATCTGGTGTGCTTGACAAGAGCCATGCAGACCCTGCTTGCCCATGGTGTACGTGACAAGGGTCATGAAGATCCTGCGTGCCCAAAGTATGCGTGCTAAGTGCTACTTCTTGTTTTAAGGTTACTACACATAAAACCACAAGTGTGGACTCATCCAGCCCCAAACTAAGGAAACTAACAGATGTATTACACCTGTAGATTTCTGTTAGTGCTGATTCAGGCTAATATTTTGAAATACTTGTGTAACTAAAGTCATAAGATAAAAACCCTATAAAAATTTGTGACACCAACCCCTCAGGGCAGACGAAGGGCAGGTGTCCTAGGACTGTGCTTCTCTGTCGTTTTACCTTTACCTGGTGTGTATCAATTAAAGATTTTTTAATTATATCTCTCTATCTTCAGTCACAAGAAACGACACTATAGAAAAAGTGTCCACAATGCCATTTTCTGGGGACTTCTGGTTTAAATAGGGTCTCGACTGGAAGAGGTGTGGCTTCTCATTACATAGGAGGGACTTAGCTGCCCTCGTTGAGGATTTTCTTGGTACTGCAGAAGGAAAAAGAGACCATACTGTTAATGCCAGCACCCCCTCTCATCTCAGAATGGTAGTATTGTATAACTTGGCTGATTCTGGGAGGTGATCCTCAGATGCCTATACGTGATAATGAATTATGATTGAACAATTAATACTATTTGGTAATAAAGTGCAGTTTCAAGAAACAGAGAGTCATTTTATTGGGTTAAGCAGATCTTTCAACAATTAAAGAAGTAAATGACAACATCAACCAAAAATGCCATGAGGGAGGCTCTAGAGCAGGAGAAGAGATGAGTCTTTATGGACTTATTTTAATAAGAGGTGCGATTGTGAATATAAAGTGCCTTTAAAAGCTTATACATTTTATAATTAAAAGTGGGTCTACATCAACTTTTTGTCATTTACTTAGTAATTAAGGAAAATATAACGGTTTGATTTAGATCATGATAAGATTTCAAACAAACTATAACAGCAAATAAATTAATTTGACTGGTTTGCACTTTTATCAATAAATCAATAAATGTTGTGATGCTCCTGGAGCTTCTAATTTCTTTAATTTGGACATTGACTTCCTACTGAAGACGGCACAGCTACTGGATACGCTCTGTGCATCGAGACTGACATAACAGTCTGAACACTCCCATCTACCACGCATGACAAATAGAGGCTGGGCTTGCCAGGGACAGGTCACAAGTACTGGTGATGAATCAGTGAAGCGGTTTTCATTGCCGTAATGAAAAGAAAATGAAACTCATTACTGAAATTCTATATTAAACTGCGTTAGACACGACCTTCAACTTGCATCTAAAGAACAGGGCTTTTAACATAAATCTTCTGGAAATAAATTGTTTCTCTTTCCTTGCTGGACTTCCTTTCAGTAGGAAGACAGACAAAAGTAACCAGACGGGGGGGTCACTTTGTGTCCTTCAGGAGGAAGTTTTGTAATCCAATAGATGATTGGTATGAAATTCTAGTTTAAATCCCTCATTTACCACAATCTCCAATTGAGGTATTCAAACACGTAACCTCTGTTATCACTGAAATGCGGGGTTATCTTGCAAATAGTTGGAAATCAGTTGTTTCTGGGGTCCAGCTGTTATCCCTCTACGTGTCCTAGTCTCAAGTCATCTATTCTTCTGGGGACATTTTCTGGCATATTATGTAATTTTATTGAAACCACAAGACTTTCATTTTAAATCCCTGATTAGTCCCAGTGATTAAGTTGCTCTAAATTACAGTACTTCAGTTTCCTTGAATCACTTTGTACTTATTCAGGAAGGATTCAGAAAGCAGCATATAAAACTGCAGCAGTATCAGTAATGGAAGTTGTGATTGTTTAAATTTTTAATCTTTCGTCTTTTGTATTTAATCATTACATCGTTGTACACTGGCTTATGTTTGGATGCCGTGTCATTGTCCTTGTAATTTCTCCCTCCATTTTCTAAAATGAAATTATCCAGTACTGTGTCCAATAATACTCTATCAGCCTTTCTAGACCTTTAGATTCTAATAGCAATAGTTTTTGATGGCACAATACATAACCAGACATATACTTTAAGTGAGGAGCCTACAGTGGTCACTGGAACACCCTTCAATTACCACTCTGAGTAAGTGGATACTAAATAGGCTGTATATCCTTGAGAAGTGCCCACCAAGTAATGTGGTGCACTAAAATGAGGTAGAGATCTATGACATATGTGCAGTACATCCATGACCTGTATCTTGCTTTAGTGTCCCACTTCTCAAGGATATACAGCTTTTTCCAGTCTTTCAGGAGATGCTGGTTCGAATTGCACCTGTTGTGCCCCACGTGTTGTTAGCTGTTAGCTATTATTTGTCGAACTGTGCTCCCCTTTCATCTTGTCATTTATTAACACACCTGTCAGTCACGTCCCTCACTCACAGTGGTGTAATAAATGTCTATGAAACTCACATAAAGCATGTAGGTCCCATAATAAACATTTGAATACAATACACCCCACGTGTCTCATGTAGGCACCCCTTTATCTCTTGTTTCGGTCACGTCCGAAGCATATCTCTAAGGTATATAAATCCCTGCCTGTAGTTAGTTGTGGTACGCAGCAATTTGAACCTCTGTCTACGTGCTTCTCTTTGTCGCGATCCAACCGTGGAAATCACTCGCCTTCTAAAGGTTTTTGACCACCTATCATCTCTTCCTGTTCTTAGGAGAAGGAGGTTAGGAGCATGTGCTGATACAGCGCATTGCCGCACCCACCACATAACAACCAGCAGGTGACACCTCAGAACCACACTAGTTCAGATGGAATTGAACCAGTGTGAGGTTTTTAATGGTGGCTGGAGTGACAATTCTACCACCAACACCCAGGTTTTTCCCTGCAGGTTGGAGAGCCTACCTACAGGGCTTGATGCAGATTACCGTCATACCCAGGACGGAGCAATTGCAGGTTAAGCACCACTTTTGAAACCAAGCACCCATCACATGGCCCTGTAACTTCATTATCTTCAGATGTCCACAAGCATTAGCCTATATTGTTTTAAGGCAGTTCAGATGCTTGTGTATGTGCTTGACAACATTGTCATCCCATGCCGTCCAAAACACTACCACAGATATGCTGCAGCTCCATCTGCACTCCATGAGCCCTAGGCCCAGGTCCAATCCAAGCAAAATACAGGAATCCCCAACACACCAGTGGACCCAAAACATCACCACCACCAGAACAGAATTGCCACATCACACAAGGCCACTTACTTCATTCTACTTTATAATTGTGACATGATGGCATACCTTGCACCCTGCCACTGACACCCAAGTCTTTATTTTCCAAGTTCAGTATTAAAATACAATCAGCTTTTTTTTGTGTGCATGAGATCTTATCTAAATGTGTGGGATGTGGTGTATGGCACCACACATGGGGTATTGTTTGAAGCCTATGGCACAGTGTTTTAGACAGCGTTCAAGTAGAAGAGTCACACATCCATGGGTCTGATCCTGTACAGTCAAGTCTATTTGGGCACATAAGAGTTTTGCTTGGTTTTATTTATTTGTTACTTTGTTCTCTCCTTAAATGTATTCATCATTTTGGATTTTGGAGGTTTTTGTTGCCATTGTGGGTGACACAAGCAAATGCCACCCACAACCACCATCATCACCTTAGCAGTGATCCAACACCACCAACCAGTTGGGATTTGTTTTTTAGGCTCAGCCTGTAAAGTGATGCAGTTTAAGACTAGAGAATGAAATCCTTTGCACTTCATTTTCCTGGGCTTGGGCTTTTGGCAGTACAAACAAGGATATGTAATTAATTATGTAATTAATTATGAGGAGTCATTCTTACAGACTGAATAGCTGAAAAAGATGAAAGAATTTATTAACAGCAATGGCTAAATATAACAAGCATTTAGGAACGTATTCCTGACTTGGGCGATGCATTATATGTTAGCCGACACTGTAGCAGATGCAATCTACTCGACAAAACAAGAAAGCCCTTGTTTCAATAAGCCAGATAATTTGTCATATTTAATCGCCATGCTTGGGCATCTGGAAGGCCTTTTTCAGAAAAGAAAGACAAACAGCTCAGCCACAGATCTTGACAAACATATTAGTATCCTAAATGAATTACCCAGGCAGGCATAATATGAAGTTAATATTATACTTGTCCTCTGCCTTCAGGCTTTATCATGTCTGTGGTACACTGCTGGCTTCATCGTCACCTTAAACTCAAGGACATCGTATTGTGCCCTAAATCCCTTCAATTCCTGTTCAGCACTGACAACTATCTGTTTGAATCTTTACAGCATATTGTGAAGTCTTTTACTCAACTGATAGATTTCTAACACAAGATTCCTCTTTTTGACACTTTGTCTGACCTGACAGTTGCTGTTTGTGTGGTCGATCATGGCCCTCTCTTACAGTGTCTGAAGAGCTATTGTAGATTTATTAAAATATGCTGCTTCTAGATGTGCTTTTACCAGTCTGGGTGCATGCACTCTGTTATCATTGGTGCAGATCATCTATGTTGTTGTTTGAGTGAAGCAAGCAGGGGGCAAAGCCCCCTAGTATTCTTATAATAAACTGTTTTATGATTACTGGTCTCCTCTTATAAAGCTCATTTGCTTTCCTAATGCTGTGCAAATAAACCAGCATCACAGGGCTCAGTTCTACCTCCAACCACCAATAATGCCATAATCCATAAATGAAGCTGTAATGCCCTGATACTGTCTCTAAAATCACAGCCAGCAAACACCTTTAAATGCCTAAAGAGTTTAGGGGCTGATAACGGAGTAACTATGAAAAGCTCCAGACTGCGTACTCTACAAGCCTTATCTAGGTCTTGACCTCAAATAGAAAGTGAGATGAAATGCAGCTTTCTCTAGTTTCTAAGAAAAATCTGAATGTGAAGCACTATGGGGTATATCTGTTGGCTCCCTATCTGCATAACATGGTGTTGTGATGTAAGATTTTGCATATAACTTGATAAATGTTTTGTATGTCTTTATTTATAATTTAGGCAAAGCAATGTAAATTAGTGTTGCTTTGGAGAGAGGCATTCATGTTTGCCCCCATACGACTAAGTCTCTTTGTAATTTTACGACAGGATTTGGGGGATGTGTCTTTAACCAGTTTGACGAGTGTTTCTTTGCTAAAGTCTTTCTACCCCCGCAAGTAGGTTAAGGTGTACTTTAACATGTGGTTTGAGGGCAGCTGTTAAGATGTTCTATTTCCCCCATTGGTCTGAGGTATGGCTGTTTGGAATTGGCTTGTCTCAGAGGCCTTTAGTACCATGATGTCCTATTGGCTGTAGGGGTTTGACAGAAAACCCATAAATTTGCTTGCTTGATCTCACTCTGCCTCTCTTGCTTGTTAACTAACATATGATGAAGAAGCATCTCTGTTACTAACGTCTGATGAAGAAGACAACACAATGGAGAGCACAGCTTGGCAGCCATATTGAACAGACAAGTTGACTGAAAGCTGAGCAACAGCATCAGCCTTAACTAGAGACATTTTAAGTAACTGCAAGTCTGTGTGCCACCTGAGCTACACATCACCATTTAATCAGGTTGTATGGTTGCCAATATTCAAATGTACTTTTGCATTTTGTTATTATTTATGAATATTATCAGTAATACATTATTTTAAGTGTAACTTAACTCCTGCTTGTCTTTTTACTACTTCTAATTGCCTGAGGTTATAGATATAGAATGGAAGGTGGGGATAAGTTATATACAATAATCTATACTAATAAAAGGCAAAGCCCTCACTGACTCACTCACTCACTCACTCATCACTAATTCTCCAACTTCCCGTTTGGGTAGAAGGCTGAAATTTGGCAGGCTTATTCCTTACAGCTTACTTACAAAAGTTAAGGAGGTTTCTTTTCGAAATTCTACACGTAATGGTCTTAACGGTCGATAACGGTCGACAATGTCCGCCATGTTGAACTTTCTTATTTATGGCCCCATCTTCACGAAATTTGGTAGGCGGCTTCCCTGCGCTAACCGAAACCGATGTACGTACTTATTTCGATGGTATGACACCACTGGCGGCCGCCATATTCAACTTTCCAACATCACTAATTTTCCAACTTCCCGTGTAGGTAGAAGGCTGAAATTTGGCAGGTTCATTCCTTACAGCTTACTTACAAAAGTTAAGGAGGTTTCTTTTCGAAATTCTACACATAATGGTCTTAACGGTCTTAACGGTCGATAACGGTCGACAATGTCCGCCATGTTGAACTTTCTTATTCATGGCCCCATCTTCACGAAATTTGGTAGGTGGCTTCCCTGTGCTAACCAATGTACGTACTTATTTTGGTGGTATGACGCTACTGTCAGCCGCCATATTGAACTTTCCAATGGTCTTTGTTACTTATGGGCCCATCTTCAAGAAATTTGGTACGCGGGTTTCCAACGCTAACTGAATCCTACTTACGTACATATATACGTCCATAGCTTGCAGCTCGGTCACCGTGTGAGGCGGCGTTGGGTCCCCCATACCACGTTGGTGGCTGCCTGCCTATATAAGGCCATCTCTCGCTTCGGTCTCTACATTCCCTTCCTTGCTTCGCCATGGGATTCACGTCTCCCTGCTGATAACTACAGCCTTTTTATTTAATCCACGGCTTCTCCGCTGTTTTATTGTTTATGTATTATGATTATAGTTATTGTTTAGGTATTTTAGACTTACTTTACATTGTTCAGGTGCACATTTCCTTTATCATTCCAACCGTACCCCCATTAACATGTCTATCGAGGTGATCACCACCGATCAAAGAACTGTCACTTACCGAGTGGTTTCCAGGCCTGGAGATGGCACCTACCTTTTCCATTCTCTGTGTTACATATTGCACAGCCATATCAGGCTCACTCTTGATATCCGGAGGAACATTGTGTCTAATGTATTGAATGACTGGGACAGGTTCAAGGTGCTGCGGTGGGTTGGCACTGATGATTGGTTCCTGCCTACAGGAGATAATTATACTGATACAGGAGATAATTATACTACACAGGAGCACTATAAGAGTGAAATGCTTAAGCCCTTCACCTATGGTTCTGCAAGTGTACTGAAATGGCCAAATGTTTTACACCTTTGGACAACCGCCAATGCCTCTTAAACATCTTAGATTCACAGGTGACGATTTCAGTAGTGGACACTTTGTTTATGAATGTTTAAACTCTCAAAAGCTGGAAGCAAAGTTATTGATGAGACCGGTTGTATGCTTACAACGTTGACATATACCGAATGTCACTTCAACACAACAAGTCCTGCAAATACTAACATAATTGAAACAAACCATGAAACTCAAACCGTTTATGACAGCAGCAATCCAAGCTGTGAGATTTGAGACAAGATTACTTTTCACATGGCCAACTGTACTTTGCATGGTCAAGAATAAGCTCAGCACACAGCTTGGTCATATTACAACTGGAGGGCCGAACTGACAACGTGGTATACAAAGAGATCCTTAACAAATATTTATTGGTATATTTTCCCTCAATTTAAAAAGGTTTACTTTTCTTCTTAATAAAAATTTTAAGGCAGTATTTCGCCACTGCGAATCGCGGGTATTTTGCTAGTACCTTATAAACAGTGGTAAGTCTGTGAGATTAGGCATTCTAAGGCTACATATTAATATTACAAAAGGGGAAAGTAGAGCAATATATATTACTCTACCAAGATAAAACACATGGGATTATTAAGATATTGCAAGTCAAAAATAATTGTGGCAAGGTTCTCCTTGGATTGGCAGGAAAAAGAGTGTACTAGTGAAGTTCTGGAAAAAATTACTGTGGAAGGGTGATACCAAACTTAACACTAATACCCAACAATCCTTGCAATGAAACATACTGACAATGTTCTTATGGTGTGTGGGTGCAACTTTCAGTAGGAACTGGGCAGCTTATCAGAGATAAAGAAAAAATGGATGGACCACTGTATGGAAACTATTGAAAGAAGGCTTGTTTTGATCTAATAAATATATCACCAAGAATGATGACTTATAGAGATAAGATTTTTCTTCTGACAAGAGATTTAAGAATGACTGTCTGCCCGTTAATGTTAGTTAAACCCCAGGAGTGGGTCAAAGATTTCAAAAATAGGGAAAACATATCAGACTACTGTCCATGTCGGTGTTGATGTTGTGGAGATGGTCACAAGCTTTAAATTTCTAGGAGTCATGATTTCTGACAATCTGAAACAGGCACTGGACATCTCAACTATCATCAAGAAAGCTCACCAATGTCTTGACTTCTTCAGATGTCTGAGGAGGGCTCAAATGTCTTTATCTACATTTACAAGCTTTCTAAGGGTGTGTACTAGAGTGTCTGTACTCACTGGCTATAAAACATAGTGGAATAGTACCTACTCAGTCCAGGATCACAAAGGATCACCGAAAGTGGTGATATTAGTGTTATGTAACTCCTTTCTGTTTAGGACCAACACTCTTATAAATAAAGGTGCCAGAGTGGTTCTTTAGAGCAATGCCATAGGGGAACCATTTTGGTTCCTGAAAAGGTCCATCAACATGAAGGTTTCAGAATGAACGACTTAATCTGCAACAGGCTCCATACAGCAAATCGCCATGAATAGATGGTAACAGATTAATGAAATACCAATGGCTCATTATTTTTAAAGGATTACAGGTTTTTTCTACATATTAGGAAGTTTTTCAAAGCAAAAAGAACCAAATTCCATGTGTAACAAACCCTTCCCAGAATAAAGTGGTGCTTTGTCAAGCTATGTAAAGTATGCAAAGTACCATAAAATGCTATCAGAGAACCATTATTTTTAAGAGTGTATATGACAAATAGGACCTTACAGTAGCAAACGCTATTATTAGACCTTGCACATTTCTCACTCTTCCACTCTTGAAAACAGTACAGGACCATCAAAACTTAAAGCATGAGGTTCAGTGATATTTCTAGCTTCAGTTTATACTATCCACTCATATTGCTTGAGTACGCCTAATTTTTGTCATAGTGCATCATTTTTTTAATACTGTAAAACATTACTGTGTTATAATCAATACTGTATAACAAGACATGTGTAAGACATGTAAGTGTAACATCTATTCCAACATATGAAAATTTAGAGATCATTGCAAAGCAAGATATCACAAAATGAACAATGTGTCATTTCACAATACCTCAAAGTCCATTTGCAATATTTCAAGTGGAATAATAGTAGTAGTAGTCTCAGTAGTTTTGTTATGTGTACAAAGTACAGTGAAATCCTTACTTGTACGTATGACCAAACATGCTTTCTGAAACCTTTATCAATGCAACACATCACCACAACAGAGAAGAATGTGTTAAAATACATAACTTAATTTTAATCATCAGAAAACACAACTCAGCATACCTGATCTACTCCCCAAAATGAGTATTGTGATATCTTGAATTAGACATATGTTCATATGCCTACAAATAACTTTTAGATGGCTTTATACCACATACTAGCTCAGGATAAGCATTTTGCTGAAGGTTGCTATGGCTGTATAATGAAGGCGTTTTCCTTACGCTGCTATTGCATCTTCACTTTGATGATAGACGGACATGTTTGATTTTATACCTGTAAACACAGTTAACAAAAACATTTCACTGACAAACATTTTTGGGAGTCATAATGTCTTTTTCTAACAGGTCTGAGAGCAAGTCTACATAAACTGATACAGAAAGGCTGCTCATTGCATTAGCAAACAAGCACAAACACATACATATAGTCAGAGGAGGGCAAAAGAAATCCCTCAGAATAACCTCGGCATCACAGAGATCTCCCTCATGTGCCCGCAGTGTGAAAGTAATTGCAACAACTGTCTTTGCTTGCCTAATAAACTTTCATAGCCTTTAGAGGAAATGAGATAGAAGACGAGAGAGTGAGACTTGAATTGCCAAAACAACAATGCTTTACAGGCCAGTGACAAGACTCTACCTGAAACTCGCCATACATCATCACAGTCTAGAGACTGATGCTGTCATACAGTCTTAAAAATAAAGGTGATAGAGTGGTTCTTCAGAACGATGCCATAGGGGAACCTTTATTTAGATGCAAAACAGGCTCAATACAGTGAATTACCATTAAGAAATGGTAACAGATTTGTGAAGTACCAATGGATCTTGATTTTAGAATCATCAGACCTAACTATTTGATTTGCTCATTTCTGTCTTCCATCCATGGCCCTCCACAGGTTTATTTTTCTCCTATGACACATTGTAGGAGTTTGCTGTTTTCCTCCCCTTCGTGTCAGCTGGTCAAACAATCACATTTACATGTCAAGAAGTTCATCTACATCCTAAACCAACTGAAACCACTATGGACTGTTTTATTTGCTTTTGTATTTTTTCATTAACTTTAATAACATCAAACTGTTTCTACTCAATGAGTTGCCATGTACATTTGCCTAGGTAAAATGTAGATACAGTACATACTGTATATGTATTTATTTTTATTTATATTAATTACATCAGGTTGTTCTACTGTCAACCTTAATGTATATATATTTTCATTAGAAATACTTTATCTCATTAGAGTGAAGGTTTGTTTAGCACTTTAATGGTTAGATTTTGCTTAACAATACTTGGTTGATGTTGTATTTAGTATACTTACATTTATTAGAACTTATCATAGTATTAACTGATAGTTAATGATGTTAATGATTGTTTTTGTTGATTAATCTGTGGAAAACACCTTGAGTTGCATGCAAGTGTGTGATATGGGGCTATATTCAGTAAATAAGGTTATTATTATTATTATTTAAAAGGACTCTTTCTGCATAAAATAGAACAGGCTATTTCCAGGTTTTCTTACTCCATGGATAGCCTACTATACAATAAAAACGTCAGTTTTTTTTTCCCACAAATTACAAATTTTTTCAAACTACAAAGAACCAACTTCATATGCAGAGAATCCATCCCAGAATGAAATGGTGTTTTGTCAAGCAATACTTCTCACAACCTAATAAAGATCCATAAAGTGCCATTAAAGAACCAGTATTTTTAAGAGTGGACTCATCAATCAATCAATCAACATTTATTTATATAGCACATATTCATACAAAAAATGTAGCTCAAAGTGCTTTACAAAATGAATAGAGAAGAAGACACAATAAAAGATAAACATAAGTCAACATTAATTAACATAGAATAAGAGTAAGGTCCGATGGCCAGGGTGGACAGAAAAACAAAAAAACTCCAAAGGCTGAGATCGTAGAAAGAGAAGTACCTATGAAGAAGGCAGTTGCATCGTAATATATTCATACAGGTATAACCCACCTAAGGTTAGACAGTGCAGAATACATTATGGGTAACTGTCATACTAACCAAGTGGGGGTGTCCTTGAATTTTTTTTTATTTTTAGATATTCTTTTACTGTAATTTTTTGAGATAATCTTACTGCATATGGAAGCATCATGCTTATGTTCTGAGCGTAGTTTGCCAAAGTAAGTCAAGAAGAAGAAAAGAAAACAGTCACAAACTATCAGAGTTTTAAGTTAACTTCATATTGACACTGAGGGAGGCCGTATAAATGATCCACTTTCTTTCTTTTTTATGAAGTAATTCCAGAAAGTTCTTTTTCATAACTAATTTGATTAGGGTTTTTTATGCTAGCTAAGGACACAAAATAGGTAATTGGAAAGATACATTTTATATTTTTTATGTTTAATTTAGGAAACAATATTTTAAGTAAATTGTGTGAAATTCTAACTATGAGTGAGAACACTACCGCTATATTAAGGATTGTTAATAACAAACCAGTTATTTGTAAGCTCAGAATCATAGTTGCATACAAGTTATTTATAATATTCATGTTTGGACAGCCTATTGATACATGTTTGTATAATGTGGCAAACTATATATTTTGTGGTAGGAATTAGTAATGTCTTCATACTAGCAATTGATGGAAGATTTTGCACTGCACGGATTGTTTTTAGATGCTAGTTTCTCCAGTATACACAAGACAGAAAAAAAGATGTTAAGCCAGTGAATTATTAAGAAGAGAGTAAAGGAGAAAGGCACCAGTGAGCTTACTGCTTCTAAAACAATATGAAGAAGAAAAAAAAAGATATCAAATCTTGTTCCAACAGAAAGAAAAAAATAAAATTTCATTTGAAGAACTTATTTATTCATGCAACAGCTTAATTTATTTATTTTACCTGAATAATTGTATTTTATAGAGACCCACCAAAAGAGGTTAGTATTTTTAAAGCAGGTTGAATTGTATATATGTTGATGATTTAAGTTTTTGTCTACGATAAACTATACAAAAAAAAAAACAATTTTGGTTTCCTAGCTGTATATACTGTATTTGTAACAATGCATTACAATATTTCTGCATAAAGAAACATTTAGTATAAGTTTTTGCTAGCATACTGTGCCAGCTGGCTGGGATATGAAACGATACAAAAGCAAATAAAACAGTCCATAGTGCTGCCGGAAAGAATACCAGGGACACCCGGAGTGCTTCCACCACACCAGGAAGTGCCGCAGGAAGATCATCAGAGGGCACCTGGAGCACATCCGGGTGGATATAAAAGAGGCCGCCTTCCTCCAGTCATGAGCCAGAGTCAGGAGGAAGAAGACAAAGCTCGGAGGAGAGGTGTAAAGGCGGTGGAAGAAGGACCAGAAAAAGTTTGAAAGGGTGTTTGGTGCAGGGGCACTGTGTTGTGTGCGGGACAGTTTATTGTAAATAAACGTGTATGTTCGGGACTTCCGGTGTCTGCTTGTTTGTGTCCGAGGCTACCAGCCACAATACATAATGTATAAGTTATTCCTTTAAATCTGCCTTTTGAGCCTGAAGTCAGATATGTTTCAAAGACTACCATTTTGATGCCCATAAAAGTAACCTGCTCAAATGAAAATCATCCAGCAGGCATATAAAAGACATTGTCCTTGTACTGTCCCTAGAGCTGCCCTGTTGTCTTCATGAATAGCATACCCTAGCTTTATGTTAATATTTAATTCCCACCATTTTTAATTATTTTTAACCTTTTTCCCTTTTATTCTGTTTTTGCACATTTTGTGCTAACACGATTGTTGTTACATTCTGGAAATCAGATTTACAAAGGGAAAGATACTACTACCTGCACAAGTTAAGACTATCTAGCTAGGAAGTTAGATGGCTGTAGATAGATAGATAGTGTAAAACATGAGACAAGACAAGATTGGGTACCTTGAAGGCGAACCCTGTATAATTGGTGGAAAAGGATTGCAATAACATTTCATAAATGCAATATGGTTTTATCAGACAGTTGTCAAAATCATGACTGGCAGAAAATGGCAGCAATGCCCCTTAAGAAAAAGTCCGATCAGACTTCAAATTAGGGACGTCAAATTAGGTCCAAAGTTTAAGGGGACCCTATGAATAAAGAGGTAGCATGACTATCTGAAGTAAGGATCTGGTTCTCTTTCCCACAGTTTCAGCAAATTGATGTGATAAACAATGATCTGTTTGTTTCACCAAACAGTCTACCAATCCTTTCTTCTCTTGTATCTCATAGGGAAATTGTCAATCTATACTAATAAAAGGCAAAGCCCTCACTGACTCACTCACTGACTCACTGAGTGACTCACTCACTCACTAATCACTAATTCTCCAACTTCCCGTGTAGGTAGAAGCCTGAAATTTGGCGGGCTCATTCTTTACAGCTTACTTACAAAAGTTGGGCAGGTTTCATTTCAAAATTATACGCGTAATGGACATAACTGGAACCTATTTTTCTCCATATACTGTAATGGACTTTAGCTCGATGGCCGTGGGAGCGGAGCTGCGTCTCACATCATCACGCCTCCCACGTAATGACGTCAACTGACTGTGAACGCAGTACGTAGAAAAGAAAGAAGAGCTCCCAAAGAGCGCTGAACAAAAACGCATACAAGCTTATTCATAAGTGCAGCTACTGCAGAAACAAAGCACGGTGTAAACCGTAAGTTTAAATTAAGTTTATGGGCACGTTCCCGCTGCCGTTTGTCATGCCTTCCTCGAATACTTTATTAGCGAGATACAAGTTTAATGAGAAGACACGAGGTATAAACGAGACTTTGGATCACTTTGTAACGGAGTTAAAATTGCTGTAGCGAGAAACTTTTAAGTGCCGGGTCTTAGCTAACAGTAAATGAAGCCGTGGACATCGAAACATCACACAAGAGAGCAGCTCATGTGAACTGACTGAACGCAGTACGAGTGATCACTTCTATGCATCAAACCAGTTCAAAAAACGCATTACACAATTGACAAGGTAGGAAAAGAATATGCTCCGAGTTGAGCTCCACGGCTAACGCGGTCTTGCGTAGTCAACTTCGTCACGCTGCCACCAAATACTCACAGAAAAATCCACAAGTTAATACACACACTGTCTCTAAGAGTTTCTCCACACTCAATTTATTCCTTGCATGCCCATTATACCGTCTGATCTCCCATTTCAATTCAGATGCCTCCAATTTCCAGTAAGGCTCTGCTTCGCGATGACAAGTAATAAGTCTCAGGGACAGACGCTACAAAAAGTTTGCCATTGATTTCAGGCAAGTTTGCTTTTCTCCTGGACAACTATACGTTGCATTCTCAAGAGTGAGCTCGCACAGCTTCGTCATATTACAACCGGACTGCTGAGCTGACAACGTGATATATAAAGAGAACTATAACAATCGTAATAAACGAACAATAAAACAGTGGAGAACCCGTGGATTAAATAAAAAGGCAGCTTTCTTGGCGAAGCAAGGGAAAAGGAAGGCCTTATATGTCGTTAGTTTATAAAACAGCAGAGAAGCTGTGTAAAGGCTGCTTCACAAAAAACCAGCGGAGCGCCTTATATGAGCAGGCAGTCAGCTAAAGAGGGGAATCAATAAATAACTATAATCGTAATAAATGAACAAAAAATAGCGTACAAGCCGCGGATTAAATAAAGGAAATGGGTACCTAAACAGTACAGTTAGTCTCAAATAGCTACACACTATAGCAATCGTATTAAACGAACAATAAAACAGTACAGAACCACGAAGCAAGGAGAAACGATGGCCTCATATGGCGTTCGTTTATAAAGCAGCGGAGATGCAGTGTGAAGGCAGCTACACAAAAAAACAGCAGAGCGCCACACTCTGAATGTTTTCCTCGCATCACTGTTATACCATCTGATCTCCCATTTCAATTCAAATGAAAAATTCAGGTGACTACCTGTTGAAGCTCATCAAGAGAATGCCAAGAATGTGCAAAGCAGTAATCAGAGCAAAGGGTGGCTATTTTGAAGAAACTAGAATATAAAACATGTTTTCAGTTATTTAACCTTTTTTGTTAAGTACATAACTCCACATGTGTTCATTCATAGTTTTGATGCCTTCAGTGAGAATCTACCAATGTAAATGGTAATGAAAATAAAAAAAAACACATTGAATGAGGAGGTGTCCAAACTTTTGGCCTGTACTGTATGTTTGTGTATATATATATATATATATATATATATATATATATATATATATATATATATATATATATATATAAAAAATGAAGCCACTTTCGACACACGATAAAGGTTTGGGGCAGCCACCCATATAATATTCCTAGCTGCAAAGGAGTCTTTTAAGTTTCAGCACTGATGTTATCAGTACGGAGTCCAAAACAGAACTGATCAAGGGTTGAAAAGATGGCGGTTTTAAATGGTCAAACAGGAAGTGACATGTTAACAGGAAGTGATGTTGGTTGACCGGAAGTGATGTCTCTCTGACATCTGTCTGGGAGTCGGGACAGGAAGTAACAATCTTCTGGGCGCCGGAACTGGAAGTGACGTTCTTCTGGGCGCTGGAACTGGAAGTGATGTTCCTGATTCAGATAGGCTTTCCTGCGGCTGGTCTGCAGAGATAGCAAGAGAAGGTTTATTGCACCCCGCCCTCCCCTGGCCTGGTGTGGAATTACCATTACTTGGTCCACACAACGTCCTCCTATTCACACGTGTGTGACATGGCCCCCCCCTCAGCCCAGACCCGTCAGGTCGGGCGTACCGGTCCGAGAAGTCGTGGCATCTGGAAAGGGCATCGGCATTGGCTTGCAGAACACCACGGCGATAAACGACAGAATACTTATATGGCTGTAGATCTAAAAACCACCTCGTGACCCGCGGATTGGACTCCCTGTGCAAGGCCATCCACTGTAAGGGTGCATGGTCCGTCACAAGAGTGAATTCACGTCCCAAGAGGTAGTATCTCAGCTGAGTAATCGCCCATTTAATAGCCAAAGCCTCCCGCTCCACTGCCACATACCTAGTTTCCCGATCCAACAGTTTCCGGCTCAGGTACATAATGGGGTGTTCAACTCCATCGACGCTCTGGCTCAGCACGGCTCCAAGACCTGTGTCCGAAGCGTCCGTCTGGAGAATAAAAGGTAAAGAAAAATCTGGTGCCTTTAATATAGGAGCTGACGTAAGGGCCTGTTTCAAGTCACTGAATGCAGCCTCTGATATCTCATCCCATACCATATGATTAGGTCGACCTCTCGTCAAGGAAAACCGGGTACAAACCGGCGATAGTAACCCGCTAAACCGAGAAATGCTTGAATTTGCCTCTTGGTTATCGGACGGGGCCAATTTGCAATGGCATCTATTTTAGAACACTGTGGTCTCACCATACCCCGGCCCACTAGATAGCCTAAATATTTGGCTTCGACCAACCCAAAATAACATTTTTTCGGGTTGATACGAAGTCCAGCTTCTGCTAGTGTCCGCAATACAGCTTCAACCTGCAGTATGTGTTCCTCCCAGGTGTTGGAATAGATGACAACGTCATCCAAGTAGGCAGCACTATATGAATTATGAGGACGGAGCACTTTATCCACCAGACGTTGGAAGGTCGCAGGTGCCCCATGTAATCCAAATGGGAGGACACGATATTGCCAGTGACCACTAGGGGTGCTGAACGCTGTCTTTTCCTTAGCGGAGTCCGTTAAGGGAACCTGCCAGTACCCTTTAGTCATATGTAAAGTTGTCAAAAATTTGGCATGTCCTAGCCGCTCAAGGAGGTCATCCACTCGCGGCATCGGATAGGTGTCAAATTGGGAGACTTGGTTAAGCCGACGGAAGTAATTGCAAAACCTCCAACTTCCATCGGGGTTACCGACCATAACGATAGGACTGGACCAGGGACTATAACTTTCCTCAATCACAGCTAGCTCCAGCATTCGTCTGATCTCCAACTCCACTTCAGCCTTTTTTGCCTCGGGAATTCTGTATGGGCGTTCTTGGACTATAACCCCAGGTTTCGTCACAATTTCATGCGCAATCAGGGAGGTCCGACCTGGTTTTTCACTAACTACCTCAGGGACAGACAGGATAACTGCTTCGAGCTCCTGACGTTGTTGGCGAGTCAAATTATTTCCGAAATTAAGGTGTAACTTCCCGATATGCAAAAAGGACAAGGGGGAGGAGCTGATCCCAGTTCCTTCCATCCTCATTGACTACTTTACGCAACATCTGTTTGAGAGTCTGATTAAACCTCTCTACAAGACCATCGGTTTGAGGATGATATACCGCGGTCTTTAAATGTTTTATTTGAAGTAGCTTGGCAGTCTCCCTGAACGTCTGCGAGGTAAAAGGAGTCCCTTGATCCGTCAGGATTTCTTTAGGGATCCCAACACGCGCAAATACCCCCACTAATTCCCGTGCGATAGCTTTTGTAGTAGCGGAGCGCAGCGGAACAGCCTCTGGAAACTGGGTAGCATAATCTACCAGGACCATTATATACTTATGACCTCTGGCTGAGGGTTCTAGGGGTCCCACCAGGTCGACCCTAATCCGTTCAAAAGGGATGTCTATTAAGGGTAAGGGAATTAGAGGAGCACGGTCCCTCCTAGGAATTTGCCTCAATTGACACTCTGGACAGGATGTACAAAAGCGGCGAACCTCCTCGTTAATTCCGGGCCAAAAAAATCGGAGTTTAATTCTCTCTAGTGTTTTTTCGGGACCCAAATGGGCTCCCAGCAGATGGGTATGTGCTAGTTCACAGACCTCTCGCCGTTAAGTCCGCGGTACTAACAACAGTGACCTCATCTGCCCCTCATGTTCTGCTACCAGGTATAACAGATCATTATTAAGCACAAAGTGAGGACCCTGTGGCATTGGATGCGAGGTGCGTTGGCCGTCTATCAGAACAACTGCATTCTTTGCAAATTTAAGGGAGTCATCATTCCATTGCTCCCTTTTAAATGAAGCCGGCGTCTGCCTGAATTGAAACTGCAGACGTGAGAGAGGATCGGATTCGACCTCAAGGGGCGTGTTTTCATCCCGAGCCGTCATAGCGCTTACTGATGATGTCTCGGGTTGCGACGTCCCTGGTGTTTCGTCGTCATCACCAGAGGTCGAAGTCCGCTCCTCTGCCGGCTGTAAACACGGCGTGGAGGAAGTTGAGGGCGCAGAATCAGCGTCCGTGACTAGACCTAGTGATCGGGGAGAAGCGCCTGAATTACTGCTATTTATTTTGACCCAATCTCTCCCTAGTATCACGGGAAAAGGAGGATTATCCATCACAGCCACCATTAACTTCTTTAATATGCCGTCCCGACAGATGAAGCAGTTGGCGGATCGATAATACCGAACATCCCCGTGGATACAGGTAATGCAGGTCTTATTTTTACACCATTGTCGCGGTAATATCAAATGGCGAGCAACAATGGAAATGTTACTGCCGGTATCGAATAAAGCGATTACTTTAATTCCATTCACTAGTACTTTCTCCCGTATGCGAACAAGCCAGTGGATTAGCGAGAGAGCACCGTGCCTCCTCCCACATTACTCCGTAGACCCCTTTGTTGCTTCGCAGGGCCTGCCGGCGCATATCAGATTCCACTCGAATATGCTTCGGATTACAGCCGCGGGACTCTGTGTTAGGGACGCAAACGCCCAGGTTCACCCGAGTTCCATTCTGACCTTCCTAAGGCGGTTTCTGCCTTTATGAGGTCTATCATCTCAATTAATGAGATAATATTAGTATATTCCCAGGCCGGCTGGGCGATTTTTCCGGGTAGGCTTCGGAGCAACAAAGCGCAGGCCACCTGCTCCGCTATTTGGTGGCTGGACTTTTTATGGGGTTTTAGCCACCCAACCACCTTAGCCCATAAAGCCACGGCCTGTTTCCTGGTTGCCTTAGCTGGGTTATAGGTCCAGGCCATTATGTTTTTCACCTGCCAGCCTGGGTTTTCCCCACCTTTAAAGGGCTTGCCCTTTGTGGGATATGATGAGGCAGTCCCCACACCCAGGTGGCCAAAATAAGAACCCAAGGCGTCCCCTGACGCACTTGGCTCTAGTCTGTGGTTCCCGGGACTATTTTTCCCCAGACCTTTAAAAGGATGATGGGTCGAAGCATACTCAAGCTTTCTCCAACATGCCCCAACTGACGCCCACTCGGCAACTCGGGAGCGGTACTTACCCATCTGACAGGTTGTTGGTATAAGAGCGTGTGTCGAGCCTAGGTTGAGGTTTATCCTCCTTTCTCTCCTGGAGGTTATCATCCTGCCGGCTACGCCACTGTAAAATGAAGCCACTCGACACACGTATAAAAGGTTTGGGGCAGCCACCCATGTAATATTCCTAGCTGCAAAGGAGTCTTTTAAGTTTCAGCACTGATGTTATCAGTACGGAGTCCAAAACAGAACTGATCAAGGGTTGAAAAGATGGCGGTTTTAAATGGTCAAACAGGAAGTGATGTTGGTTAACCGGAAGTGATGTCTCTCTGATATCAGTCTGGGAGTCGGGACAGGAAGTGACAATCTTCTGGCGCCGGAACTGGAAGTGACGTTTTCCTGGCCGGAACTGGAAGTGACATTCTTCTGGGCGCCAGAACTGGAAGTGATGTTCCTGATTCAGATAGGCTTTCCTGCGCTGGTCTGCAGAGATAGCAAGAGAAGGTTTATTGCACCCCGCCCTCCCCTGGCCTGGCGTGGAATTACCATTACTTGGTCCACACAACGTCCTCCTATTCACACGTGTGTGACAATATATATATATATATATATATATATATACTGTATATACAAATCTACATATATATCTACGTATATATATTAGGGGTGGGACTCGATTAAAAAAATTAATCCAATTAATTAGAGGCTGTGCAGTAATTAATCTTGATTAATCGTATGTAATCGCACGCGTAAATTTGCCCCAAATCACAAATTTTTTTTTTTAATTTAAAAGGGTTTTAGTGGCCGACAGAATCAAATAATAGACATGGACGTGAATATTATAAACTCAAGCTCTTTTAATTTCTTAAAAAAAAAAATGCTTTTAAACTGCATTTGAATTTAAAACAGAAACAAAAATATCATCCCTAGTTAAAATTGGGCAGACTTAAAAATAAAGTGGTAGTTTAAGTACTTTAAGTACATTTTCAGAATGTTATTGTCTTTAAATAATAATAACCAAAATTTCAACATAAAGTGCAGTTTTTCTTCTTAAAAAAATAAGTCAGAAACATAAAAAGTAATTTGACCAACTTAATCTTTAAACTCTGAGTAACCTTAGCTAAAATTATTTTGTACATTAGGCTAAAACAGTGTGATCATTAAACATTTTGTAATTAGATGTAATTAGAATTACTAACGGTCACGGAAGTCCAATGATCACCAGTAAGAGCCGCAAAGTCCGCTTTCTGTAATGCATTTAATTTTGCTTGCTTTTCAGTGTGCACAAAACCATGCTTTTATCAAGACTTCGCTCGGGTAGTTTTTTGAAATGAAATTTTCCTCCGATCAGTCATAGGAATGCGCTTCATTCCGACTCTAACATTTTTGTAGCTGTGATGTGTGCATCAGTGTAATCGATGTACCAAGAAATCATGCATTGACAAAAGTTCCCCTTTGCTTGGAATTGAAAGTGTGATTAAATGCGTTATTTTTTGTTATGGAGTACATGCATTGAAGCTTCTCAGCTGTGCTTGTGCTAAGAAAAGGAAAGATTTTAAAAATAACGTAATATGATTCTGCATTAACCGCATATTTTTTCATACGTTCCAAACCAAGGAGATGCGAGGTTAAAATGAATCAGGAAGCGTGTACATACTCAGTACATCCCCTCTCGGGAATCGAACCTCAGATGTCGGCGCCAGAGGCGAATTGTGCCACGGCATGTGGCTTGTCTATTTGAGAGTATGTAGATCGGGGTATATATATATATACAGTATATTACTTGGAGTAGTGTGTTAAAGAAGTTATAAAAAAGAAAAGGGAACATTTTAAAAATAACGTAACATGATTGTCCTACAAAATGGTGCAGCAAAGAAGTGTACAAACTACAGTGATCCCTCGCTATATCGCGCTTCGACTTTCGCGGCTTCACTCTATCGCGGATTTTAAATGTAAGCACATCTAAATATATATCACAAATTTTTCGCTGGTTCAGGGATTTCTGCGGACAATGGGTCTTCCAATTTATGCTACACACTTCCTCAGTTTGTTTGCCCTGTTGATTTCATACAAGGGACACTATTGGCGGATGGCTTAGAAGCTACCCAATCAGAGCATGTATTACATATTATCTAAAACTTCTCAATGCTATAAGATATGCATCCCGCGCAGAGCTTGATTGTTTGCTTGTCTTTGCCTCTATCTCACCCTCTCTGACATTCTCTGCGCCTGACGGAGGGGCTGTGAGCAGAGGTGCTGTTTGCACAAAGGCTGTTTGCCTAGTGGATACGGACGCACCTCTAAGAAATGCCGCTTTATCGCGGTGCTTCCAAAAGCACACTTATTGATTTTTTGATGGTTTGCTTTAATCTCGCTCTCTCTCTCTCTCTCTGACATTCTCTGCGCTTGACGGAGGAGATGTGAGCAGAGGGGCTGTTTGCACAGAGGCTATTTGCTTAGAAGATACTGACACTCCTCTAAAAAATGCCCCGGCAAACTTAAAAGCACACGTATTGATTTTTTGATTGTTTGCTTTTCTTTGCGAGCGCTCTCTCTCTCTCTCTCTGAAATTCTCTGCTCCTGAAGAGAAGAAGATATATTTGCATTCTTTTAATTGTTAGAAAGAACTGTCATCTCTGTCTTGTCATGGAGCATAGTTTAAACTTTTGACTAAAGGGTGTTATTTCATGTCTAGAAGGCTCTAATAATGTTAACAGTGTGGGAGAGTTTATAAGGGCTTAAAATATATAAAAATAACCATACAAACATATGGTTTCTACTTCACGGATTTTCACCTATCGCAGGGGGTTCTGGAACGCAACCCCTGCGATTGAGGAGGGATTACTGTATACAGTAATTGTTTTGTGAGTGTTATTGAGTGTTGCTGTCATCAAGGATTTGATTATCATTATTTGTTTCAATCAGGATTGTATTTGTACGATGTGTTGTGTTCAAGTTACATTACGTGTTTGTCAAGTCAATCGTTGTAAAGATAAGAGGTTTCATTCATCGATTCGTTTCTTACTGCATCAGTTTGCAAGAGCATCCTCTTTATCTGAGATGTGACACACTACATGCACAGGTTTTTTTTTACACTGTCTTCCTTTAGCGGGACATTGAATTTTTCCACCGTGTGCTTTGTTTCCACAGTAGCTGCACTTATGAATATGCTTGTATGTATCAGATGCTTCATATTTTTTTACTGCCTTCTCAATTGTGTAATTCGGTTTTTGTTCAGCATTATTTGGAACTGTTGCTTCTTGTCTGTGTAATTCGGTTTTTGTTCAGCACTCTTTGGAACTGTTGCTTCTTGTCTGTGTACTGCGTCAGTTCACGTGAGCCGCTTGGTGTTCTTGCATCGAAGATTCCCAGCTGTGCTGGTGCCATCTCGTGTGATGTCCACGGCTGTATGTAATGTCAGCTAAGACCCAGCACTTAAAAGTTTCTCTCGCAGTTTCGCTGAGTTTGTGCCAAACACCACCCTAACCATCTCATCTTCCTCTGCATAAGCGCGGGTATTTTGCTAGCGAGCTAATAATTTGAAATGAGTGGTAGGAACAAGAACCATGACTCGATACTTAAGATGGAATTAACAAAGGGTTGAGCCAAGGCGAGTCTCAAAGGTCCAGCTTCTGGAAAACTTGTTGCATAATCCATGAGTGCCAGATTGTATTTATGTCCTCATGCTGAGGGTTCAAGTGGACCTACAATGTCTACTCCGATCCGCTCAAAAGAAATGTCAGTTTAAGTCACTGGTATGAGAGAATTTGTCATTGGGCAAGAGCTGCAAAAACAACAAGCCTTCTCATTTATCCCAGTCCATTAAAATGGAGTTTAATTCTCTTCAAAGTTTTGTCAGGCACAAGATGGGCACCTAAGAGGGTAGGCATGTACTAGTTTTCAAACCTGTTGCTGGTAGGCTTTTGGAACTAACAATAGCACCTTACCACTACCTCATGTTCTGCAACACTTTATAACAAGTCATTTTGTAATACATGCTGGGGCATGGGATGTGCAGTATGTTGCCCATCTATCAAGATTACTGCATTTTTAGCATATTTAAGGGAATCATCATTCCACTGTTCCCATTTAAAAGAGTCCAGTAGTTACCAGAATTGAAAATGTAATTCAGAAAGCTGATCAGGAATGACTTCCTTGAGTAGTGTGTCAGTCTGCAACATGTTGACACCAACTGTCGATATTGAGACATCAGTGGCCTCTATTTGGGTGGATATCTCCCTGCCTGTTTCAGCTGGGATAATACATGGAGTGGAGACAACTTGGGGTGAAGACTCTCTGTCCACAGCAAGGCCTATCTTCACCACAGGTGACTGTGATTCTATTTTATACATTTGTTATTGGACTATCTCTACCTGAGTATGAGATGGAAAGGGGGATTCCGCATCATTGTAACCCCCTGAAAGATAATTAAACATGAAGCAGATTTATACCAGCGGAGTTCTCTGTGGATACATGTCAGACTACTTTAGTCCATCTGGAGCCCCACTGTTGTGGAAGTACATACTGGTGAGCAACAATGGAAAATTTACTCCCAGAACCAATAAGTGCTATCATCTTATAACCATTCACCACCACCTGTACAAGGAGGAAAGAGAGAGGGTTGACAAGAGGACAATATCTTCCTCCTTGGGCCCAGCTACAGTCCATGGATTCGTCTAACTGCGGACAGTTGGGAATAGTGTGCCTCACCTCTCTGAACTTGAAACAACATATGCAAGGCAGGCATTTGTCTTTAGGACAGATGGCAGGCTCCAGTCACACTGGCTGGGCTCATACCTTTGGCCACAATCTCACTGAGGTTTCCGGTGATCATTCAGCTGTTCCGAACACTTAGCTTGCATGTTGAACCAGAGACGTCCAATAGTTTCAATGAGAGAATCCATGTTCTTCCATGCTTGCCTGCAGACTTGTTGGGTGAGAGACTTGGAAAGCAAATTTACTAGATAGTCACAAGCAACCATCTCCACTATTTGCTCGGGTGTGTTACTCTCCAGCTTCAGCCAGTGATCACATTTATCCCACAGCTCATATGCTTGCGAGCATGTTGTTCACTCTGGATCAAACCACCATTTATGACATTGTTTGGCCTGCAGGTCCGCAATCATGCCGTAGTGTGCCAGGATCTCTCCTTTCAGCTTATCGTTGTCCCTGGCAATCCACTCATTGAGGTCATAATAAGCCTTCTGAGCCTCACCTATCAGGAAATGGGCTAGTATGTGTGCTCAGTCCTTGCATTCCCAATGATGTCTAACCAGCATTCATTGGAAAATGAGCAGGCAATACCTGAAATGGACCCAACCCTCATTCCTCTTGAAGTACTATCCATGGGATCAGACAGTTCCGTTGGTTCCCCAACTAGATCCGTAGTGCCTGAATGTTCCCCATCAGGGCCACCACCAGCATTGTCAGGTCCACTGCTTCCATATTGCTGCCAGTAGATCTTGCCAACTACATCGCAACACAAGACAAGCGAGCAGGGGTTGCATTATGGCTTGTTAAGTTTGACATGATTGTATGGAATGTTGTTTACTTCAAATGATATGAATAACATTAAATATAAAAAAATACAAGACAAGATAAAGAGCTGGGGAAACTTGAAGGCAAACTCCATATTTGTTGGAAAAAAGCTGCAAAAACAGTTGATAAATGCAATATAAAATAACTAGCAAAATACCCGCGCTTCGCAGCGGAGAAGTAGTGTGTTAAAGAAGCAATGAAAAAGAAAAGGAAACATTTTGAAAATAACGTAACATGATTGTCAATGTAATTGTTTTGTCACTGTTGTGAGTGATGAGTGTTGTTGTCATATATATATATATATTTACACACACACATAAACATATATATATACATATCTATACATATACACATATATACATACATATATATATATATCTACATATATACACATACATACACACACACACATATATAAACATATATACATATACATACATATCTACATATATACACAAACAGCTATTTCGTATCAGTGCAATACGCTGCTTGTTAAAACGGATCACTCCCGCTCTTATGTGCAAGTCTGCGTGGATATTATGAACTATCGTATTTGTTCAAGTTCTATTTAAATTTTAAATAGAAGGAATTTTTATTTAGTCGACAGAAATATCTTTGGTAGGAATGGTAAAACAGACAGGAATATTATTCGTGAATAAATCAACTCAAACCTTAAACAACTTATAATATTTTGCTCTCCATAAAAATATATCCTGTCTAAATTATACAAGTTAGAAATAAAGTAAACGTTAAAAGAACAAATTTCTTTACTCTTATGTAATTTTATATAAAAAATAAACTTAGATTTTAAATATCCCAAAAGATTTTGCTCTCCATAAAAATATATCCTGTCAAAATTATACAAATTCAAATATGAACATGCTGCATAACAAAACCTGGAAATATAAATAAAATGTGTTCCTTTCAGCAATAACAAATCAAATCATTCAGTTGTCTTTGCTCATATGTCATTTTAGAGCTGGACGCCTGGCATCTTTTTGGCAGGTTCGTTTCTGTTTGCTGTGAGGTTCTGTGTTGTGGAGATTCTCAGGATGGATTGCAGGTGCTCATCAGTGAGGCGACTCCTGTGTGCTGTTTTGTTAGTCTTTATCACTGAGAAGAGCTTCTCACACAGATATGTGCTACCACACATGCACAAGGTTCGAGCCGCATGTAGACGGACTTTTTTTGTTCTTCAAAGTCACCAAAGCGCCGTGCAAACTCAGTGCGCGCTCAGTTTATCAGCAAAGTGGGATTTGGGAACACCGTAGTGACGACTTGGTTTAACATTACTTGGCAACAGGGAAAGTGGGGCAAGGTGAACTGGTGCATTTGTGTCTCCCATAAAAGCAGCTTCACTTGAAATCACTTTGTGATTGTGCACGGGTAAAACGTCCGCTGAAGTGTCAGATTCTTATTTAATTATGCTGCTTTCTGTATCTTCTGCATTGCATTCAGGTTCCCCTGTTGTTTTGTCTCATAGTGCCGTCTTAGATTAAATTCTGTAATTACAGCCACATTAGCTCCACAAATGAGACACACGGGTTCAGTAAACATATACTCAGCCTCCCATCGGTTTTAAAGGCTCTATTTTCAGAATCAACTTTTCTCTTCAGCATCGTGTGAGCTAGCTTCGCAATAACTTGCAGCATCATAAGGTAGACTTGATTAACGCGGTAGTGTTGGCAAGGCAGCTGAAGCGCTGCATTATGGGATCTGTAGTTTATTGTGTTACCAGCGCTTCATATACCCGGCTTTAATAACAATAATACAGTATATAAAATGATCTCGGGCGGATATAATTACACGCCGGGCGGATGTGGCCCGCTGCCCTTGAGTTTGACACATATGGACTAAATAGAACTTGAAAAGATATATTTTTCAAATGTGATCGCGCAATTCAGATAGAGTTGACGCAAGACTACAGCCTGCATGCCTCAATAAGTCATCCTCCCTCGCTCTTACTTTTTACCGCTCATCTAATGAATACACTGAGTATGGCTTTACCAAAACAATCATTGATGGCGAATAAAGTATCCATTATTCGAGTATGTAGATCGGGATATATATATATACATATATATATATATACCCGTATCGCAGCGAGAAGTAGTGTGTTAAAAAGCTAGAAAAGAAAAGGGAACATTTTAAAAATAACGTAACATGACTGTCAATATACAGTATTTGTTTTGTGAGTGTTACTGAGTGTTGCTGTCATCAAGGATTTGATTATCATTATTTCTTTCAATCAGGTTCGTATTTGTAGGATGTGTTGTGTTCAAGTTACATTCCGTGTTTGTCAATCGTTGTAAAGATGACAGGTTTCATTCATCGATTCGTTTCTTACTGCATCAATAAACAGCTCGTCTTCTTCTTTATCTGAGACCTGACACACTGCATGCACGGGTTTTTTACACTGTCTTCCTTTAGCGGACATTGACTTTTTCCAACGTGTGCTTTGTTTCCGCAGTAGTTGGATTTATGAATATGCTTATATGTATCAGACGCTTCATATTTTTGCTGCCTTTTCAATTGTGTAATTCGGTTTTGTTCAGCTCTTTGGAACTGTTGCTTTTATCTGTGCACTCGCCAGTTCACGTGAGCCGCTCGTGTACATGCATCGAAGGTTCCCAGCTGTGCTGGTGCCATCTCGTGCTATGTCCATGGCTGTATTTAATGTTACCTTAGTCCTGGCACTTAAAACTTTCTCTCGCAGTTTCGCTGAGTTTGTGTCAAACACCACCCTGACCATCTCATCTTCCTCTCCATAAGCACAGTCCTTCACCCGTGAATATTTAGTGGCAGTTTGCTATTGGATTGCCGCTGACGGACGGCCTTATATGGGCAGGCACTAAATTACAAACGCCAGCGCAGCCTGTCTATGAACTTAATTTAAAGTGTAGGTTTACATCGTGCTTTGTTTCAGTAGCAGAACACATGAATATGGTTGTATATGTCACTCGCTCGCTTCTTATTGTTTCGCTGCCTTCTCAATTATATAATGCATGTTTTCTTCAGCGCTTTTTTGAGGTCTTCCTGGTTTTCTATGTACTGCGTGATTACGTGGGAGGCGTGATGATGTCACACGAAACTCCGCCCCCACGGCGTTGAAGCTCATCTCCATTACAGTAAATGGAGAAAACTGCTTCCAGTTATGACCATTACGCGTAGAATTTCGATATAAAACCTGCCCAACTTTTGTAAGGAAGCTGTAAGGAATGAACCTGCCAAATTTCAGCCTTCCACCCACACGGGAAGTTGGAGAATTAGTGATGAGTCAGTGAGTGAGTGAGTGAGTGAGTGAGTGAGTGAGGGCTTTGCCTTTTATTAGTATAGATATATCTTTTTAGTGACACTCCTTAAGAAGAAGAATGGGGCAAGGCCAAGGGAATGTGACCCCGAAGCAATGTCATTGGGACTGGCAGTTGTCTGATCTATAGGGGAGAAAGGAGGAGAAGCATTAGGCAACAGCGCCAACCCCTGACTTGAGGTGGAGTTACAATCAGATAAGCCTTTAAGTTGTCTCCCAAGCACACATGTGTGACAATAGATAGATAGATCGATAAGTAGCACTGTATTTGTCACTAGAGAGAAGTTTAGCTTTGTACAGGAGCTCAATAAAATCTTTTTTGTCACATACAAATTATACATACACCACAATATGTAGTGAAATGGTTACTTGCTCAGATCCAATGACTGTGCCTTTAAAAAGAATAATTTAAGGACAAAACAATAATACTTGACTTTATAAATATCAAAAATATTTAACAGAATTTTAAATATAAGACAGTAATAAATAACTGCTGCATAAAACATTAATAACTTAAATAACTTAATGTAGGGGAGTTAACATCATGTAGTTCTAGACACTTTCTTTATTCAAGATGCATATCTACTCAGTCTTTCTGAACTGGACTCTAGACAGCATTAGTGCATACCTGACCACAGAACAGTGAAGTGACCATTATTGGGATGGCTGGAATTACTGATCCTTTTCTTTGCCCTTGTCCGATATTGGCATAGTTGTGTATAGAGAAGCACACCCAGTAATTCATTTAGTTGACCCCACCATTCTCTGCAGAAATAAATATTATTATATTATAACAAAACAAATGCTCTGAAATGCAGACAAGAATGACTAACATGTAATCTGTAACTGTAGCAGAGAAGTGTAACACTATAATCAAGAATCATAAAGTCTATCTCTAACTGTACTCCATGTGCCACTAGCACAACTATAAAAGCCAAAGCACTTCAGAAAAGAATACATAAATTCATTTATTTATATCAAAGTCTCATTTTAGCAATATAGAAATATAGAATCAGGTGCCAAATTCATCATGTATCTTTATCAAAATAGAACATGTATCATACAGATATTATTAAATATCCCCAATCTGCAAAATGTCAAAGAAGTCAGAACACATAAATATATCAATAATAACCAAGTAGAAAAAGGCAACAAACAAAACAAAATGAGATTGCATATGGATAGCTGTGCAATTTGAATTAAAAAAACAACAGAATTAAAGTCCTCAGGTTTACAATGTCTCTCTGATTTATAGTTCAAACCTTGCTGTTGCACAAATTAAGGTCAACAATGGCAGATAAAAACCAGCAAACCAGCTCCATTTGTTTGTTCTTTTCTATGTGTTTTGTAACCGATTCGGTTCCTCTACCAGGGAAGTTCTCACATGGACTATGGCTTAGAAAAATCTATATCAAATCAAGAAGCATTACCAAAACATATTAAAGTGTTCAGTTTACAATCAGTTGTATATCAGAACAACATACGCTACACAAAAACAGTGACTACAGCTTAGAAATTGAATCATGCAGAGAAGTAGAAACATATTAGACCTTAAATTTATAGATATTTGAAAAGTATTAGGATTCTGAATAAAACCAGGAACCTGAAAATAGTCCGAATGTAGATTCCAATGGGGGAACTGTGGAAACTCCAACCATAAGATTAGCCAAGTAAACTAAAGGTTCACGATAATGTATATATCAAAAGACTTATATAATAGCCAGACCAACCTTACTGACAGATAGATAAACAACAACATGGTAAGGCACACACACTCTGTGTGAGAGAATAATTTTTAGGTAACAATACTTAAGTATTTTGGCCTGCAGTGCATATTAAAACATATAAGTATTTGTTTTAGCAATGTCATGAAGAGACTGCTGAAATGGTCAAGTAAACAAGCAGAATGCTCCAGAGGGGTGGTTCAAGAACCCGGCTAATGTAATGTCCTTTACTGCACCTAGACTTGCTAGCTGGCACATATACAATTTTTGTAACAGAATAAGTGCTGAATTCAGAAGATATTAAAGGACAAGGATATAATGGAGAAATACTTTTATTTTACGCCAGTTCTGCTCTCTGCTAAAACTCCTCATGTCTTTTAATCAATCAGAGTATGATATGTAAGCATTAATTCAGCGCTATTATGCAAATTCGGTTCTTTAGAAAATGAACCTCTGCCCTTATTCTTTTTTGACCATTCTGTAACAGACTACTGTGATGAATGCTCCCTCTTTGGCATTTGGTGAAGAGATAATTAAAGACACAATGAACCGGTTTACTCCTGCCTGGTTTCTGATTCAAAGACATTTTATCAAATTTATCCTAGTAGAGGAATAATATTCTTTCTTTAATTAATATGTTGATTTCTTCCACAGTTGTTATGCAAATTGTGTTGACTCACAAGAGACCATGGTATTTTTTTTATTTAATATTTAATACAATACCCAAAATTCTGAGCTTACAGGAATTTATCCTATTGAAAACCGATGGTGCAAAGAAATCTGTAAACACCAAAGGGAGCATCCCAAGTCAAATGACTCATTTAAACCAATCATCTTTGACATTTTATAGTTGTAATAGCTGCTCACGTCATCAGCTTACACAGCAGGTAGAAGAATCTTAGAAGATTTTAAATTATACAGATGAGGGATGTGGTTAAGACATCTAAAGTTTCCCTGCCATTAAATTAAACTTTGGTTTACAATGACATTAATCTTGTGAGGACTTTCTTAATCTTTAGGCACTGATAAACACACTTGTGAATCTGAAACCAACTGCCTTGCAGTTAAGACGTTGGTGCAGCGCCCTAGCACAGCAGTAGCTGATCACTTCCTCTTGTAATGTTACGGTGTGTACCTTCTTTTTATTAAAGATGAAGAACTTGGACATGGAAGGAAATTGAGCAATTTATTAATTTCAAACAACTAGCCTTTCTGTAGCTTCCAGTGCAGCAGTTATGATGTGTAATATACTGGAAGGGAAAGTTGGGGAGTTAAAAGGTAAAAATATTTGGAAACATTTTAAATTTGTAGTCTAATTTTGTGTATAATTATGACATTTTGCACTGTGATATCATAATATAATAAATAGACACTCTTAAGCAAACCTTACCTGGTGCCAATATATATAGTGTAAAAGAAAGACACACAAGTCGTCAAGGTTTGGGGTTTTCCGGCCCGTATACTGTGAGAAATATGCAAAAAAACACAATCAGTCAGTGTAACAGTATCCATATACAACAACAGACAGTCAAAATGGCGGATTGGGGAGGCTTTATGGAGAGGGACCGGAAGTAGACAGAGAGAGGAATGCTGGGAAGGAACCGAGATGGATGCTGGGAGTGCTGATGTCATCAGAGATCGACAGAGGGAAGACGGAAGTGGTATTGCGTGGTCAGGGAGTCGTGGCAGATTCATGGCGGTGGTGCGTCTTTCTTTCTGCAGGAATAAAGAGAGAGAGGTTAGTACCCCGCCATTCCCTTCTGGCATGCGACTTCACGCTACAGTTTGGGTCCTTATGCGGCCCCCTAATCGCACGTGTTTGACAATATATATATACTAGCCGTACCCTGTGGCTTCACCCACATAGTAATGAAACAGGACAAACTGTTTCAATGGACGTTGGCATTATATCTGATCGTGTTCACCTCTGACAGGAAAGCGTTCCCTGCGTGGGGAGAAAAGCACCTGCCCGTGATATCTCTGGCAATCAGCAGCTACCCTCTAAAACACATGGACCTCTGATCTCTCTCTCTCAAAAATATCAAACTTTACTCCTTAACAATCTGTAGATGATAATGTCTGTTGAACAAACAGGTATCGCTAGCTAAGCGGAGGCAAGGTGCACTCCAACATGTGGCGAGATGTAGACTTGAACAGAGGCTGGCGAGTGAATGAGGAAATTTAAGAACCCCCCGACCCCCCCCGCTCTCGGCCCACAACCACTCCATTGGATTTGTATAAATACATCGGTACCACAAGTGAACTATGGTACTTAGTGTGATGAGAGAAGTTGCAAAATCAACCGGAAAGCAAATTATAGAAAACAACTAGATTTAAATCCGTTAAGTAATTTTCCCATGAAAAGTGGATAGACATACAGACAGGATGTGCTTGGACTATGAAATTTTTAAAACTGTTTCTTAGTGAGCACCTATGGGCCAAGGGTAACCTACATTCCAAATTTCAAGTCCCAAGTCCTCATGGTTCGGGAGATTTTGTGATGAGTAAGTCAGTGGTAATTGCCTTTTTTATACAGTAAATAGATATACATTTGCAAAATAAAGATAAAATGTTTGTAATTCCATTTATTGGATTTTTTTATGTTTATACAAAAACGAAAATCAACTGCTAAACTGATTCATGGTGAAAACTGGAAAAAAATACAAAATACTTGTCATGTTTCTGAGGAAATAATTTGTTTGGCTGAATGATTTGTTCTGGAACAATCTGTTCTTATATTATTGTTTTGTTTTCAGCAACAATCTGCCATGAGCCCCTCACATTGATGTTTACTAAGGCTGAAAGGGGTAAGCAACTACTCAGCAGGTCACCAAAAATGGAAGTGATTTGTTTGTTTTTTTACATAAGTTTGCATCTCACACACTTTGGCATAAATACAAAATCCATCCTTTGCTGTTGTTATATGAAAGAAATCGCCAAAGTGTGGCATAATTTTTATTACTTTAAGAGAGAAATACAAAGAGCATTTAATTTACTTCAAAAATGGTGAAGTTGTTTGATCTTCTTTCACACCTTGCACCACAGTACAGTATCTTCTCAAGTCAAATTGGGTTACATTCAGAAACAAATGACTGAAGTGGAGCAAAAAATATACAGTAAGCATATGAATATCGACGTAATGGTCTGTCCAACAGCATCTAATGGAGTACCTCTGAAACACAGCTTGTTATGGGATGGGCAGAATCAATGCCATGGGGTTTTCAAGGAGTCTGAAAGAAATGTGTTCTTCCGTTTTAATAATCTTAAGTTGGCTTTAACTGTAACGAAGGTTAGAAACAGCCTTTTATCAATTCTAAGATGATAAAAAAAATAAAGAAAAACCATCACAAAAGGACCATGGGTCCAATATGTCACATTCAGCAAACTACTGGAAGCTAACAAGAAAACTGATGGTTGGGCAGTTTAATATAATTAAATTCATTAATGTTTACAAATAAATATAATTTAAAATTAATATGCATATTACCACATATGATATCTTAGTGTGTCTATTATAAGATCAAATATGAGTGCAGCATGACCACCATCCAAGAAGACAGTGACACACCAAATGATCAGTGACCCCACCACAAGTCTCATCTCCAGCCTAACCTTTTCTCATTCAGCTTCCAGAATCCCAGAGCAACAAGGAAGCCTGCTCAGTGTGCAAGAAGAGAGGGCACAATGATATCAATAAAATCTATATTTATTTTTATGTTTTTCATTTAAATTCAACCTTGCACAATTCAAACATTTTTAACAGGTGTTGCCATTTTGTTACATTCTTTTAATGGGCTCCACCATGTTGCTTATGGCTGCTGAGGCAGTTACCAGTCACCTTACCCAGAAGTCATGTGATTCATTAAAGGATCAGGGCCCTCATGTATAAACGGTGCATACACACAAAAATATTGTGTAAGCCCGTTTCCATGCTCACATCGCGATGTATAAAACCTAAACTTGGCATAAAACCACAAACATTTTCACCCCAGCCAAATGCTTGGTGTATGCAAGTTCTCCACTTGGTTTTGCACACTGGTGTCACCCAGTGTCAAAGCAGTGCTTTTGTTTCAGTGTGGTTTCCTTTTCTTTTTTAAGTCAGAACTCTGACGCGGCTTTATCAAATACACTGAAATTAACCACATGTTGTTTATTAGTTTAAGGCATCTGATTGTAATTAACCTGTAAAAATATAATGGTCCATGGAATGGCCAAACCATTCCAAATAACATAGCTACTTTAGCGCTGTTCCTCTCAATGCACCACCCAGAGTATTTATCCCAATGTATCTGAGTTTTGAATCACAGCTCTACAGCAGCTGGTCAAATTATCGGTATACAGTAATCCCTCCTCGATCGCGGGGGTTGCGTTCCAGAACCCCCCGCGATAGACGAAAATCCGCAAAGTAGAAACCATATGTTTGTGTAGTTATTTTTATATATTTTAAGCCCTTATAAACTCTCCCACACTGTTAACATTATTAGAGCCCTCTAGACATGAAATAACACCCTTTAGTCAAAGTTTAAACTGTCCTCCATGACAAGACAGAGATGACAGTTCTTTCTCACAATTAAAAGAATGCAAATAGATCTTCTTCTCTTCAGGAGCAGAGAATTTCAGAGGGAGAGAGAGAGAGAGCGCTCGCAAAGAAAAGCAAACAATCAAAAAATCAATACTTGTGCTTTTAAGTTTGCCGCTGCATTTTTAGAGGAGTGTTAGTATCTTCTATTTAAACAGCCTCTGTGCAAACAGCCCCTCTGCTCACATCTCCTCCGTCAGGCGCAGAGAACGTCAGAGAGAGAGAGAGAGCGAGATTAAAGCAACAATCAAAAAATCAATATGTGTGCTTTTGTGCTTTAAATATGCCGAGCACCGCAATAAAGCGGCATTTTTTTAGAGGAGCGTCAGTATCTTTTAAGCAAACAGCACCTCTGCTCACAGCCCCTCTGTCAGGCGCAGAATGTCAGAGAGGTGAGAGAGAGGCAGAGACAAGCAAACAATCAAGCAGCAAAAGAATAATCAATATCTTATAGCATTGAGGAGTTTTAGTTAATATGTAATACATGCTCTGATTGGGTAGCTTCTAAGCCATCCGCCAATAGCGTCCCTTGTATGAAATCAACAGGGCAAACAAACTGAGGAAGCGTGTAGCATAAATTAAAAGACCCACTGTCTGCAGAAATCCGCGAACCAGCGAAAAATCTGTGATATATATTTAGATGTGCTTACATTTAAAATCCGCGATAGAGTGAAACCACGAAAGTCAAAGCGCGATATAGCGAGGGATTACTGTATAGCATCAAGCACACTACCTCAGCCATGCGCTATTTGAACTGCGCTCATATGACAAACACTTCAGAGCCTTTCCTGTACTGACCTTGCAGTTCAGAAACAGTTCTATCCCAAGAACTGTAAACGCACTCAATCAGTCCACCAAGTGCTCCTTGTAGAACTGTTTGTACTTATTAGTACAATTACCTCACTGTAAACTTGCGATACAGTTATAATTTTGCACAACCTAAGCCAATTTATAAAACGCGTATTTACTTATGATGATGATATTGTTTTTAAGATAAAATGCAGCAAAATATGTTTATTACATTGTACAGATAAAATGTTAACATAATTTAAATAACCTATATTGTTAATAATAAAACATGTGAAGACATGGTGTCGCAGCGCTAGTGACGATCTGGTGCCTCGTTCAGAGATTGTTACTGCCTCGCGCTGTATTCTTGCTGGGGCTGGTGCAACACTGGAGGGATAGATGGATAGAATAATTAAACATGTACTACGAAGATATTTCAATATTTCTTAAAAGTTTTGAAGAATCGGCGTTCTAAGCTTACAGATGGCTTAACATCAATTACAGAGCTGATTGTGTAGCGATTGGTTACTTGGAGAAAGAAAAGGAAGGACAGGAATTGGAGGTTAGTACATTTAAAAGAGACAGTACTGCTGCATTAAATTATTTCATCGAAGGTCACGTACAGCGCAGGAACAATCTCTGGACAGGGCGCCAGCTCGTCACTATCAATGTGCCACCGTGTTCCCATGTTTATTAACATGTTTTAACTCCTATCATCATGAAAATGATATCAAATATACATCTTAGTATTTTAATTATTCAGAGAGCTGTAATATCATGAATGTAATCGATTTTGTGTCCTGTCGGAGGAAGAGAAAGCCCATTTAAGAAGCACGTAGTGATTCACAACCATAGAAGAAGATATACAAAACAAAACATTTAACATGCTACTTTAGTTATAATCATATTTGAGAAACTAGTAAATTAAACCATATAAAGATGAAATTTATAATGTTCTACGTTAATGACAAAATAAACTACGTGATTAAAGTGGAAATTTCAAGATTAAAGTAGACATTTCAAGCTTTTTTTCCCACTGTGTCCCTATTTTTTTTTTCTCTGTACCCAAATAAGCTTTCATATGACACTCAGATGGTGGGCTACGTCTCACTTTTTCACAGCGACTTTGATATTGACAAATTCTTTTTTATTTTGGGCACTGTACAACTTTGTGAACTTGAGCTTTCGAGTTTCTCCAACACTCTATGTCACTCGGTCAACTTCCTTTTGTTGTTTATACCACTGCTAACCACTTGATATTCGCTGAAATTCTTCTATTTTCCCCCGTGCTTTTGCCATTGCCTTTTCACAGAACACTGAGCTTAAGGGCTATTTGTATTGATTTGCATATTCAAAGAGGTGTAATTCTGAGAGCAGACAGGGTGGAACGGCAGGTGCATGCACGTGCGTTACTTTTTACACTGACCGGGATTTATGGCATGGAAGAACGTGGAAGTTGGCAAACGCACAGATTTATGCATCTGGATTTTTTTGTACATACGCACATTTCCGCTTTTGTCCGTACTCCATGTTTTAGTGTGAATTCTACGCACGGTGTTATGCATGAGGCCCCATTGATTCATTCTTACAGATAAACATCTTTATTTATAAAGATTTTGTGTTGTACTTGATGAATGTTTACCTATCATTTGACTCTTCTTCTGCAAGGCCCATTTTGTCACTTCCTGGTCTTTCTGAACTGTCATTGATGTCTTCTTAAATATGAGATTGTTTGTTTCATAACAACCTGGTGATTATCTGTTTCTAAACAATCACAACACCATCATTAAATGGGCTCACCTCGGCACTGCAATCCTTGTTAACATATGCGTCTTGGTTTGTTGATAGATAGATAGATAGATAGATAGATAGATAGATAGATAGTCTCTCTCTGTCTTTTGGGAAGTGCAAAATATAACTGAAAAATCTCTTACATAATGTTAATATGTAACACCTTATTACATAATATAATAATATGACATAAATTATTATTATAATGCAGTGTCTCTCAGGCCGTGCTGACTTAAAGGACAGGACTCACCCGCCTCCTCCTAAACTGTCAGTGGTATGTTCCACCCCTGCAACAGCAGTCCCTTGGGGGAGGCAGATTGAAGTATGGAACATTTGAGTCTGATTGCCTCCACTGTCTACCAGGTAACTCCTGTTATCTAAGACACATTTTCACCAGCACAAAAGTTTAAGCACTTTTTTATCATTAAACATTTGTGAAAGATCAAGTTATGTGTTAAGTGCCTTTAACAGTGTTGGTTACATAATTAGTATTGACAAGATAAAATATTTTAATAGAGTTCAGACTTTTCTTTTAGCTTTCTCTAAGGTTTTCAAAACTGTGACATTAAAAAAAAAGCTGAAATGCATCTAATATGCTATTAGGAGTATAGCTTCATGTACACTTTAGCTAAATTCAAGCTGATTTCCATGGCAACTGGAAAAGAACTGTTACGTCATCTATTGAGGCCTCCAAGACTGAAAACAGCAATATGATTAAAGGATGAGGATTCAGAGTGTGATAATGTGGGATCAGTCTATCTACAGTATGAAGAAGCCTTGGTCATGATATTTGCACATCAGCTAGAATAAATTTAAGTAATATTGTTTTGTTCAGTCTGGGTCATATTTTTATTATTATACTATATACTGTGATTCCATTCATCATCACCATAATAATAATAGTGGTGCTGAGCTAGGCGTCCCACATTCAGCATCCAGGGTCTGAAACCCTTGTCTAGTTTTTATCCATAAAGAATTTGCACATTCATCCTATAGCTTTTAATCCAGGCACTCCAATCTTCCTTTCACAACGCAAAACAACTGTAGGATAGTGGAGATCAACTGGAGATCCCAAATGGGCCTCGTGTGTGCATAATTTGGGTTTACATTGAACCAGAACCCTGTCCAGAGTTGGTTCCTGACTTGTGCCCAATGCTGCTGGAATATGGTCTCACAACTATAAATTGGAGTTTGTGGGTTTCAGAATGTTATTTTATGTAATATTATAATATGTAATAACAGTAAGAGCTAGTAACTGTCAAGCATGTTTGACGGGTCGCCATGTAATTTAAGATTTCATGACATATTAATATAAGTAAAAAATAAGCTCTAAGGAAACAAGTATTTACCAAACACAGAACATACCTCCATTGCAGGTTACAGGGAGCCACAGCCAATTCTGGAAGCGGCAAGTGTAATGTAGGGTACAGTTCTAAATTAACTTCTAATAATTAAATACATTTTTTACCAAAAAAACCACCTCAGCAGGACAATATAAACATTCTATATGGTGAAAGTGGCGCAGTGGGTAGCGCTGCTGCCTCGCAGTTTGGAGACCAGGGTTCGCTTCCTGGGTCCTCCCTGCAAGGAGTTTCCTCCAAGTGCTCCGGTTTCCTCCCACAGTCCAAAGACATGCAGGTTAGGTACATTGCCGATTCTAAATTGTCCCTAGTTTGTGCTTTGTGTGTGGGATTTGTTCCTGCCTTGCGCCCTGTGTTGGCTGGGATTGGCTCCAGCGGGCCATAGGATATAGCGGGTTGGATAATGGATGGATATGGTGAAAGTCCAGATAATGTAAATAAATGCAACCAAAAGGGTATTAGACACTGTAGATATAATTGTTTATAGTTCAAAATAATAATTCAAACCAATAATAAAACATTTTATAGAATTTAATGTTTCAAAATAATAATTCAAACCAATAATAAAACATTTTATTTACATATCATCTTTCCCATGCACAAAGCAGCTAAAACTGTTTGAATTACTACCCAGTGGTAGGAACAGACACCTTTTCAGACTGACAAGAGCAAGTGCGTATCTAATGGATGTTTTCCTGCCTATTATCTGATGTTGTATTTAATGTGTGGTTTTGTATTCATTGTCTGTTGTTTATATTATACTAATGTCACTACTGTAGTCTGAAGGAGAAATGCTAGTAACAATCTCATTTGAATGTGTACATATGCCAATGAACTTGAACTTGAATGTTTTCTCTCTTTTAGCTCATAGCTTCCCTCAGTCCAAATTGTGATCGGTTAGCTATGGTCTCTTTTCTGACTAGCTCCTGATGAGTTCATTTTAATGAATAATACAATCAGCCAAAATATGCATATCTTTAGGATGGTAAAGAACTGAAAGGAGGAAAACTCATACATAAAATTTAGAATGTGCAAACTCCAGATGGAGCTCAGGGATTTTCTTTTAAATAACAGCTGAGATCAACACTGCAATGGCTCTAATGCAGTTTTAATCTCAGCCTCTCATATTCAACAGATCAGAGGCAGTCCAGGCATATAAACAGTCTGAGTTCACTATGACAAATGATAACTAATATATTCCTTGAGCTCATAATGACTTAGATCATCTGAATAACATAACTATAAAACATGTCATTCTATACTAGTCATAAAAAGAGAATACTACAGTCCATTTCACAACCTTAAGGTTATGAAGCGCACCAAAATGTCTGAAGAGTAAAAAAAAAGTCTTTGACAAACATCTTATCATTAAATAATGAAAGAATATAATAAAGAATAAAAGTTATCCTGATGAGGATCATCCTGCCAGCATGTTGAGCTGGAAAGCCCACTCCACCATATCCTATACAACTTCTTGAATAATCCACTGCATCCACTGAACAGTGTCATCTCCAGGCAGAGGAGTAGCTTCAGTGACAGACTTTTGTCACTGTCCTGCTCCACTGACAGACTGAGGAGATCGTTCCTCCCCCACACTATGCGACTCTTCAATTCCACCCGGGAGTAAATGCTAACATTAATTTTATTTTAATTTTTTTTCATTTTTATTACTATTTAATTTAATATTGTTTCTTTGTATCAGTATACTGCTGCTGGATTATGTGAATTTCCCCTTGGGATTAATAAAGTATCTATCTACAGTATCTATCTATCTATCTATCTATCTATCTTCTTCCTACTACTCCAGGGAGCTCCCAGGCACTCCAGGCTAGAGAGACAAAATTTTTCTCCAGATTCTCCCCAAGATCCTGTAAGCATTCATTAAGAAGTATAAGGAGTATTCTAAGTATATGATGAAATCACCTTATTTGACTCTCGCAGTTCACAAAAGTAGCAAGAGTCCTTCTGTATCGCTGAGCATTAACATCATCATTTCCATATTACTCTCACCACTCAGAGTATTTATATCACTGTATCTGAGTGTAGAATCACAGCTCTACAGCAGCTGATCGGAAAGAGAATTATTGGTATACAGCATCAAAAACACACTGCCTCAACCATGCTGTTTGTTGAACTGCTTTCTTATGACAAATGCTTCAGAGCCTTTCCTGTACTGACCTCGCAGTTCAGAAACAGTTTCATCCCAAGAACTCTAAACGCACTCAATCAGTCCATCAACTGCTCCTTGTAGAACTGTTTGTATTTATTAGTACAACTACCTCACTGTAAACTTGCGATACAGTTATAATATTGCACAACCTGAACCACTTTATAAAGCGCATATTTACATATGATGACGATATCATTTTTAAGATGAAGTGCAGCAAAATATGTTTATTACATTTGTGATGGGAGGCTGAGGCCCATGCCCGGCCGGAATGCCCCTGCTGCATATGTTCCGGGGGAGCAGCCATGAACAGCTCAATACCTCCCCCGGGTCGCTTGGTGACAGCCTCCCTAGCCGACGGTGATTTCCAAACCTCCCGCTCCTTGGGAGATGGAGTCCTCAACAGCCTGGTTGGGAGCTGAGGTTGCCGCTAAGGGAGCTGCCTGGATTCCACAGCCCAGCTGGACAAATCCTCAGCCCCACCTGGAGGTGCAATTGGGACCAGGTGGACTATAAAAGGGTCCAGCCACCACCACTCTGGGGCCAGAGTTGGAAGGAGGAGGACTAAGCTTCAGGAGGAGTGGTGGTAGAAGAAGAGAGAACTGTGTTGTGGGTCTTTGTTGTGCTCTGGGACTGTGTTGGGCTGTGGGACACGGGAACAACGTGAATGAAGGTTTTCATTTTATATGTGCCTCCGTGTCCATCTGTGTCGGGTCAGGCACCTATATAGCACCTTTTGTTACACATTATTCAGATAAAATTTTAACATCATTTAAATAATCTATATAAACATGTGAGGACTTGGTGAGGGCGGCACAGTGACACAGTGGGTAGCACTGCTGCCTCGCAGTTAGGAGACCCGGGTTTGCTTCCCGGGTCCTCCCTGCGTGGAGTTTGCATGTTTTCCCCGTCTCTCCTCCGGGTACTCCGGTTTCCTCCCACAGTCCAAAGACATGCAGGTTAGGTGCATTGGCGATTCTAAATTGTCCCTAGTGTGTGCTTGGTGTGTGTGCGTGCCCTGCATTGGGCTGGCGCCCTGCCTGGTGTTTGTTTCCTGCCTTGCACCCTGTGTTGGCTGCGATTGGCTCCAGCAGACCCCTGTGACCCTGTAATTAGGATATAGAGGGTTGGATAATGGATGGATGGATGGATGACATGGTGTCGCAGCACTAGCAAGGAGCTAGCGCTGCGTTCACAGATTGTTCCAGCCTCGCACTGTATTCTTGCTGGGGCTGGTGCAACACTGGAAGGATAGATGGATGGAATCATTAAACATGCACTACAAAGATATTTCAATGTTTCTTAAAAGTTTAGAAGAATTGGTGTTCTAAGCTTACAGATGGCTTGACATTTATTAAAGAGCTGATTGTGTGGCGATCAGTTACTTGAAGAAAGAAAAGGAAGGACAGGAATTGGTTAGTATGTTTGAAAGAGACAGTACTGCTGCAATAAATTATTTCATCGAGGGTCACGCACGGCACAGCAAGCATCTTGCACGAGGCAGGAACAATCTCTGGACGGGGCACCAGCTTGTCGCTACCATTACGCCACTGTGGCCCTATGTTTAATACATGCTTTAATTCATTTCATCAAGAAAATGTTATCAAGTATATATCTTAGTATTTACATTTTTCAGAAAGCTGTAATATCATAAATGTAATGTATTCTGTGTCCTGTCGGAGGAAGAGAAAGCCCGTTTAAGAAGCACGTAGTGATTCACACACATAGAGCACATAGAAGAACAAATACAAAATAAAGCATTTAATGTACTAGTTTAGTTACAATGGCATTTGAGAAAATAGTAAATTAAACGATTTAAAGATGTAGTTTATGATGTTCTACTTTAATAACAAAATAAACTACATGATTAAAGTGGAAATTTCAAGATTAATGTTGACATTTCAAGCTTTTTTCTCACTGTGTCCCTATTTTCTTTTCTCTGTACCCTAATAAACTTCCATATGACACTCAGATGGTGGGCTATGACTTTTGTTGTTTATACAACTACCTAAACCAACAAATAGTACGTTCTTCCTTGTCTTCACCATTCACTGATATTCTTTTTTTTCTCTGTGGTTTTGCCATTGTCTTTTCACAGAACGCTGAACTTAAGGGAATATTGATTTGCATATTAAAAGAGGCCTAATTCTGGGAGAAGTCTGGGAAGGGCGGCAGGAGCCTGTATGAGTATTATATTTCACACAGACTGGGATTTATGTAGTGGAAGTGCATGAGAGTTGGCTTACGCATGGTTTTCTGCATCTAAAATTTTTGTGCGTACGCACATTTCCACTTTTGTTCATACACTATGTTTTGTGTTATGCATGATCTAAGATTAATGTACAATGTATATTTATGTCATCTTATCTGAGTCCCATATTCTTAGAGTGTAGGTGAAAAACTGTCAACTGATAAATTGTGGTTAATTGTCTCAGAAGGTCATGGCAGTGGCTAGACAGACCAAGCAGATATAATTGGGCAGGTGAATTTTGGTGAGGCAATTAAAAATGAATTTCCTACAGTTGGCTCAAGAGGTTAAAGAGAACAAACCAGCAATGCCGACTGCAGTTAAACTCTTTAATGTTCCATGTAAGAAGGATACAGCACTATGAGATTGGTACACAGAGGCAGTGGCAGTGATTCTGTTTGCTATGGTGGAGGACTAGAGGGTGTATTCCAGTGATCATACTTCTGTGCCTTCCCAATAAAGTCTGAGCTGGGATGCTTCAAAATGGACTCCAGCCAACAGCACAACCTCTAATTCAAAAGCAGAATGTAAATTTTAGTATTGGCATCAAATATATGATCTATTATTTGGCCTAACACAGATATTTGACAACTGTAGAGTTGAATCAGAGTGATGACTACATAACTCATAGGCAGTGCCAGAGTCTGTGGTTTAAAAATCACTGTTGCCCAATATATACAAAGAAACTTTGGGTCCTTGCCAACAAATAAATTAAATCTGATAAAGGTTGCAGCCATGGTGTGACTTACTTTCATTTCCTGTTTGTGATTTTCATGAATAGGATAGGCAGTAATAGCTAAGTTTTAAAGAAAATGTATTTATTGTCACTCCAAAGACACTAAACCACACTACCTGCCCATAAGTCCACATCTTTGTTTAAGGTCATGAGTTCCCAATTTCTAGCAACTAAAATTAAGTTCCTGTGAAAAGTAAAGGGGTCCATCTCTGCCACAGCCTCAAACAGCTGGAAAAATCAAAAAGGACCTCGGATCAGAACCAGTGCTGCTGCTGAGAGAAATGAGATGTGGTTTATAGATCAAGTGAGGATATCCCCCCTAAAGCTTTCCTGCCACATTTGTTAGGTGTGGCCCATTAGAAGGAGATGCAGGACATTTTAAAGACATTACACTTCTTTAAAGCATTTTGAAGCATCAGCCCTGTTCAATTTGTAACCACTACCACACTTACCAGGGTAATTTCATGAGGAATAACAAGATAATAAGAAATCAGTGCAAAAAAGACTTTTCACTCTGCAATATCATGAATGACAGATGCCAGCCATGTGGTTGAGGGACCCACCTGTTGTCTTTAATTCTTGCATCCAATTCCTTTTTTAATAAGACAACTAAAGGTTCATAGACACTCAGCAGTGTTAGTTTTACCTTTCCAATAAATATAGCACTATGTGATTGTTTTGCCTATTTATTATCTTCAGTTTTAATTCACTTGCTTGTTATGATTTTTCCAGCGTAATTGTTTCCAAACAGCTTTTGAAAAGCAGCCAATTAAAAAATAGACACTCACGGTAGGTGCAAATAAGACTCTATCCCACTGAGAAACAGCTAATTTGATGTCACTAGTGCCTGTGTGCTCTTCTTCAATTTGCAGCTTTATAAATATTTAGTGACAAAAAATAAAATGGTTTAACTAGACTACTCTCATGTATAAAAGGCACACTTTTTTGAGTTAAAAAATAGAACTCCTCGTTTTTTATTTCTGATCACAGAGTTTGAATAAAGAAAGAAATACTGCTGTTGTGTGACAATGAATTTTGAACGTGGATGACACCAGCATCCCTCAGGAGTCATTTCTTCTCCTCATGTTTTCACCGTATTAGAATATTAGTTTTGGAGAAGGTGACTCAGTGGCTACCACTGCTGCCTCACCACTCCAGGAGCCTGGATTGGACTCATTGAATTGTTTGCATGTTTTCTCCTTGTCCGTAGAGACCTTTCTCCAGATACTCCAGATTTGCTGTCACATCTATAAGATGGCAGCCAGTACCTCCAAATTTGAACATGTGAGTGAGTTTGTGGGTGAGTAAGAGAGTGCCCTGTGATGAGCTGGCATCCTAGCATTGAGGATAACTGTGAACCTCTTCCTAGGGTCCCTTTGAGCTTTCTAATGTAATCTAAGCGGAGGACATAAGGAGTCAGTGATGCAGTGTGACCTTTCTAACAGAGTTGGTTTTGGAGGACCATGGCTTCAGTGCCGGTTATCTTTATCTCAGTGAGAATATTGGAATTCCCCCTAAGTTCATATGCAGAATCATCCAGGGGCAGCATTGGTGATAACAGTAGGTAAAGCAGGTCCTGCTACCATAGTAAATGATTCAGATGAACTTATAGATTGCTACCTTGATTTCCTACAATCAAATACTCAATAACTTTCAAAGATTTTCTTGAAAGATAAAATGGACAACTGAATAAGAGAGCTCATTTGCATCCCTTTGCTGTTATGTAAAAAATCAGAGACAGTGGGACATAACGCAATTGAATCAGTGGCCCAGTGAAGTCCAATAACAACATTTATTTATATAGCACATTTTCATACAAGAAATGTAGCTCAACGTCCAGGCATGTGAATCAATATGGCTGAGAGCTCGCCAAACACATAGCACATAGAACTCCCAATCCAAAGTCAAAAGCTAATCCTTTCCTTCTACTGCATCAGAACAGTCCAGATGAGCTTGTCATCTTCCTCTTCTTCTTTTTTTATTAAGCACAGCTACTTTTCTTCTAAGCCTTTCCAAAGATTCACTATTTGCAGGACTAATAAAACATTTCAGACCCTGATTGCTTCAGACAGCTTGTCAATGCCAGGTCTTTAGGGCAGGTACAGTTTGCTAATTTCACTCTATTTCAGTGCTGGAAACGTTTGTTCTGTAAATAACATTTTTAATGGAGATGTCTGTTAAAGGGACAGCACAATCATCGGCTTCTGTTTCATCAAACAAAGGGAGAATGAAAGAAGTGACTGAAGGATTTCTTTTTGTGGACATGAAAGGCAGTCTTTTCTCTATGAAAACTGTTATGTAAGAGGAATTTCAAGCAATTTTAGCACATGTAATTGATGAGGAAAGACTGCAGGAGTTGAAGACATGACCACATATGGTCCTAGATACCTTAAAGGAGAATTAGACATAGTACTTCTGCCACAAAGTCATTTTTATTAGGCAGTTCACTGAAAGTCACAGTTATCATTGTCAGAAGGGAATGGTAGCAGCTTTGTGGTAATAAAATTACAGTAAACCTGGGTAACCAGTGTTTATATTACATAAGATTGGAATAAAATCCCAACAGATAGGCAGAACAGGCAAATAAAGGAAGCTAAGCAAGAGTCTTACCACCCTAAGTGCCACAATCTGATTTCAGAATAAGGCTAAGTTTACATAGCATTAGTATCACCGAAGAAGCTTTGAGGAAGAGGTGCCTTTTTTGATCTATATTTAGATTAAAAACTAACCTTATCTAACCATAACAGAATAAAAGTCCAATAGTCTTAAGGACTACTTTTTATCACCTAATATACTTTCCTAATATCCAGTTATACGTTACCAGCTCTACATAAGGCACATAAACCGGGGCATCGCTCGCCTACAGTCTAAAGGACTGTACAAATGACAGAATGTACACGAATGATAAGATCTGCTCACTTTTTAAAAAGAAGTTTATCTCATTTTTGGTACACCAAGCAATATCAACAACTATGCTAGGGTGCCACAGATTTCATTTAGTCAGATACTGTTATTGTCTAATTAGTCAGTCAAGTAAACATCACTTCATACATCATTCTGAATCAGTCTATCATAAGATACTTTATGGGCCTTCCATTTACACACAAAATAATACAAGATGAGACTACATTTGAACCATTCAAACTCACACTAGAGCGGTATAGAAGAAAAACTAGCTTTTGCATTACACTTCATGTGCTCTATGACATTGTAAGGCTCACTGGAGCCTGGGCCCCCAAGATGTTTATTTTTCCCACATTTATCTTAAGATAGTGTTTCTCAACCATTGGATTGCAACACACTTTGTGGGTCACGGGCTGCTGCTGCTGGTGGTACTTTTCTTTATAATGTTGGTAGGTCACAATGGGGTGCAAATGGGTTGCAGCGGGTTTCCACTCCAATGATCAATCTCAATTCCCCGCCCCTGACGATTATTCTTGATTGGCCAAGGGGGACCCCACCATCCCTTTCTGATATTTGTTGCTTAAATCACCAAGAGAGACTCCCCCCTTCACTTGCTCTGACAATCACGCTTGATTTATCAAAGGAGGCCTCATCTGCTCTAATGATCATACTCGTTTCACCAAGGGGGTCCTCCTCTCCTTGGTTGATTGCAAAGACACTGTCATGGAAAAAAGTGGGTCACAACACTAGAAAGGTTGAAAAACGCTGAATTAGAGTCTTCCAATCCTATGGTATTTGATTGAGTAAAATATTACTGCATGCTTGTTTTTTCAATGCTAGTTTCCACTATTCATTTCATTGTAGTCTTTCTCAAGCAATAAATATACATATTTTTTATTTTTGATATTCTTTGGTCATAACCAACTTCCAGGCACTGTGCAAGTAGCAGCCTTTTTACAGATATTCCATATGTCTCATTGTTTTGGTTTTTTTTTTCTGAACTTATTTACTAGTTACTATTCTTTAAGATGAGAATTGATCTGACTTCTGGGTTGTCAATGAAAGTAGCCACTAGAAATCAGTTCATGGATTTTAAATGGATTTTTAATTTACAGATTAACTGCAATGCATCCAAACTCAGGCGCCAACTTGTCTTGATTTTACTTCAAATGGGCTGCAAATTTGGTTTGTCAGGTGGAGAGCTTTGTTTCTCACTGCACCAAAGAGCCTAATGTCTGGTCACTATTCAGGAAGTGAATGTAGAGGTGGTCCACCCCTACAAGTACTTGGGGGTCCACATTAATGACAGGTTGGACTGGTCTCGGAGCACAGAGGTAGGTATATAAGAGAGGTTCTGAACAGGCTCTTTCTCCTTAAAAGATTGTGTTTCTTTAATGAGGGAAGTGACTTGCTTTAAATATTCTACAACTCTGTGATGGCCAGTGTGATTTTTCTATGCTGTGGTTTGCTGGGCTGGTAATATCACTTCAAGATAGGCTCGCCGAAACAGCAAGGTAATTTAAAGGGCAAACTCAGTTATAGGATGCACTCTGGAGCCCCTGGAGGTAGTAACGAAGAAAAGAATTAAAACAAAAGTGAGTGCCATTATGAACAATGCTGCACATCCTCTCTCTGACACACTGACTCTGAGGACTTTCAGCCAAAAAATTACTCAGCAGAAGAGGTTCTCTTGGGGGACCACCCAGAAAACAACTGGAACATAACAAAGACAGCTTATATACATAGACAAAAACCAAAAATAAAGAAATATACATGTAATCTACATCAATCAAAGAATTAAAAATGAACAAAAAAGGCATAAAACATGAATTTGATTGCCATCCACAGGAGAAACCCTGGCTGAGACATGACCGGTTTATTAAAAAAGCATTCTTTATTCATAAGGATGTTTCATGTGTCCTTGTCTTCTGAAGCCACTGGTTTGCAGTTTCCCTGTCGCATGGAAGACTTTTTTGTGTATTCTGTGCATGTAAAGTATTTTTTGAACTTTTAAAGACTGAGCAGCATTTTGAGGCCGAGCAGGCCTTGCAACCTACCTTTGAGTTTGGGGTTAGGCTGTCTGGGGTGAGGTCTGTTTCTGTGACTAACAGTAATTAAGGTTTGTGGTATTTTCAAGTCTGCACCCTTTTTCACAATTTTGTATTGCTGCTTCACAACAGACTGGAGTATGATGCATCACCTGCAATAGCATAGCAGTTTATTGCAGATCACACTCACACACATACGCACTGGACAATTTAGAACACAAATCCACTTAAAATATATATTTTTTGCATGTGGGTTGTGGAACAAGCCTCGGGCACAGACAGGAAGACATGGTAAATTCACCACCACACGTTTATTTACAACTATATTTACAATTAATAAAGTGCCACACAACCCACAGACTCCACCAAAGTCCAGGCACCACACTATGCCTCTTCTTCAGGCTGCCTCCTTCTCTCTCCTCCAGACCTTGTCCTCTTCCACTCGACTCTAGCCATTGAGTGGTGGTGGCTGGCCCTTTTTATAGCCCACCCAGAAACGTTCCAGGTGCTTGACCACCTGGTCCTAATTGCACTTCCGGGTGGGGCTGAAGATTTGTCCAGCTGGGCTGCTGACTCCATGTAGCTCCCTCTAGCAGCCATCCAAGCCCCCAACCAGGCTGTGGAAGACTCCATCTCCCATGGAGCCATGCGACAGGTTGGGGAATCACTGTCCACCAGGGAGGCTGCCACCAAGCGTCCCGGGGGAGGTATTGAGCTGCTCATGGTTGCTGCCCCAGAACAGATGCAGCAGGGATGTCCATTTGTGCAAAAAAAAAATAAATAAACACATTTCCTGGAAGATGGCTACAAACTTCATGTAACTACTGGATTCAAGGTTTCAATCCAGTGTCTTAGAGCCAACCACTGAACCACCATGGTTCCCATCAGTGTTTTATATTTATTAATATATTTGAGGCAGTTTTCTGTGACAGCATTGTATAAGAATCAACTGAAATGAAACTGCACTTAGTGGCCTAAAGATGAAGGAGTTGGACTTGAAACCCTGGCTGAAATCTCCACTGTTGGTTTACTGTGAAACCCAAAAAACTAATTTAACCAACCAGCGCTTAACTTGCTCAGTATGCTAATATTCAGTATGTCTGTTCATTTACAGTGCTTGGTTCTAGTGTTCATTGCAAAATATATCTATTGATTGATATACCACAACCATGTTATCTTCTGACAAAACCACACTGTTGTCAGGGTCAAAGTTTCCTCCCTTTATATGCTCCTTCAGTTTTTTTTTGTTTTTTTTTACATTTTCCTGTCTACTAGAATAAGATTGCTTCATCACTGTATAATTTATCTGCCTAGTAACAGTTGCCAATATGCATAAGACATGCAGCTTTATCCATCTATTTTTATAAATTGTTTATCTGATTTAAGACTTTGATTCACTTAGGTCTGATCTGGTAGCAACAGTTAGAAAAGCATAAAGCAGTCCTAGATAAGACATTAGTCTCACATAAGTCACAGATAAATACATCCCTATTCATACACAGAGAGCAGGAACATTTAGAGTGTGCAGTGTGAGAGTCCCAAATCACCAGAGCACAGTGAATGCATGTGAACATAGGCAGATTCCACACAGAGGTGGTCTAGAGTGCCACAATACCCACCGCACCTCCATTCTTCCCAATACATGAAGTTAGTAACTGCATTATTTTCTTCATGATTGATTGAGGGATTGCATGTGGCTCAGCAATGTCTGGACATTGTGAGAAGATACTATGCTACACCAAATCAGGTTCTCACTTTATCATGGAGAATCAGTTGGATCCTTTATTTAAAGAATAAAAGCTTAGGTGAATGTGAAACTCTTGTACTAGATGAATAATATAAGATTATTAGTGTCATTCTTCAAATGGTAAAGACCAATGTGGTATACCAGGGTCTGTGATGGTTGTGTTGTTTTAACCAAATAAATATGTGATCTGGTTTATGTGGGGTGTACGTATGCAGTAATGTGGTGGACCACTCTGGGGTGTGAATTGTGGTGATCAGCAGAGCGTACATTGATGTGCAGGCTCATGCTGTTCAGTCAATTACCTCATTAGCACTCTTGTGGCCAGCATATCTGCATCCCTTGAAAGTTTAGAAGAAGCCTGAGCAGGAAACAGAGAGGAGAAGAGAAGCGTAAGTGAGAGGGCAGTATCGGGTGCTGGAGCCAATGTGAGGAAAAAGAGGCAGGTTGTCAGTAGCCATATGGAGGAGCGAGCAATCAGTGCTACAGGGGTAGATCGTCCCCTGTTGAGTAATTATAGAGGGGCGGGATACAATGGTGGTGGTGCCCTCCAAAGATGAAAGGAGAGTATAGTGGATGACAAAGGGACAGCTGGCTCCGATCGTTTCAGTAGATGATGATAGAGGCAGCCGGGACGAGAATCAGAAGTGGGAACCACAGCTGCAATACTGTTGTGGTGAGGTTGGGGAGATAACGGAAGAAGACGTGCTAGGCTCAGAGGAAGAGATAGAGAAAGATCAGAAAGTGCCCAAAAACTGCATGTTTTTTTTCCAGTTTTATAGTTTGATTAATTCTTGGATTTAAACTCACGAACAGACACTGGTTTTACAGATTATTTATTTGTTTATTGGAAGAAGCACTGCACTTTAGACACTTTATTTGATTTGTAATAAATGCACTGAAGCACTTTTCACATATCTCTTGCTGATATGTGTCCTTGTTTACCCGGCTCATCCTTGGCTATGACTATCGATGTGTCTGGGTTCAAGCTACCAGGGACCATGGAGCTAACCTGGACCGTCACCACCTAGGTTGAAATAAGGCAAAGAAAAACATTTACATAAATAAAAAACAAAAACTTACAAAATAAAACAAAAGATGGCACTGTCAAGCTAAACAGGGCATCTAGCCACCAGACGTTCAATAGCAAACATCACTTCTAGATGTGTCTCCAGGTGTGAGTACTGGTCACTGTTCCAGGCAAGGTCCTGGAATGGTCATGCATGGGAGTCCATTTATGGATTGTTCTTTTAGTCTTTTCCCTTGGACTTACAGTGTTGTAACTTTATCAGGATTACATACCTTCAGACAACATATCTTTAAGGATCATTGAGGAAGTCAATACTCAACATCAGTCAGGAGAAAGCCAACATGATAGCAAATCTAGATACAGGCCGAGGGATGTGAAACAAAACTCTTCTGGTGGGGAAGGAACTGGAACTCATGCTTGAGGGTGAAAAAAGAAAAAAAGAAACTGGATATAGTTGGACTAACCTCTATACACAGTGTTGGGTACCATAAAACTGGGGTTTGTTCCAGTGAGTGAGTCTGTTGCAGAGAGGAAAAGTTGTTTGCATGTAGGAACCAACCTATTTAGAGGAGTAACTTTATTAGCCTTCTTAAAAACAATGTGTTTCTGCTTGAAATTGTATAACCCTCGGACTCTGTAGCTCTATTACATTTTAACACTCATATGGGAAATCATAGAGATGCCAGGAGTGGCGTGATTGGCTGGCAGAGCCTGCCTGATTTGTACCAGAAATGTGATTTTTGTATATATTTCTTTAATAGTTTGTAAAATATTGATTACTATTGCTGATCCCCAAAATTTGCCAAAGCATTTCTCACAGTCAATTTGCTTGGTTTTCACAGTGACCTTTTCACCAAATTTTGCAGTGAAAATGTGCAATGCAGTTGTCTTAGACAAACTTTTTTTCTTTCTCAACACCCCTTGATGCTTTGTGAGGCCATTGTGAAATGACAAAGCTGTATCAGCCATTTTGGATTTCGATGTCACTACCCGATCTATGCTACCTGCCCAATTTGCATCAGTTTTGCGCAAACCTTTCACTTATGTGTATTGAAAGTGTACTCCACCTCACACTCTATGATGCTCCCTAATGTGCTATACACATATATGAATAATTTACAGCATGCACACGCATACATGATGTAATTACTCCAGCTGGATTGAAAAAACTTATTTCAACTTATTTTGAGGTTTACATTAGCTAATCATAATGAGAATATTATGAAAATACTTCATTGTTCTGCATAGATTCATTGTATGTTGTGCCTTCACAGCCAGACTAAACACGTTATGGTTCTTGCTATGTAGCATAGCCTATGTTGACCCATGTGATAGCTGAACCTCAGATCAGGAGAAGAGCCATGTAGATTCTGTCCTAGCCATGAAATAATGGACCAACTCTTTGTCTTTGCACAAATTCTTCAGAGGTAACAGTAATTTGCCAATTCTGTCCACATGTGCTTTGTGGACTTGGAGCTTGTGATCATGTACCTAGTGTTCTCTTGGGAGAATGTTACAAGAGCATAGGATTCTGGGGATGCTGTTGCTTGCCATTTAGTCACTATATTTATGGAATGAGAGTCATGATTGCATATGAAGCGTAAGATCACATAAAAGTCTGTTCAGTGTGAGTGTGAGAATTCCATGAGGATGCATTTTATTTCTTCTCCCCTTTTTTGTTTTTCATGGTAACAATATAAAAGTTTGCTAAGTTCTGATCAGGGAGCTGGACCATTGTTTGCAGATGATGTTGTCCTCTTGGCTTCATCAGACTATGAGCACCAGACACAGTGGAACAGTCTGAAGTGAGTGTGCGGAATTGTTGATGAGGATTAGCACCTCTTCCTTTGTGATCGTAGGTTCATATGTTCATAGGGTTAATATTGTCATATATAGGGAGTATAGTGAATTTATTACTTGCATGTGCTAATCAACTTGCAACCTGTCACCACTCTCTCGCATCATGAGAGCATTACCACCTTACCATGAAACTTCTGTCTTCCTTCTTTGAGCATGGTCATTCCCTAGAAGAGTGGCTTGTTTGCTTCAGATAAAGGATGAGCAGGGGCCCCAAGTGGAGGAGTTCAAGTACCTAAGGACCATGGTGATCATTAGATTTACCAACAAATCGGTGTATACCATGATAGTGAAGCAAATGCATTTGATTTACCAACAGTATAAAAATCTATCCTCAGCTTATGAGGTATGAGGTTGGAAAATACAAATTTAAGGGAACATAAAGCAATAATTTTTGGCAAAAACAAGACAGTTATTTTTTTTTTCTAAAGTTGCAATGAAGTAGCCAGCAGCAAGAGTCTGCTTACATCCAGCAATAATTAATGGTGAAAGAGGCCTTGGGTGATAACTAAATAATTGCTTCTGCACAAAAGATAAATTATGCCTGTCTTGACCTTTCCTTAGTATTTAACTTAAGCATTTTTCCTATGAGACACCTGGCCGTAATTTCTGTCTAAATTTCTGTTATTTTCTGTTCCTTCTACAATTCCATCTCCAGACATGCTTCATACATTTTAAAGTTTAAGGTAACCAGTGCTGATCAGATATGCCAGTTCATTGTAGACCACATTTACACTCACAAGGTGTCAGTCAAAATAACACACATGTCTTTTGCACGTGGGAGGAGAATTAGAGTATTCAAATAAAAACTCATGAAAAATGTGCAAATCCTAGACTCTAGAGATGTGAAGCAGAAGTGGTATAATTTATTTAGAAGCATTATGTTCTCACTTTGTCAATTTATTGTCTTGCCTCGATCACTCGGAAAAATCTCAATTGAATAAATTAAGATTCTACTTTGTAACATGAAACATTTAAAAAAGTCAAGAGAATTGGAGGGAGTATCTTTTATAGTCATTGTAATGTAATGAATTGTATTAGTCAAGGCCAGGAAGACCATTTCATCAGGCAGTAATGAGTAAGTCTACAGGGTCCTGATAAAAGGCTAAGTAAACTGATCGCCATGGAAGAGAACATGTAACAAAGAAGAATTCAGTACAAGGAAGGGGCTCTTTAGCATGCTGTGCAACTAAAAATGTGGCGTTAAGTCCCATCGGTTCAGTTGATCTCCCATGTATGTATGCAGTCTTTAATTTAAGCCCTTTACCTGATATAGCATCATTAGTTCAACAAGAATCACAATAAATTGAATTACAGTGCAGCAACAGTGACACAAACAGCTCAAGTGGCCCTAATGAGAAAAATCCAAGATAGACTCTCAGAAGCGACAGCTCACTTATCCATGCCTAAGCAAGCAAAACGTTCCTGACTCATTATTCTAAATCAGCCAAGCTGCTGTTTATATATGTGGCACAGTGGTTAGTACTGCTGCCTCACAGATTAATCATCTTGGGTTAGAATATTACACTAGTGCCTTGTCTCTAAGGGGTCTGCAAGTTCTCCCTGTGTTCATGTGGCTTTTTCTTCATTTTCATTAGTTTTCCTCCCACATTCCCAAGGATGGACATGTTAGGTGAATTGCCAATTCTGAACTGGCTAGCTGTGATGAGTGCATTTGAGTAGATACTGTGATGCGTTGCTGCTCATTCTTAGGTGACATCCACATTACTTTTTATTTTCTTTGAAAACAGCATTTTAGATGAAAATGACCCCCGTCCACACTATCACTTTCACAAGTATTTTCATCCATACTAAAACAACTGAATACACATAAAATGTAATTGTCCACCTACACTGGGCATGCACGCAACACAGACATCTTAAACCAAGTATACACTTTTTGGCACAATTTTAAACTTGATTTGCAGTTCACTGACTTCACCGGCCATCATTTAACCTGCAGTATGATAGGGATTGTGATGTCTGACTGGGCGGTCGCACAATTAAATGAATTTCTGTCATGTCAGAAATTTCAGTCAGCTGTCTTGTAGTGTGAGTAGCCCCATGAGCAGATTTTCTAATGTCATCATCAAATTTCCCAAAATTCATTTCTTAGAGACCACAGTGAGTATGCATTGTATATATATAATCTGAGCACCCATGCCATGGTATGTCAATTGGATTGAACATGCTCATGCAGTCTTAGCATATATTTAAATCTATCGTGCAGTGTGAATATTGACTTAACTATAATTTCTAAAAAATTGCACAAAACACAATTTAAATGCATACAGGTAAGCAACAAAAGCGCCATGGAAAGCAACTCTTCTATGCCCGCTATTTTGGAATACATTTTTCTTCCTTGAAGGGTGATCAATCAGGGAAGGAGTTGTAATGAGTAGGATCCAATCATGGTAGAGCCAAATAATAAGCACGAACCAACCAGAGTGTGATGAGGTTTGGGTTTTTAGAAATCTTCATTGTTGCCAGTCCACACTGAAATGCTGCATCAGCATTTTCAAAAGTCTTTGTCTCCGGAGAGTGTTTTGAAAAGTATTTGTTTTTGTCTGTTGAAAACACGGGAGGCTTAGACAAAAAGTTGAAACGGTGACAAATGTCTACATTTTTAAATAAAAAATGCACTAGTGTGGATGGACAATTAGGCCCCTCATGAGCCTGATTTAGATTAAGTGGGACTGTTAATGCTATGTTATGCTACAATGTAATTCTACATTTTGGATCATAGGCATGTTTAAGCAACTTCTTCAGGGTAAGTCATTGAGTCTTTAATGGGAATTGAATGCACATCTTATTCAAATTTAACTGACAGAATTAATGAAATCTGTTCTTGAAGCAGCAGTAACAAAGTAATAAGGTGCTTGATACTGATCAGGATTGTTGTCAAAAAATTACGGGGGTTTATCCTTAAACTTTTCATCGAGAAATGGAGTGGGAATTCTGGTGAATTTAAATAGTGACTGCTATAGACAAAGTTAAAGGTAGACATCTGTGTTTGAATACATATACTGGAAATACTGTCTTTGTCTTTCATCTTGCTCTAAAATTCCTTTCATAGCTTTTTTGAGGTGTTCATTTAACTCATAGGGATCCTAGTCTATTTCAATAACATTTGGCAAAATGCAGGAACAAACCTTTAACAGGGTAGCATTTGTCACATACATGCGAGTAGGAGGACATTGTATGAACTCAGTGAAGGTAATTCCACGCCAGGCCAGGGGTGGCGGGGTGCACTTCTCCTGTTATCTCAGCAGACCAGCTGCGGGAAAACCTGTCTGATCCATCATTGATGACACCACTTCCAGTTCCGGTGCTTGAGACAACATCACTTCTGGTTCTGGCACCTAGGCTGAGGTCACTTCCTTTTCCGGTGTCTATTACGATGTCAGAAGACGGTCACTTCCAGTCCCCCTACATCAACTTTGGTCTTCCCACTTAAACCTGCCATCTTCCCAAACCTCAAGCAGTTCATGTCTGGACTCCATCAGAGACAATTCTGTCTACAAAAACAAACCCATTGCAGCCAGGGATAATATACGGGTGGCTGCCCCAAACCTTTTTAAATGTGTTGAGTCTGATCCTTTCACATATTCAATTACAGACTATACTAAAATTGGAGTTACCAGTTAAACTAACCTGGACATCTTTTGAATGTTATAAAAAAAACAAGTACTAGTAGAAATAGTCATGCAGATGGGAAGAACCTACAAACTAAATGCCATGTTATAGAGTTGTGATACAGCAGCAGGTGTATCATTACGATTAGAAGATATCAGGATCTTTGCCCAAATGAATGGCAGTTGCTTTCATATAAAATCAAAGAGAGGGGGACTTTGTGTGAGTCATACAAGTATATCAGATCAAGCAGTTGAAGAAGGGGGGTCATCTCCAGAAGATCAGTGGCTGAACGTTTATGATAATAGTCTTAAGTCACCGACGCCTCTCCTAGTGACATCATTGGGTAGCAGGAGTACTAACCTCTGTGCCAGCCATTCCAAAGCTAACAATGAAATAGGAGAATGAGGAGATCTGAGTCCTGAGGGATGCTGGTGTCAAAGACCTCATCCTGGTAACCCTCTGGTGAGAATTAATTTTAAAATTAAATTTTGAGGGAAGCCAGGAGAGGCGGAAGTGGACAGCACTTCTGTTCTTAGATGAGAATTTCCTATGGTGCTGAACAGCCTTACAACTTTGTTTTATGCAACACTTACATGCATTGAAAGCTTTCTTCTTCATTCATCTTTTGGGAACTATTGGGTAAATGAATGCTTGTATCTTATAAAGGAGCCTCAAAACTAAGCAGTAAACGTCACCTGCAAGTTAACAAAAAGCATTTTAATTTATGCACAAAAAATCTGTGTAACTATTGACAAGTACATTGAGGTGGATGAAAAGCCCGCGCTGGCAGTGGTGTAAAACTGAAGACAGCTAACACCTTTGCAAAGTTCCCATTGATTTTAAATGCAATAAATCACAGTTTAAACCTCAGCAGCTGCCCTTTATCAAATGGCAGATCACAGGGCACACAAAATTAATTGATGATACAGCAGCACTGGCCTAGAGCTAATAATAATGATAATTAGCAGTCATTTCAATCTCAATCACACCATATTAATGGAGTTCCAGCCATGCTGCTTGTTTCAGTCCTTTGATGTTATAATCACCTTGAGTTGAAACCAAAAGCAAAGCAATTATTTTGTTGGGCAGTGGTTGTCAAAGTGTCACCCGTGGATCACTGATGGATAGCGAACATGTACCAGGTGGCCCATAAACTGACTTAGTCATTCCTGTTAGACAAACTTTCTTACTGATAAGGACTTATGACAAGAAAGAGCAGACTGAGTGTCATGTCCAGTTTTACTGCAGGCGATAAAATATTTTACTTCTACAACACTCTGATCCCACTCCAAATCCGTATGGTTGTAGAGGTTGCTCCCTCACTTTCTTTCTTTCAGCATTTCTTCAAGTTCACAGTCTCTCCCCGCATTTAACCTAACTTCTTTTTTAATCCACCTTGATGTCCATCTGAAAAGCTAACCCTGAGTAACAGCAACCCCTTAACTCCTAGCAGACACTGACACATACTGCTTGTGAGCTGTAACGACATAGTCAAGGCTTTATTACGGATCATTGGCTGGAATCACAGACTTTGAAATGTAGACGCAGCAAGGCTTCAATATCTGTCTTGCAATGCAGATTGTTCTTCTAGTTGAGTAGGGTGGAATACCTAGTAGGAATGAGATGGAAACAGGGACATTGTATGCCATCCAGACCCAGACAGAGAGAAGACACCAGCTGAGGGACCTGTGGGTACCTGTATGGTAACTCATAGAGTAGCAGTATGAGAAACAACTTGCAACACAGAAAGAGATAGAGTAGTAGTACAACTTTGACCCAGTTCTGTTTGGGCTGATTTTTTTGTTCTTTTTCTTAGTGCACCTTTCAAAGGGGAATCACAACGGGAGTAATACAAGCACTTAAATTAAGGATTTAAGATTCTGGCCTATTAACTGGCTGTTTCAGCCTGTGTGCCAACTCTTCTTCAATGCACATTGAGTCGTTACAATAGCAAAGTGAATGTGACAATCGAACCAAAGAACTTATAATAATGAGTTGGCCATAGTTGGTTCTTACATATTTTTGACTTTGACAAAGTGTTCCTTGGCTTAAAACACTTTGAGAAACACTGTTTCTAGAATATGTGCAGTAATTTAGTGGAAGTGTAGCCTCATATGAGCCTTCGTGGAAAGGTTTTATATATATTGTAGCCATGGCAAAATTTTGACAGAAGCAAAAAATAAGGTGAAAAATCAAAGAAATCTGTCCATTCATTTTCCAAACCTCCTTAGTAGGGTCTTGGATAAACTGGAGCCTATATGAGCAAGCAAAGGGCACAATGTAGGAACAAAACCTGGACAGGGAACCAATCCACAAACCAAACAAATATATAGCATGATACCTTAAAGAACTGCAAGAAATTGGTGCCAGCGGTTATCAAACCCAGCAAAATTAGGCTATACTTGGATTAAAAGGGTTTTAAAATGAATAGGCAGATATATTAGCTTTGTGTTTTGCTCTGTCTGTGGTGTTTCATCCTTGACAATGCAGGCATACGATTTGGATGGGGCTCTGTGGATGTTTGGCATGTCATTGCCTGACAATCAGTTTGGCATTCTGAGCCAAGTGAGGTGAAGTGTGCTGTATAACAGCTAATGGAACTGATTGGAATTGGGGATTTTCCAAAAGGCATATTACCTGCTTATCCATGAAAAACTAAGTCAAACCTCATCTCAGCATGAGTCTGTGCATGGTTCTAGTTCTTTGTGGGAGCAAACAAATACAGTATGTACCCACACTTACAGAGATATTACAAAAGTGTTGGGAATGGTAATACAGGTGAAGAAAAACCGAGGAGCACCAAAGCGGAGTTGGATAGATAAAGTAAAAGAAGATCTGAAGGAAAAGGGTCTGACTGGGGAGGAGGTGGAGGACTGAGCTGTTTGGAGAAGGTTGATTCAAGCACATCAACCCCACATTGTGGTGGGAAAAGATGAAGAGGAATAAGAAGCCTTATAGAAATGGTACCAAGTAACCTGGGTATGAATCTTTATTTTGTATATTTGCAAACTGTCCGTATACAATATGAAAAGTCTCATAGTGGCATCATCTCAGCCCAGTTGAAAATTAAAGCACAGTGACAACAGCACTAACCACCATGATGATGGCAAATACACTACACATATAGAATTAAATTGTAATATGCATTAAAGGTTTAATTATTTTGAAAGGAACAACAAAAAAAAATCTATAGAAAATATGTATTTACATATAATCAGAGAAAAAATTTTATATATTTTTTTCTTTTATTGCTTTCCACTCTGTGTCCCACTAGCTTCAAACTGATGTCAGCATTTTTATTTTTCACTTCTGATCCACTCCTGCAAACTTTTCAAATTATTTACTGTAATAAAAAACTGAAATGTCATGAGGCAGTGTCATTTCTTGTTTTCTTGTTAAGCTGAAACAAATCATGTTGGTATAAAAAGAAAAGCCCTTCATTATCCACGGAGATGAAAGAAGAGCGCCTGCTTTCGGTCTCGTTCTCGTCGTGTCAACTCGCTTGCCAGCACAGAGGAGGCAGCGGTGCTTTCTGACGGCTCCACTGATTGTAAATCATTAAAAAACGCAGAGGAACATGTATTTCGATCGCACCTTTGATATGCGCTCGCTAAGCAGCCAGAGACAGGCTGACAGTTATGTTTTTATATTAATGCTGGGCTCGGTATGGGCTTGCCATGCGACTTTCGTGATGTGTTTATGATTTTTATAACCACAGACAAACATTGCCCTCTCCTTCCACAGAGAGTTTGCTTTTTGAGAACATTGCACCACCTTCTCAGTTACTTCTTCCTCACTTCAAGAAAATTTCTGGTGTTCCTTCCATTGTTTCTGTTCATTGAGCATTCTGTCAACTGATAAAGCCTTCCTCCTAACAGCCTGCATCCATCCTTCCATTTTTCTAATCCTATTCAGAATCCATTACAGAAAAAGCACCAATCCATTGTGCAGCACACTGAAACAGGCACTGACAACTAAGTCATACAAACCCAGCTGAGAATCACGAATAACCTAATGAGTGAATCTTTGTGATTTAGGAGGTAAATTGGACAACCTGAAGAAACCTCCATGCAGACAGAGTCTAGGTGGGATTTGAACTGAGAACATTGGAGTTGTGATGTTGTAAGCATTGTATCCATCTTTCCTCTTTAGCCATAAGGATCTTATAACCTCTGGTTATCACTGGTATTCACATTACCAACTATCACGATCAGGCTCTTGTTTTTGAATTTTTTATAAACTTTCCTACACTTCAAAATGTTATTTATGAATTGTTGTAGGGATTTTAGAAGTCAGGGAATCTTGTGGTCATATATATCTTGTTGCTTGGTACATTATTGATGCTGTTGTAAACACTTCAATAATGCCAGGTTGTATTTCTTAGGGGTACAGCCATTTTGAGGAGTATTTGTGTATGGTTGCTATGCTTGAAAGGGAGGTGTGTACATTAAATATCTGGAACAAAGAGTATCCATCCATCCATCCATTACCCAACCCGCTATATCCTAACTACAGGGTCACAGGGGTCTGCGGAAGCCAATCCCAGCTAACACAGGGCGCAAGGCAGGAAACAAACCCCAGGCAGAGCACCAGCCCACCACAGAACAAAGAGTATAAATATCGTATTGTGAACTTTCTGTTGTCCTTGATTGGATTTACCCAACAGTTAAAACCTTTGTTCCTTTTTTCTGATGAATAAAATAAAATATAAAGTTAAGGGTCCTATCATTCCTGTCCATGCTATTTTCATTTGTGTTATTATTTGAAATATTCTGTTGAAACAAAACTTGAAATGAAAGTCTGATTTTTATTAAATATGGACTAAACAATGATTGCTTTTGTTAGTTTAGAGTTATTTTAGAGGCAACTGTGGGCTGTTCTTTTTTCGTGGAGAGTACCAACAAATTTGTCTACTTTTGTGGATTGTGATGCACAGCATGCCTTGCACAGAAGTCCATTTGTTCAGTAAGGGTTTGGCCCTGTTTTCCCCAATTCTATTCAGTTAATTTGCTACCTCATCGTGGTAAGCAAAGCAGAAAAAATAAAAAAGTGATAATTTCAGGGGCTTTTAACTAATATGATTTAATTCTGTGATTGCATTTTATAATATAGCATTTTTTTCTCAAGTTTTTCATTTATTTCCTCTTCTTTATCATACCTCCATTGCTTTCTCAGAGCTGTGACCATTTTAGGCTGTATGTTGTCTGCAACAGTGTCCATTGATTCCTTGTGATAGTCAGAAGTTGTGACACCTAACTTCATCAGGCTGTCACGATTTAACGATTGCGGCACACTTTTCACCTTGTCCAAGTTTCTGGATAGTTTAAAAATGAATGTTTGTGTGTGGTAGTTAGGACTTCTTTGTGAGAATTTACAATCCTGAATTTTGTTTTGCATATTGGGTTGTGTTTGCTAGGTAGTGTTTGACGGTTTTGGTTTTGACTTCATCTTATTTTGACCTTGACTTTTCTTTCATCTCTTGGTATTTTTTCCTTTTGTTTCTGTCATAATGGTGTCAGAACAAATGGGAGTACAGATCTGAAGCAGCGCTGTCTGGCATTCAATTTGAAGAATATTGTGTCTTGAATTAGAAGATATTTTGGAACCTTGTCTTAGATTATTTGCCTTGTTTCTATATCTGTTTGAAACTTTTTCCTGGCTTTTTGATCTCTATCATTACATTTTCGGACTATTATATTTTTCACCTTTCTAAAATTTCGAAAATTTTGACCAGGCATAGATTTACCTGGCTTTGATGTGATTCCTTTTCCCATGTGTACTCACAACAGTTAGGTTTGACTTGACTGGTTATTCCATTTAGACTGGGCCTTTCACTTAGCACAACCCATCTGGCAACCGAACACTAAAAGGAAAGGAATGGGATGGCACCTTGTCTCACACAGCTAAGATGTCATAGAACTGAAGCTATGATGAAGTAAGGGTCAAGAATCCATACCCCCTACTTAAGTATTGTATACAATCAGGACATGAACACATTTGTGTCTTATTTTTTTTGTAGAACTGGCCAATCATAAAGAAATTAATTATAAATAAATCAATCTTTGAGACTAAATATAATAAAAAAGGAAATAAAACTAACTGGCCAACCACTGTAACCCAATATACAAAATGCAAAAGTAAAGGCTCTTGTCTCCCCATCTGCCTTCTCTCAGGTATATTGGGCTGTAACAGCTGTTTTATTAATATGTGTTGCTAAATAAGATTACAACATGAAGTTAGCAAATGACTGGGATTAACTCATTTATGTGATTTCCATCTGGCCGCTAACAACAATTTAGTAGCAATAGTACCCAAAATAAAGGTAGCATCTAAACAATATATGACATGCTAAATAAGATGTCTGCTGCAATCCCAGGAATTAAATGATAAAAAGAGCACCTAATTGATTCATTAACTCATCCATTGTGTTATCGAGTCAATTTTTTTACACATCACTAATCCTAGCAGCAGCCGGGTCACATGAAAAAATTGTCCCTGTTGGACACACAAGTATAATTAGATATTAATTCACACTGCAGCAAAGCATATGGGCACAAACAGGAGCTTGCAAAGGAGATCATCGGAAATGCTCGGACAGCCAACAAATTACACACATGATGGACCAGCTAGGGTTCAACCAAGGACCAAGCTCTGTTAGGGACCAATATTACTGGTTAACCCAAAATCAACAGAGTAATCAATACAGTTATTAATAAGAAAAGGATTAAAAGTGATTAAAGATGTTGTTGGGAAAGGCTTTGATTCCATGCAAGAAAAAAGATATTCCAAAAATGAATAGATAAATGGATAAGGGAAATGAAATCAGTTTGAGCCAGTATTGCCAGATTTTTTTTACTGATTCCCTTAGCATCATATCATTTAGGCCAATTGCCATGGAAATTTCAAATTACATCCATCAGGCAAAAAGATAGGTCACAAATGTGGCAGTTCAGTAAGAGTTCATCCATCCTCTCTTTCCAGAGGTAAGAAAAGCTGCTTGATGTTTAATAGTTGCTACAAGTGAGTTCTTAGCTACAATAGTGAGGAGAGAGAGAGTTAGGAGCACACACTGATACAGTGCATTGCTGCACCCACCACACGACAAACCAATTCAGGATCCAGATTAGGACCCGAGTGCAGCCATGCAACGGGTGATACCTCAGCACCACACTAGTTCAGATGGAATGGAACAGTGTGAGGTTTTTTTATGGTGGCTGGAGTGCCAACAGAGCAGAGACCCTTTGGGCATTTTACGGAATTCGAACCGGCAACTTTCCGATTGCCAGTTCAGATCCCTAGCCTCAGACACACCACTCCACCACAATAATGAGGAAACAGTTTAATTTGTACTTTGGGACTGAATATTTTCTAACTTCTCAGTGTGAATATTAATACCCTTGTGTTGAATGAAAGCAGCACTGCTGTTCAGTCTTTAATAAAGAATGAACAATTGGCTTACTGGTCTACAAAAGCACGAGTGTTAAATGGTGCTCTCCCTGTTACTGCTTGTGGACATAAAGTCATTCATTGCACCCCTGGCAGAAACAGATTGCAATCACCCCTCAACTTGTGGATACATGACATGGTTTAAAACAACTGAACGTTAAACTGCAAATGCGAAATTCCAATTCAATTTGCCATGAGACCCCAATAAAGCAAACCTGCCTATGATCCAACTAGAAAAAAATATGTTAATGGTTGAACTGTATATCTCCATTCATTAGATGCTTTTAGATGGAGTTTGCTATAGAATAGCAGTACGTAAAACAAGGGTTCTTGGTAAAAGGATACAGAAAATTTTGCATATGCCTTTCGGAAGAGATTGAAAGTTTAATGTGAAGAAATACATCAAAACATGAAAATGAAGGATATATATGATGTATGAATTACTTTCTTAACAAGTGACTATGTTATAGAAGCCTTTAACGGACCATAATGTTTAAAACATCTGAAAGTCACAGATGGGTGATACCAGCCAAAATAACTGTCTTATAGGCTTCATCTCTGTGTAACACTACAAATTTTTATTTTTGGATGAATAAATACATGTTCTGTTCTGTCTCATCCAGATTTTAATACTTTAAATCAACCATTATACTCCCAAGTAAATGCCCTAATTTGAACATGCAAAGTTTTGGTTTTCCCTCCTCCCTGTACACATGCTAGAGGGCATAAAAGACCAGCCAAGAAAGAATAAGCACTTATATGCACATACAAGCACCTGTCAGAACTGAAATTGATGTCTTTTGTTTGAACTCTTGGTAAACTCTTGTTTGACATCACAGCCATTTTAGAAGATGCAGAAATGATTAAGGAAAGGATTTATATTACAAAGACTGACTGATAGAACATAAGAAAAATGGCATAAAGCTTACCTTCCCTGAGAAACAGTTCTTTAACCTCTAAACATTTTCTTAAAGAAGCCACTATCTTTGACACAAAATCCCAATTAACAATGAAAGACAATCAGACCTTACAAAAAAAATTGCACTTAGCGTCATTTTTAATGCTAGTTAAATTTCTATTTTCAAGCATCTGTAGAAGGCATAGAATGCAGCTCATCATCAGACAAAGAAACTCTGGTTCACTCTAGTGAAGGCAGGCAATAAATGGTTCTGGTCCACTTTGAATTCCACAGGCTCCCCCAGTTCTCTCCAGGTGGTTTTCCACTGATTGTGTCCATTGGCTGGATTAACTTGTTGGAAAGCAGAGGTGGGGTGATTTGATCATCTGCCTTATCTGCTGGCTATTTTTTGTCTTCATCTCATTTTATGTTTAAATAAACCTTAATGTACAGTGAACCCTCATTTATCACGGTTAATGCGTTCCAGACTCTACCGTGATAAATGAATTTTCGCGAAGTAGGATTATTTATTTATAAATCAAATATTTTCGCAGTTAGAGTATAGAAAACCTGTTTACGACCTTCTAAATACATTTTTTAACATTATTAGAGCCCTATAGACATGAAATAACACCCTTTAGTCACCATTACACTCATATTACCCAATATATTAGACAAAATAAGAGAAAATAAGACATATTAGACGTTACAAATATATTATTACTAGGCTCACCCGCCTTTTTAGGCGACCGACTTTTATCCTCAATTTGTGTGCGCTCCATGTGTACATCAGGCATGTAAGTGTAGGGAATGAGAACATCAAAGTGCCCATTCATAACATCTCCTGAAAACTTACGTTTTTTTATCCCCTCGAGTGCCTGCCCAAAGTCGTACAATGTCAGCCCGAATCTGTACCGCTAAAGATGGAGTTTCATGCACTAAATAAGCTATAGATGAAAATAAGCAAGCACCATTTCCCCTGATATTTACTACGCGGTGAGGCATTTGTACTCCATCAACATTAATTATTTCCAGAGACATAATTTTGTCTATTTTTCCAGCGCATCACGCACAAAAGCTAGGGAACGATGGGAGCACCAGAACTCTGCTCACATCGCGTCGCTTCATACTGCAAGTCACAAGTAGTAAGTCTGTGATAAGCGGAATACCGCTACGCTTTGCACTCACGGAACGGTAGGACAATCCCGACTGCTTTTATATAGTAGATTATTGTACTGTACATTTAATTACACACACACACACAGTTCTTACACACAACCACTAACCTATGAAGGCACAACCTCAGTAGGAGAGTCTTCAGGTGGTGCAGTATCTTCAGCAGGTGCGTCGTTGTCTTCGTCAGCTGAAGGAGTACTAGGAGTAGGCAGTAGGTGTCTGGGTGTGCGGCTGAAGAACATCTTGATAGGCAGTTGCTGGCGCTGTATTTTCATATGCGTGAGGAGGCTTTTGTAGGGTATTGCCAATTGATCATATCCAAGAGTTTCACCTTCTCCTGGATAGTAAGCATCTTCCTCCAGCGCTTAGTTTTATTGTTAGAAGGCTTAGAAAAAGCAGCACATTTAGGAGCCATCGTGGGGCTTAGATAAAAGTTCTCAGAAAGCGCATGCGTAGTGACGTAAGCGTGTATGAGAAAAAATCGCGATAGAGTGAAGCCGCAAAGTCGAAGCGTGATATAGCGAGGGATCACTGTATTCTAAATGTTCAAAACTGGTTTTACTTCTACTGTCTCTTCAACAGGTTACATAAGATAAACAACTTCTACGACCATGCAGTTTCAGCTTTGTACTCCACCATTGTTTTTCTTTTTACAGCAACACTTTTTTGAGACAGCCTTAATTCTTATTTTATCTTTGTTCTTTTGCTTTCTGGTACATCTTTAAATCAAGTGCTTATAGTTACCAATTTCAAATAATTTGCTTATGTGTATTGCACACTAGTTGATATACATAATAAATATATTGTGAAAGATGTTGTGAATTTGCTGCCATCCCGACCAGTTTGGCTGGGGTTATCTTTCCTGCCCAGGCAGTAGGAGACTGCTTCCTAAGACCACGTGTTCTCCCAGTACACTGGACAGCAGCATCTCTCAGGTTGAATTTCTGTTTGGAAACCCACAGAGCTGCATGAGAGGTGTAACTCTGACATTTATAAAAGCTATGGATCCAGAGGCCTGGATCTGAATCTTTTGCATGGCCTCAAGGAGATGGCCTTGTAATGGACAGGAATTAGGGAAGTAATTACAAACAAACAAAATATTGTATAAAAAAGATGCTTAGCAAAGCTAACTTGAGGAACATATGATACAACATTAAAAATTATAGAAAAACAAAGTTTAGAAAAGTCACTGAAACAAAGAACATGAGGGATTTGAGTGGCAGTTAGAAGTGTTTCTAAATCCTGTAAGTGCCAGGCAAAATTATGTGGCATCCCGCTCAAACAAAAAGTGGACAGGAGTACAAAACAAAGGAGTAGAGGGATGAAGGCTCTTATTTTGGAAAATATTTATCCCCCATGCACTAGATGGCAGCATCCCAGGACATCAATAAACGTGGACATTTGCAGGGCATGATGGGAATTGTAATGCTATGAGTCAGGTCTGCTGGGTCCCATGGGTGCTGTCAGGGGGTGCTGTGGGAATTCATTATCACTGTTTCTCTGAGTTTCTATTTGATCCAAAATTGCTTCAATTGGGTTATGCCCTGAAACCAGAAGTACACCAAACTCTAACATAAAAGGAAGCTATCCAGCCTCCTCTGGTGGAGTCAGAATTGGGAGGAAGGAAGGAAGGAAGGAAGAAAGGCACTGTGATAAGTCGTGCTATGGTGATAGTATTTGCCTTTGTGCTTGTATGAGTGAGAATGATAGGTAGGTGTACCTGTTTATAGAACACTAGCTGTGAAGTCGTGCTGTAAAATGCAAGGTGGTCCTAAAAACTATTGAAATCGTCAGAAAAAAAAACTTAAATGTAGAGATGTCAGATAATTGAAAATAACTACTCTGGGCATCTCTCTCCTAGGATATTTCATTTTGCCGATGTGCTCGCATCGCTTGTGCATTTGCATCTAAGCGACTGTCTTTCTTTGGAGGTTTCATTTTGCCGATGTGCTTAACTCACTTTTGTATTATCAGCTAACCAAGTGACTCTTCCTTTGGAGGTTTCATTTTGCCGCCGACATGCTGGCCTCACTTATGTATCCTTGGAGGTGGATCTCTTACCCCGACTCCATCTCTCACTTCCGGGCCAGAGAAACAAACACACTTCCACACATAGATTTTTATATATAAGATGGTATAGTAAGTTAAACAGTTACATGGTGGCAATTATTTTGAGCAGGTTAGGTGAGGTTGAAGCACATATAGTAGTGGGAGAACAGCAAGTGGCAGTGGGCTGGAGATACACGTTCATCAGCAAGACAGGAAGTTTGTGGTGCACAACACGAGACGACTCAGCTGCAATGTGTTGCGCAGCCAGACGCCATGGTACCTAGCTGTGTGTAGAAGAATGAAAAAGTGTGTCATCTCATGTAGTGAGATAAGAGTGAAATAAGCAGTGATTACTTACCAGGAGAGTAACTGGAATTTGCAAGGGACATGATGTTGATAGTTGTGAATACACGTGCTTGTATAGGGCAGTTGGCTTTGTAAACTTGCTTCTGGATTGTGGCACGTAGAACAGATTATGGGGCGTGCGTGGCGATTGGTGGAAATGGGGCAAAGAATCTGTCAGGATTGGAGGCAGAAATCTGGAGAATGTACAAGAAAGGTAGGACTACCATGAGGGAGGTAAGCACTAAACTGGAGACAGAGAGAGCGCAAGCTTCGAAAATGACTGTTGTAGTGGAGATTGCATTGTGAATCTCTGGAAAAGATCGGGTAAGCACTTGGA